>NC_061113.1:221455334-221550208 GCF_002878395.1 Capsicum annuum
AGCTCAAAAGAGGCACATCAGAGACTTAGGACCTGAAATTTTAGCTAAGTGTTGGAGACTTAGTCTCATTTTTGGCCTCTAAACTTTGACGACTTTATTCTCGACCTTGCTAATCATGGAATGTCAATTTCTCAATTATTTCATGATCAGGGTAGTCCTTAGTACCTCCGGGGTGAGTTTTAGAATTTTCGGAGAAGGATTGGGGCATGTTTGGTTGGCCAAAACAGAACGTCGATGCGATATCGTTGCGTCGTGTTGGTGGCCGCATCGAGTAGGCAACGCGATGCATTTTTAATTACGTTACAGTGAGCGACGCGATGCATCGTTGATCACATCGATGCCCAATTTTTGTGTTGTTAAATGACGGGTTTATGGGGGCATTTGAGTCATTTACCCTCATTCAAATGCGTCCAAAACACATAATTTTAGCCCCAAATAGCATATATGCTTCATTATTTATCTTTTTCTTCTCCAAGAACAAAACCCTAGCACCAAGAATCAAGAACAATTCCATAACTCCTACTCCAAGAAAGCTTATAATCCAAAGTTCCAGGTTCAAGAACTTCAAGAAGAAGCTTCAAGAACACCATTAGAGATTCAAAAGTTCAAGCTTTAACATTCATTTCATCAAGAAAGGTATGTGGGGTTATGAATAAGGATCCTCTTTCATCTTTGTGCCCAAAGCTAGTTTTTAAAGTTGAATTTACATGAAATTATATGATTTACAGTTTAGGGTTCATACCTAATTATCATTATTTGAAGATGTTGATGTTACAAGTGATTAAATGTTGAATTACATCTCTACTTTTGCAAGTTTATGCGTATGAAGTGATTTTATATACATTGAGAGCTGAATTTCACTATCTTGACTAGGATTATCCAAGAATTTCAAGATTTTGATTACTGAGCATGACTTTATTATAATTTGACATGAGTCTGAAATATGGGTTTTAAGCCCTAAGTATAAGTATTGATATTTCAAGAAGATGATGTTTTTAAGCATCCTATGACTAGCTTATATTCAGATTTTAATTTTCAGAAAAGATTTGATGTTTCGATCCTCAGTTAAGATATGAAATCCACTTTTCAATTTTATTACATTTTTATAGAAAAACAAATTAGTTTTGACTATACTTTAAAACAGATAGATGCATAATTGGTTTTCATTATAAACCCTTTTGCTAGTTTTTAAAGTGGGTTTCCCACAGAATGAGCATACAGATTAAGGGGAGTAGCATTTAGCATCAAGCAGAAAGTGTGGGTTTAGTGCATTCTACTTCTCTAGAACAATGAGCCAATGTAGGTTCAGATTATCAGATTATTTCCATTTCTATATGGATGATAGATATAGATTGTGATCAATTGATTAGGTTATACTCCTTGGCAAGAGTATGACACCTCTCCCCAACATGAGGTTTTACCATAAGGGAACTAGACTTTAGACTCTATGATAGCTCACATGGTTTATGTCGGTTAGAAGAACTTTCCTAATATCAAACCCTTACAGAACAGTTTTTAAAAGAATTCTCTACAACCTATTGAACAGAGTAATCCTAATATAAAAGCTTGTAGAAACTAAGTGTAAAGGCTCATGATTTTATTCAGATATTGTTTTACATAAGTCATTGACCATGAGATTTCATCTTTCAGTTACAGATACAAAAGGTGATCCCCTTTTACACTTAGCTTGGATAAATTAAAACTACATTACGAGCACAACTCTTAGAACTAAGTGTTATGGCTTGCAAGATTTATACAGTATGTTTTATGGTTCATGATTTTTAGCTTTCATTTATTCAAGCTAATGTGAGCCATTTACATTTAGCATGCATTCTTTTATGAGTTTATATGAATGTTGAGATATTATTTTACTTATGCATTCACCCCCACATGCTCAGTACATTCCAAAAGTACTGATCCACACATAAGTCTATGTGTTACATTGTCTCATAATGTAGGTTCAGGTGATCAGTTCTAGCAGCATGATTGACCGTGAGCAACTGTATCTGCATCCTAATAGTTGGTGAGTTTTCATAGTTTGGGGACCCAATTACTCAGATTTCCAGCTTTTTAAATTCGTTCATTTAGTTACGTTAGGCAGTTCGAGTCAGCTGGGGGTCTGTCCTAGCGACTCTCTAGTAGTAGCATTAGATGCTTGTCCAACTATTAGATACATTTCAGTTTTACAGTGTTGGTTATTAAGATTTTTCCTAGTTGAGTACTTTCAGGCATTGTGTTCAGTTAAACTCAGTTCAGTTCAGACAGTATTTCAGTATTTTAGCATACCACATGCCTATATTATCTTTACTTGGGTCTTCAGAATGAGTAACAGGCTTTCAGGGAGTTCAAAGCATCGTGTGACATCCCGAGACCCATTTTTGGGGTGTTACAAACTTGGTATCAGAGCCTAAATTATAAGATTCCTAGGGAGTTAGACAAGTCGTGTTACGTAGAGTCTTGATCATGGGTGTGAAACATGACACATTTTTTAGCAAGAGGCTACAGGACGTTTTAGGAAATCATCATTTTTTTCATGATCTATCGTGCTTACAGTTTCTCTATCTGCTTTTAACTCGTGCTCTTACATGGCAGTTGAATATGCCTCCTCACCGAGCTAATACACACAGAAATAATAACCAACCACCCCAGCCTACTGACCCTCTGAATGAGAATGTATCCCATACAGAATTTTGGGCTACCTTTCAGGCGTTAGCCTAAGTAGTAACTGCTAATGTTTAGCGCAACCATAAGGCGGTAGTCCCACTTCAGCAAAATGGTGATTTAGTAGCAGCCAGAATTCGTGACTTCATAAGAATAAATCCTCCTGAGTTCTTCAGGTCAAAGACAAGTAAAGACCCACATCTTTACTTAGATGAGGTGAGGAAGATCACCTAGATTATGTATATTACTGAGGAGGAGAGTATAGAGTTGGCATCCTATAGGCTAAAGGATGTGGCGTATGATTGGGTGTGATGTTGGTTGACTCATCTAAAGGGAATATTTGGGTTCAGAGTAGTTCAGAATCTTCTCTAGTCTCTGAAGTGAAAGAGAAGCAGGATAAGGATTTTAGTTTGGTCAAACTGAAAGAGTCAGTTAAAGACCAAAAGATAGAGGTTTTCTTCTAAGGAAAAGATAGTGTGTTAATATACCAGAGTAGATTGTGTGTGTCGTGTGTTTATAATTTGAGGCAGTGGATCATGGAAGAAGTGTATGGTGCACGTTACTCTATTCACCCAGGAGCCACCAAGATGTACTGCGATTTGAGGGAAGTCTATTGGTGGAAGGGTACGAAGAAAGATATTGCAAAATTTGTGGCAAAGTGTGCAACTTGTCAATAGGTTAAGTTAGAGCACGAAAGACCTGGTGGCACATTGTAGGATTTTGGTATTCCCACTTGGAAGTGGAAAGAGGTGAACATGGACTTTGTGATGGGGTTACCCCATTCACATTGTAAGCATAATTCGATTTGGGTTGTCGTAGACAGATTGACCAAATCAGCCCACTTCTTGCCAGTTCATACATCCTACATAGCTGGGTACTATGCTAAGTTTTATATCAGAGAGTTGGTTAGATTGCACGGATTCCCCTTGTCCATCCTCTCAAATAGGGGTACTCGGTTTACCTCTCAGTTTTGGAAAGTTTTTTAGAAGGGTCTTGGTACCCAAGTTGATCTTAGTTCAGCTTTTTATTTGCAGATAGATGGTTAGCCAGATAGGACCATTTAGATCTTAGAGGATATATTTAGGGCATGTGTTCTAGACTTCAAGGGCAGTTGGGATAACCACTTGTCGTTGATCGAATTATCCTACAACATCTGTTACCATTCTAGGATTCAGATTGCCTAGTTTGAGGTTCTTTATGGGCAAAGATGTAGATCTCCAGTTGGTTGGTCCGAAGTGGGTGAGGTCGCTTTGATTGGGCCAAATATGGTGTTTGAAGCCATGAAGAAAGTTTAGCTGATTCGAGAGAGAGTGAAAGCAGCCCAGAATTGTTAGAAATCTTACGCAGATGTAAGAAGGAGAGATCTTAAGTTTAAGGTTGATGATCTTATTTATTTGAAGGTTTAACTTATGAGGGGAGTGAAGAGATTTGGAAAAAAAGGGAAGCTTAGTCCCCGATATGTAGGTCCTTACATGATTTTGAGTTATATGGGGAAGGTAGCATATGAGATTGGGCTACCTACATTCTTGTCATCAGTTCACCTAGTGTTCTGTGTGTCCTTATTGAAGAAGTGTATAGTCGATTCAACTGTTAGAGCCCTTCTAGAAAGCATAGATATTCATAATAGCCTATCATACGAAGAACTTTCATCAGAGACTCTTGATCATCAGATCCTTAGACTAAGGAATAAAGAAGTTCCCTTGGTCAAAGTTCTGTGGTAAAATCAGTCTGTTGAGGGTGCTACTTAGGAAATAGAACCAGATATGTAAACCATGTATCCTCATTTCTTCTTAATAAATTCAGATTCAGCCTAAGGTAACAGTCTTTCTTAATTCAGTTCTTTTCCAAACTCAGTTTCAGCCATATGGTTATATTTATGTCAATTCATGCAATCACATATTAGTTCAGTAGCTCATTATGTTTTAGATTCAGTCATGCAGTTTTGTTTCAGTTGTACATGCTAGTACATAGTCATGGTTCCTTAGTATCCTCAGTTTAACTAGTCTCATTCGAGGATGAATGTTCTCAAGGAGGAGATATTGTGATACCCCATATTCTTTCTAGTTCAATTCAGCTCAAAAGAGGCATATCTGAGACTTAGGACCTGATATTTTTGCTAAGTATTGGAGACTTAGTCTCATTTTTGGCCCCTAAACTTTGACTACTTTATTCTTGACCTTTTTTACCTTGGAATGTCAATTTATCAGTTATTTTATGATCAGGATAGTCCTTAGTACCTCCCGGGAATGTTTTGGAATTTTTGGAGAAGGATTGGGGCATGTTTGGTTGGCAAAAATAGAACGTCGATTAGATATTGCGCGCTGCGTCAGTGGCCGCATCGAGTAGGCAATGCGACGCGTTGTTAATCGCATTGCAGTGAGCGACGCGATGCGTCACTGATCACATTGTTGCCCAGTTTTTGTATTGTTAAATGATGGATTTATGGGGGTATCTGAGTCATTTATCCTCACCCAAATCCGCCCAAAACACATAATTTTAGCCCTAAATAGTATAGATGCTTCATTATTCATCTTTTTCTTATCCAAGAACAAAACCCTAGCTCCAAGAATCAAGAACAATTCCATAACTCCTACTCCAAGAAAGCTTATAATCCAAAGTTCTGGGTTCAAGAACTTCAAGAAGAAGCTTCAAGAACACCATTAGAGATTCAAAAGTTCAAGCTTTAATATTTAATTCATCAAGAAAGGTGTGTGGGGTTATGAATAACAATTCTCTTTCATCCTTGTGCCCAAAACTAGTTTTTAAAGTTGAATTTACATGAAATTATATGATTTATAGTTTAGGGTTCATACCTAATCATCATTATTCGAAGATATTAATGTTACAAATGATTAAATGTTGAATTACATCTCTACTTTTGCATGTTTATGCATATGAAGTGATTTTATATACATTGAAAGTTGAATTTCACTATCTTGACTAGAATTATGCAAGAATTTCAAGATTTTGATTATTGAGCATGACTTTATTATAATTTGTCATGAGTCTGAAACATGGGTTTTAAGCCCTAAATATAAGTATTGATATTTCAAGAAGATGATACTTTTACGCATCCGATGACTAACTTATATTCAGATTTTTTAGAAAAGATTTGATATTTTGATCCTCAGTTAAGATATGGAATCCACTTTACAGTTTCATTACAGTTTTATAGATCAAAACAGATTAGTTTTGACTACAGTTTAAAACAGACAGATGCATAATTGTTTTTCATTATAAACCCTTATGCTAGGTTTAAAGTGGATTTCCTACAGAATGACCATACAGATTAAAGGGAGTAGTATTTAGCACCGAGCAAAAAGTGTGGGTTTAGCGCATCCTGCTTTCCCAGAATTACGAGTCAAATTAGGTTTAGATTATAAGATTATTACCATTTTTATATGGATAACAGATACAAATTGTGATCACTTATATTAGGTTATACCCCTTGGCAAGAGTATAACACCTTTCACCAACGTGAGGTTTTCCTATAAGGGAATTAGAGGTTGGACTCCATGCTAGATCACATGGTTTATGTCGGTTATAAAAACCTCCCTAATAGCTAACCCTTGTAGAACAGTTTTTAAAAGAATTCCCTAGAGCCTACAGAACAGAGTAATCCTAACAAAAAAGAATAATAGAAAATCTTTTTGAAACTAAGTGTAAAGGCTCACGATTTTATTCAGATATTGTTTTACATAAGTCACTAGCCATGAGATTTCAAATTTTAGTTATAGATACAAAAAATGAGTCCCTTTTACACTTAGCTTGCATAAACTGAAACCAGATTACAAGTACAGCTCTTAGAACTAAGTGTTATGGCTCACAAGATTTATACAGTATGCTTTATGGTTCATGATTCATGATTTTCAAAAATCATTCATTCAAGATAAATGAGCCATTTACATTTAGCATGCATTATTTTATGAGTATATATGAATGTTGAGTTATTATTTTACTTATGCATTCACCCCCACATGCTCAGTACATTCCAAAAGTACTGATCCACATATATGTCAATGTGCTACACTATCTCATAATGTAGGTTTAGGTGCTCAGTTCCAGCAATGTGATTAATCATGAGCATCTCTATCTACATCCCAACAATTGGTGAGTCCTCATAGTTCGAGGACCCAGTTACTCAGATTTCCAGCTTTTCAGATTTGTTCATTTAGTTATGTCAGACAGTTTGAGTCAGCTGGGGGTCTGTCCTAGCGAATCTCATATAGTAGTATTAGAGGGTTGTCCGACTATTAGATACATTTCAGTTTTACAGTGTTGGTTGTTAAGATTTTTCCTAGTTGAGTACTTTCAGACATTGTGTTCAGTTAAACTCAGTTAAGTTTGGACAGCATTTCAGTATTTTAGCATACCACATGCCTATATTATCTTTATTTAGGTCTTCAGAATGAGTAACAGGCTTTCAGGATTAGCTCGGGACTACTTGTAGTTCAGAGCACCGTGTGGCATTTTGAAACTTACTTTTGGGGCGTTACATACACACACACACTCTTTGGGTTTTATTCTTAAATATTTATATGCAGTTTCTTCTTGTACTATGATGTCGAGGTCGATAATGGCTATAGAAGAACATACCTATAGTGATTACACTTTTTTTAAATTTTTTTTGTGAAGGTTCCCAAATGGGGAGTTTATTTTATGATAGATCAAAAGGAGTACGAAGAGGTGGATATATCCTTAAACCTCAAGAATTACAAAGCTCGAGTGTAGAACACTCATACAATTTGATCTAAGCATAAAATAAACTGGGAGGATCTCTCATTTAGCAACTAAGCTCACAAAGAGAGAGGCTACTAAGCACCCTTAGTAGTACACTAATTACTCAGCCTGGATAAAAAATGAAAGAGCCTTTCTTGACTCGAATTCTAAATTTTGGAGAACCTTTAATGTCATTCTTAAAAGTATATGTAATTTGAGTGGGAAAGTTTGTCGCCTCATTGAAGAAGGTGTTTCTTTTAGTACTCTCTGCCAAATTTGCGAGAAGATCAGCCGTGGTGTTGGCTTTACAAAAAATGTGCATAAATTGAAATTGACCTTGAGATTTCATAGTCAAGATTTTTGTGAGTTCATTCTTTAATATCCAAGAGCTTTTTAGTTTTCCAGTGATCATCTGGATGATAGGTAGTGAATCAGATTCAACAGTGATTTTGCAATATCCATTTTCTAAACACCATTTCATTCCAATAATAATAGCCTTTCTGCTGAGTTATTGGAGCATGAATCAAAGTAGGCAGTGAAAGCCATGATCAACTTTCCAAGGTGATTCCTTAGTAGGCCACCTCCTCCTGCACTGCTCGGGTTGCCCTTGCTACATCCATCCACATTCAGCTTAATTTCTCCAAGCACAAGTTTGATCCATCTTAATAGTTTAATACCTAGCTTAGGATTGATGTTGTCAATTTCAAAAGTATTGTTAGGCATAGGAGAGCTAAAATAAAGGGATGAGAATTGGGTATTAAGGACCATGTTGGTAACTTGGTCAATTATCCTATTAGTAGTAGTATTAATCCCTTCATGTTTTAGAGTGCATATGAATTTCCATAGTTTCTAAGTGAGAACAATGGGAATACATTAAAGAAGGATTTCATGCACTTTGTTGTGAGGTTTAATTAGCACCATCTAACAATTTTGTATCTAATGTTTCCACTTTGAGGATGAGGGATTCCACAAACATTAGTGAAATATTTCCAAATGAGGGTAGCAATCTTACTTTCTCCAAATAAATGATTGACATCCTCATTATGACCATTTTTGTAAAAATAACATTTGGAAGGCCCATGAACTTTAAATTTTGTAACAACGTCATTAGTGGACAATTTATTATTAAGGAGTTAGTGCAAGAAAAAAGAAATTTTAAAGGGGAGATTGTTATGCCATGTCTTACTGTTGGTTAGGGAAGTACCTTTGCTCATTCTAAAACAATGCCAAGCAAATTTTCTAGAAAAAATACCGGTAGGATCAGCTAACCAGATAGAAAGATCATTTTCATCTCGAAAGAACAGGATCCTTTGAATGCACATAACTAAGTCATACGGAAGGAGTTGCTGGAGCTTAATAAGGTCCCACTGATTATTCTGAAAGAAATCGGAGACTTTAATATTCTTGGAAGTGTTGTCATGGTTTACCAGATAGGCCAGAGCTCCTTTGTTGGTCCAATTGTCCCACCAAAAGGAGATGTCACCTTTTCCAACTTTCCAAGTGATATAACTTTCACAATCATCACTAATATCCATAAGCCTTCTTCAAATATTGAATTGAGCATAACTAGAGGTTCTATTAACAGCATGAGTCCTTTTACAGTATTTAGAATTTAAGAACAAGTTTAAAAGGGAATTATGGGTTCTGAACCTCCACCAATATTTAGCACTGAAAGAGATACATAAATCATGAAGAGATCTAAACCAATACCACTCTATGCTTTAGGAAAACATAATTTAACTCATTATATCCAATGATAATGATCTTCCCTATCGGAACAACCCCAAAAAAAACTTGCAAAATATTTTTCATTTTGTTCCAAGACAATTTTAGGGGGGAAAACTACAGAGATAATATATAAAGGAATAGAGTGAAGAACTGACCTGATGAGTACAACTTTACCACCAAAAGAGAGGAGTTTACCTTGCCATCCTTGAGTTCTATTGGCAAATTTAGCATCCATGTTGCTAAAATATATGACTTTCTTTCTTTCCAAATATATGGGAGCACCTAGATAAGTAAAAGGAAATTGAGAATGAGCAAAACCAGTGATTATCTTAATATCATCAATAACTCCTATTGGAGTTCTAGGTGAAACTGAAAAAGTAGATTTTTGTTTATTGATGAGTTGACCAGAAACCTGCTCATAAAGATCTAAAATTTTCATCATGATAGTAATAGAAGGGATATCCCCAGATAAAAATAATATAGTATCATCAGCATAAGTGAGGTGAGTAATAATAGGACTGCCAGGATTAACAGAATAAGGAGTGAAATTATCAACATGTAACTAATTCATAGTTCTTGACAGAAGCTAAGCGCCAATTAAAAAAGGAAAGGGGAAAGAGGATCGCCTTGCTTTAGTCCTCTAGAAGAGTTAAAGAAATCATGTCTAGAACCATTGGTGATAATGAAATACCAATTATTAGAGATAAGTCTAAGGATCATATCAATCCATTGTTCACAAAAATCCAAATGTCTCAAACTATGGCAAAATAGTCCCAAGATACTCTATCAAAGGCTTTGGCTATATCAAGCTTGAAAACAACATTACCATTAATGTTAGGCCTCCTGATATTGTGGACCAACTCTTGAGTAAGCATGATATTGTCAGCAATAAATCTATCCTTAGTAAAAACAGTTTGATTAGGCGAGATAATTTTATTTATTAAAGGGGTTCAAGCAATTTAGAAATAACTTTGGAGATAAAGTTGCTAAGACTAATAGGCCTGAGATCAGTAAATTATTGGGGGCTATCTATTTTAGGGATCAAAATAAGGCAAGTATGAGTGAAAGATCTAGGGAGAGATTTACCTAGAAAAAATAAAAAATAACATCATATAAGTCATTAGCAATAACGTGCCAACAATGCTGAAAAAACTTACCTGATAGACCATCTGGACCTAAGGCACTATTAGTATTCATGGATAATACGACTTGCTTGAGCTCATCCATAAATGAAGTATTAAAAAGAATTGCATTATTGGTATCATCTATAACCCCTGGCAAGTGTTTGAGGATAGACAAATCAATGTTGGTTTGTTCATGGGTGAAATATTTTCATAGAAGTTGATGGCTTCTTCAGCAATGTTATCAGTGCCTTCAATCCACGAGTCATATTATTTTTTAATCCTTGAAAGAAAAAGTCTTTTTCTTCTAGAGTTGATAATGGAGTGAAAATATTTGGTATTGTTGTCTACATCAGTAAACCATTTAAGACCCGCCTTCTGTTTCCAAAATGCTTCTTTATTTTTAATGTGTCTAATCAGCTGAGCATTGATGTTGTTATAATGTATTATATTGGCTTCACAGTTATCATTAATGCACAATTGTTCTATTTCTTTCAGTTTTTCTTGAAGGTCTTTGGTCTTATCAAAAATGTTTCCTAAAGTGTTTTTAGACCAATAAGATAGATTTCTGCAAACATTTTTGAAACTTTTTTGAGTTTCAAATGAAATTTCCACATTGATCCACCTTCGACTTGAGTATCCCAGGATTGTTCAACTACTTGCATAAACCCATCTTATTCAGTCCACAGATCATGAAATTTAAAATATTTCTTTGGCGCAAGTTGTGGATTGGAGATTAAGGTCAAAAGAGAATTCTGACCAAGTGAGTTGCATTAGTGTCACCATATTTTTGTAGCCAAAGGGTATTGATAAGGACCCTGTCAAGTCTAGCCCAAATTCTCTTTATAGGAGCTTTACCGTTGCACCAAGTAAATGGTGACCCACTATATCCAATATCCATAAGGGAACAATCACTAATGCAATTAGCAAATGGTAATCTCTTATGCATGTTATGAGCTTTACCTTCTTTTTTTTTCTCAGGATCAAGAATAGAGTTAAAGTCCTCGACCACAAGCCAAGAGGAATTGACACCATTGTCAAAGTTTTTCAAACTATCCCATAAAGGTTCTCTGGGGTGGGCCTTACATTTAGCGTAAACCAAAGTAAGGTAAATATTATCCCCATATTAATTAATAAGACATGTATGATGTTGAGTCATGTCTTGAATGATAGAGCACTGAAAATGGTTGTCACAAAATATCCAAACTTTATTATTGCAGTTAGAGTAAGCAAAATCAAAACCAAGACCTCTTCTGCACTTATTTAGCTTATCCCTTCAACAAAGAGGTTCCATGATAGAAATGAATTGAAGATTGTGAGTTCTTTTTAGAAAATTTAATCGGTCAAAGGCACCTTGAGATTTGATGCCTCTAATATTCCAAATTAATGACTTAATCGTTAAAATGATATTAAAGATTCATCTTTGTTCTGTGATGAAGAAATAAAAGGATATCTTTTTTTTGTTTAAATTCTTTTTCCTCTACCCAAGTTGGTGTCTTCTCTGGTGGATGTTGTACCTCTTGGTGAAAGGTTTTGTTTTTCTGAGATATCCTCAAAAGCTTGGGCAACTTCCTCAGTGACCACTTTTTTTTGGTAAAAAGTTTCATCTTGCTTGTTTTCAAATTCATCGATCGGGGTTGAGTTATCTTCCATGCTAGCAAAACTACTATCAGAATCACTAACAATTTCCTCAATACTTTTGCTGGAGGAGTAACCTTCATCCGAGCCATCAAAATCCGAATGTGATGCATTTTTAGATTCATAATCAGTTTCATTTTCATTCTCATTTTTATGCGGTCATTTTGAGTTTGAACGTTGATTAGTTTAGGAATTTTTTGAATTTTGTTCTCTGTTTGAATGGAGCTAGAAATAGTATGGGTTTTTCTAGGGTTTTCGGGTGCACTGGAGGCCTGAGTTGGCTTCACTGGATTGGGAGTAGGATTAACTGGAAGTGTACTGCTATTTTTTGAGAGATTTTAATAGGTTGAGTATTGGTTGAATTTTGTTGTGATTATTTTGGAGTGGATGTGGTTTGTGTGGCAATAGGGATATTGCTTTGAGATTGGTTACTTATTGACAAAGGGGCAGTCGATTTTTCCTTAGTGATAGCTTGATTTTGAGTGAATTGAGGTTGCCAATGAACCTTCTTTTTAGAGCTAGGCTTGTTGGTATTTTTATGGTTGTGAGGGACTTTATCCATATTTTTTCCTTTGTCAACATTTATTCCAGTGGAATTTGACCTTCTATGACCTTGTGTTGCACATTTTGATGTTGGACGACATTGCGAGTATTGTTGCTTTGATCTATCACTATCCCAGAGGACTTTTGTTGAGGCAAAGTTTTGAAATGACGATGATATCTTTTTAGATTCTTTGGAATTTTCCATTGATCCTTTTCCTGTTCTTGGTCTGTTACCACCTCTTTTGATTTTGATTCCTCGTCCACTTTTTTCTTCAGCTCCTCATCTCCATTTTTGTTTCAACAAAAGGTAATCAAGTGGCCTTGTATCGACCAATAAGAACAATAAGCTGGCACTCCCTCATATTCCACATCTAGCCAATATCCATCTTCAATGTTCGTGTCCAGTCTCTTAAAACCAACCCATATTTGGTCCTGTCTAGGCTTAAGAAGGTCAATCTCCAATTTAATTTTAGCAGTATTACCATGGGATTTCGAATAAGTGGCCATGTCTGGGGCCATGGCAATACCAATAGAGCTCACCATACTAGATATGATATCTCATCTAAAAAGGTGCCACGGGAGTTGATGGGTTAGAATCCAGGCCGGTGCTAGCGAAGTTTCATTTTCAGGGACAAAATCCGGAGTCCATCTGATGATTTTCATAATATAAGATCCCAAGGTGATAAAAGATTTGAAATAAATATGATAAAAATCCTCTCCATTAGTAAAATCAATGTAGACATAGTTGGGATCGAAATAAGCTATCTTGGCAGTGCCTTTTAAACTTCCTCAGTTCATCCATATTTGGCTTTTCCCTAGTAAATTTCCAACAATAGTTAGACAACAATCCTCTGCCAATAGTTAGACAACAATCCTCTGCCAAGTTGATGAAATAGTCTTGCGCATTGAAGTATACAGCAGGTTTTGCCAAATGAAGGCCATGATTAATATTAACGGGAGTTTTACCACGCATGCTAGCGGCTAGAGAAGCGGAGACAATGGATGCGAATGAAGTCTTAGAGATGGTATTATTTGGTCTGACGCAGAATTATTGCTATTTTGAGAATTGTTAGGAGAGGTTCTATTAAATTGAGATTGGTCTTGATTTTGCCACAATGAATCATTGGTGATTTGGACAGGTAGAGTCGATTTGGAGTAGTATCCAGAATTGGAGATATTTGATTTGTTTCCTTGAACATATCGATCATAGTTGGATGAAACCTTTAAAGGTGTCGGAATCAGATAATTGCTATTCATAATGGGGTTAAGGATTTGGATATTTTGGGATTCGGGTGGTTGCATAGGGTGAACAGGTAGATTGACTTGGGTTTGATCTAGGAGTGGATCTATTAAGGCTCGTGAGGGTTCCACGCCACCCGTAAGCTTCGACGTAAACTCTATATAATTATAAATATAGGTGTATATATATATATAATATAAATATATAATAATAGTACCACCCAAAGTACCAAAGTGCTCCATAGTGCCAGCGGCAAAGGGGCATATATTCTGCCCGGAGGATGTAGGTTTGATTCCTGTTGGTAGCAACTTTTTTGGTCATTTTTATACTTAGTTTAATTCTATCAATTGTATCTTCTATCAATTGTATCCAAATATGCAACAACCTTTTTAAAAATATATTTTACTACTGAAGTCAAAATATTACTTATTTAAAACTTCTTATTGTCCTACCTTTTCAAAACGATATTTTACTACTGAAGTCAAAATATTACTTATTTAAAACTTCTTATTGGCCTGCAATACATCAAATTTCATACAATTAAGACGTTAATTTAGGTATAATTAGAACTCATTGTTTGACTTGTCCTTTCAACATAAATAAGATTTAAATTTTGTGCAAAGTATATAGATTAATCATATCAGATTAAGTTGATCTATAATAATAACCCGATCTTATAATTGAAAAATTTTTTTTCTTCCTCTTCATTGGAGATGTTTTTAATTATTGTTGACTTATATTAATTCATTTATTTTTTACTGAAATAACAAGTTTAGGCAGAAGAAGGTAGAGGGGTTAAATTCTTTATATGTTACTAAACTTGCTATTTTATTTTATTTTATTTTATTTTAAAAAAGAGACTAATTCTATTTTCACTTTAATGTCTGAGTTCTCACTCTATTTCAAAATACCAAATTGTAAATTTTGAATATATAATGAATTTTAATTATTAATTATTATAATAAAACTTTGCACACAAAATTGAGGCCAAATTGCAAAAGTCATAATTTTTTATTTTTTTTAATAAATAGATAAAAAGTTGAAGCATTCCTTCTTTTAACCACTCCCTATTAAGAGATAGTGGCGGAGCCAAGTGTTTTATTAGAAAGGTTTAAAATCAAAAGAAAAAAATGCACGAACTAGATGAAGGGGTTTCAGCATCTACTATATATAAAAATAAAATAAAATTTAACTATATATAAATATTACAGTTTTATGACGAAGAAGGTTAAGATGAACACTTTGATCACAAGTCGGTTCTGCCCTTGGAGGCGAATCCAAAATTTGGAGTCTCTAGTTAATTGAATCGATGAGTGTACTTGGCACCCCAAGAATCTGAATCCTTGATCTGCCTCTGGTTTGAGCTTCATTAGAAATTAGGGGACATGTGGAATTGGGTTGATTTGGGAGATCGGTGGAGACAGATTGTGGTTCCGGCGGGGATTCTAGCGGCGAACTAGTCGTTGGGGAAGACATGTTACTGTTATTGTTATCCGTTAAAGGTGGTGAAATGTTCTCACTAGTCGTGAGCAATTTAGGATCGGGTGGTGCGGGTGGCTGGGTATTAGTTGCCTAGAATGATCAATTGAAATCATAAAGAGAAGACGAGACGCAGTGAAATTGAGATGATTCAAGCATGTGAAGAGAAGGTGCAAGATGTTGCTCCTATATATTACACTTCTTTAATATTAGTATTAATAAAAATAATAATAATAATAATTAAAAGAATTGATTTTATATTTTTGACATTAACATTAATAAAGAATACATCAAAAATAGTACATAAGTTATAACCTTTTATATTTAACAATCCACGTGTCAACTATTAAGAGGTGCATTGATAATCACTTGAGCAAAGAGTAATGGAGCGAAGTTGTATCCGTTTGAGATTGTTTATATGGTCTTTAAGCAGTTCAATTGTAGGGGGGTGCGGATAACTTGTGTGGTAAAATAGATCTATTATAAATACAATGGATCTATTTTTATTTATGCGTGGATATTTCTTAACTTCTCTAAATATTTTTATTTTGAGTTTATTTATGTTAGTTTATCGATATTCATATCTTGGAGGGTGATTATATGGTAATTGGTTAAATGTTTTACTATAATATTCTTTATTTTTTGCCCTTAGTTTTTGTAATTCTTCTATATTATTTTGAAGGTATTCTAAATATTCTATATCTTTTGTTTCAAAATATCCAACTAGATTATCTTTCATAAGTTTTTCTAATAATATCATTACTTCCATATTTTGTCTCCAATATTTTAAATATTCATAGTCTATCATTTTATCCTGTAGTAATTGCAGAGTTACAAATTTCTGTGTAATAATTTATCCTAATTGTACTGTAATGTATATCTAATTCTAGATTTTCAATGCTATTTATTATCTTGTGTTATTTTTCTCGTAGCGAGTTTTTTAACTTATATAAACTATCATATGTACTTTTTCCTAAATTTTCTAGGGTTTCACTATCCATATTAATTTTTCTTTTAGATTCTCCATTATTTTTCTAATTCGGTTTCTATAATTAATTTCCTCATTTAGATTATCTTGATTTTCTCTAGTTTTTCTAATATATTCTAACATTTCTTAATCTGAATAATATCCATCTGGGTAATTATTCAGGTATAACTGTTCTATCCAATTTATAGTTTCAATTTCATAGTCTAATACTTTTTCTAATATTATTCTCTTACTATCTATAATTTTTATATCTCTAAGTATATATAAGATTAAGATTTTAAGATTATCTATCATTTAAAATTACTTAAATACTTTATTATAATATTTTTTAGTTGTTTGTTTTAATCTCATTAATTCTTCTATATTTTCACTAAGAAATTGTATATATTTTATATCTATTTTTCAAAATTCTAAATATACATAATTTATCATAGTTAGTGTGTGGGTTTGGTATGTAAGTATTTATAAGAGTAGTTCGGTAGGTGTGGTATATAATTAATTCTAGTCATAAAATATCTATCAAATATTTTTTTCAATATGATTTTTCTTATATCTACTATTTCTATATCCTTAAGTACATATAAAATGAGTATTTTAAATTTATCTACTATTTTTTCAGATAAATAATTATCCATTTTTCATAAAATTGCTATTTTTAAAATATTCCCTTCAATCATGCACATAACAAAATATGATCACTTTAGATTGCTATACTAGATTATTCTTAAATAACATATTTTTCGGTCACTATTAGCATGGTAATCTGGATACTTTTTCCTTAAACAACGCCTCTACTCTGGTTACTCCCCTATCACGTCTTTCTTGCCTTACTGGTTTCACCTTTAGGATGGCATAGTTCTTAGGGATTTTTCTCCTTTTCCACTTTGCTAATAAAATTTTTAACATGCTATTTTTTGAATAATCCTACTATAAAGCAACTAGCATGAACTTATTTTATCATATCATGATTGTTAGGAATTTATGAATTTAGCTATTCATAATAGTAAATGAATATACCTGTTTTGGTAGGTTTGGTAATTCTAAGCTTTGTTCCTCCATAGATTTTTCCATTAAAATATACCTATTTTTTAATAAATAAGTAAAATATTTTTGGTGGACAAGAGAGATTTTGTGCTTCAACGCATGAAGGCTTACCTTCATCTAAGCGAATGCTATTTCATTTATAATACTGAAATCGAATATTTTACACTGTTCTAAGTTTACATGTATCTACATACTATTCCTAAAAGATTAATCTTAAAGTCTTAAAAACTTAAAAAAGGTCAAAAAGCCTATAGTAGGCTAATAATGGTATCTAACCTAGTAAAGACTAACTATACAATGTCTTTTACGTAAAAGAAATCAAAAGCTATAATAATTCACATATTGAAAACTATAAGTCATATGTCCTTTTCATATCTTTAATGACTTTTTGATAACTTTGTCTTCTTTTCTTTATCCGTGGTTGATTTTCCTTTGTTGTTGTATCTATCTTCTTTTTATTACTCTGTATCTCCATTATTGCTTCATATCTTGCATCTTCCAGCTGTCGCTTTTATCTTCTTCTATTCCAGTTGAACTTCTGGGATAATATTATCTTCTCCATTACATTTTGAACATTGATGGTCTAGATATTTATGTCCAATTAACTTGCAATATCTGGTTAATAATTCTTCCGAAATAAATTTTTTTCTAATGGCTCTGGCGATAGGTTTTTTCTCTGGATTGAGTAACGTCAAGATCCATTTCCTAACGTCTTCCATATCTGCTTCTCGTAGTTCCTTTGAATTTGAGTATACTATTACATTACCTCTTGAATAATAACTCCATATAGGATTTCTGTTGCGATAAGTGTTTGCTAACTCTTGAAGAATCATGGATAGTCCAATAATTCTCTTATTTGTATAAAAATTTGGTATCTCAATTCTAGGTATTTCTGATTGTTGAGTAATATCTTCTGGTATAATCATATCTCAGGTCATTCCTATTTTTACAACTTGTATAGGTGATTTAACTTCATCATACAATATCTCTGCTGGTGCTGTGTAAAATTTTATAAAAAAATAGGTTACCTTTGGTTATTCTTTTAAAAATATTAAATGACTCATATATTTCTGGTATAGTGGATATTTCATTTCCGTCTTGGGTCTATATGGTACTAAGTAGTTCATATTCGTAACAGGTTTTAACTAGACTTGGTTTGATTTTGGGTAAAGCAATTAGCTTATTGTATCCGGTTAGCTTCTGGGTTATGTAATTCGTATGTGGTTCTTGGATGTTTATAGCTCTGGGGTTGGTATTTAAGAAGGTTTGTATTTTATAAATATTTTCTATGTATGTACGGGCTGTATAGTTGTAGTTCTTTTTGTCTTGGTTTAAACTGTCTCGGTATGTGGTAATTTGTGGAGGTATGAACATAGGATCTTTTAGTGTATTTGGAATAAATGATTTATCAAATAGCCTGTTTAGGTTCATATTTGTGTTTTTCCTAACTCCTTTGCTTGTACCTGCAGAAGTAGATTGATAAACGTTATGGGTTTTATGGAGTATCCCAACGTCTCCTTCTAGCTCTGGAATTTTAATGTCTTCCGATCGACATAGCTCTGCACACTGCTGAGTTAGCTGATTTGTAGCTTCAGACTTCAGTTTAACTTCATTAGTCTTTAGCTTTTCTATTTCATTACTCATACTGTCCACTTTCATTGAAAGCATAGTTAGGGTGTTGAATATCTTTTCTAGAGTATCCTCTTCTATTATATCAGTCTGTGTAGCTTTGTCTTGATATGTAATCTGCAATAACATTTTTGTTAGTACTAATTACTTCAATTGTAAATGTGAAATTTAATATATTCAAGACCAGTCTCCGAATCTCTTTTGTTATAACTGAATTTTGTATTTTCTTTGTTAGCCACCAACGTACCTGTGTATTATCTGTTCGTACAATAAACTTGTTATATACAATATATGGCTCAAATGCTAATAAACATTTATATAATGAACATAATTCTTTTCTATTTATTTCTCATTTTATTTCTGTTTCATTAAATGTACCTGAGTAGTATCTACAATGGTGTTCAAATTTTTCTTCTTCATATCTATATTTAAGTACTCCTACATAACTACATTCACTAGCATCTGCTTCTACTATAAATATAAATTTTCTATTTTCGTCTAGAAATTATAATTTTGGTAATTCTTTACAAAGTATTTTTATTTTTTGAACTTGTTTTTTATCTTCTTCATTGTAATTATATTCTACATCCTTTTTAAATTTTTTCTGTAAAGGCTTTAGGTTTTCTGCTAATTTTGGTATATATTCTCTTACTTGATTTACTAATCCTAAAAATGATTGTAATTTCTTTTTTGTATCTAATTCTTCTTTTGAATTTATTATTTTTTGTACTATATGTTGTTGCATTTTTACTCCACTTTTATCTATTTGTATTCCTAAAAATTCTATCTGATTTTTCATAATTTCAGCTTTCTTTTCACTTAAACTTATTTTCGATTTTTCTATTATATCCGTAAATTGTTCTAATAATTTTAAATGTTCTTCTTTGGTTTTTGTATATAATAGTATATCATCTATATATACTATACAATTAGGCAATTGTTTAAAATAACTATCCATAAAATGTTGATATCTACCTGGTGCATTTTTATATCCAAATGGTAGTACATTCCATTCAAAAAATCCTTGTGGTACCGTAAATGCGGTTAATTCCTTAGATTCTTCTTCTAACTTTAAATGGTAAAATCCTGATTTTCAATCAAATTTACTAAAGTAATTATATTCTTGTATTTGTTTTATTTTTAATATCTTATTTGGTATTGGATAATTATATGTCATAGTTTTTGCATTTAAATTTCTATAATCAATAACCATTCTACTTTTTCCTCTTTTTTGTTCGCTATGTTTATTTACTATAAATGCTGGACTATTATGTTTACTATTACTTTTTTGTATATATTGTTTTTCTAATAATTCTTCTTTGTGCATTTTAAATTCTTTTAAATCGTCAAAATTATATGTTAATGGTTTTTGAGTTATTATGCTATTTTTATCTATTAATTCAATTTTTATAGTGGTTTTATGTTTTTTTCTATCCTTTTAATGGGTCTTCACTATATAATTGTTCTAATTTTTTCTTAATTATTTCTATCTTACTTATTGAAAATATAGTTATTTCCTTTTTATTTATTGAAAATACGACCAATTCTATTGTATCTTCGGTATTTTTTATATTTTCTAATTTTTGTGTAATTTTTTCATTTCCTTCTATCCAATCAGTTTTCTTTCTTATTTTATTAGTAACTCTTTTTGCTCTTACTTTCTGTTTACATGATGTTGTAAACCACCAATCCATTCTAATTATTATATGTGGGTATAATTTATCTAAAAAGGGCATTCCTAAAAGTATATCTTTTGATGTTAGCTCATAATTATAGATTTCTTCTATTGTTAATATTTTATCCCATAATTGTGTTTTTACATTCTTAGCTTTATAAGTAATTAAGCTTCCTTCGTTATTAAATCCTTTAACTATTATTGGTGTCTTTAATTTATCCCATTTACTTTTTGGTAAGCAATTATATCTACATAAATTAGCTTCTGCTCCTGTATCTATCATAGGCGTATAATATCTACTGTAATACCCTTCTACTACTATTCTTCATTAATACATATATTTTCATATCACGTTAAAGCTTTTCTTAAGAATAATTTCTCTGTTATATGTTATAGATAATTGTGTATGCTCTATATTATATGGTTTTACTTGTTCTAGCCATTTTATTCCTAATATTATGTCTGCTTTTTGCATTTCTTCCTTTATTTCAAATTCTATTTTTATTTTCTAACTCCTATTGTTATTTCTTTTTCTGTTATATTTTTAGTGTTTATTAAGCTTCTTGGTAGATCGGGGCATATATTATTGTCAGATTTTATTTCCTCATTTTTTATTAGATATCTTGCTATATAATTTTCTTCTTGTCCTGTATTTAAGAGAATTAAATATTCTTTTTTTTTTATTGTTCCTGTTATGTAATATTGATTTAAATTAGTTGTTGAACGTGTTTCATAACTTGTTCTTTTTGATGAACTTGATGATTCTGATTTTTCATAAGCTATTCTTTTTGTTGTGCTTATTCTATCATTTATTATTTCTAAATTTTCTTCTATATCTATATCTCTATAACTATAATCATTATTATCAATTGTTTTTACAAATTGTTCGAAAGGACTTTCTATTTGTATTTTGTTAATTTTATTTTTCCCGTTATTTTATGTTTTGTTGTTAATACATATAGATTTTTACATCTTGCTATAAATATTATACTTCCTGGGGTTAGTTCTATTCCTGATATTTTCCAATATAATACTAATGATTTATCTATATTTTTATCTGTTATTGCTACTGAATAATTCGCACTTATTATAAATTTAAATTTTTGGTATATTAAATTTCCTTTTATGGTAGTTATTATACTTTTTTCTATAGGTTTTATAATTCTATCATCTGCTAGGTATAATTCTATCGGTGTATCTATTCCTTCTCTGAAACATGTTTTTATTAATATCTCTGTACCTCCTAGGTGTACGTATTTTATTGGGTCTCTAATTTTTATATCATTTATTTCTTTATTAATTATCCTTTTTGTTCTAGTGGTATACTAGCTTTATCTTTTGCATATCTACAGTCTATTACATGTTCTTTTTGGCTTACTACGTAGTATTTTTCTTTTCTTTTACTAAATATGTTTTTTATTGTTGGTATTTTAAATATTTTTCTACACTTAAATCTAATTCTTCCTTTTATTTCATCAAATATGTGACTATCAAATATTATCTTTTGATTTGTTCCTTCTTCATTTAAATATTCTTCCTTTGTTATTATTTTTATATCTTCTTCAGTCATTTAATTCATCAAATTCACTATCTATTTCATTATTTGTTTCATTCTTTGAAATTTCATATAGACTACCTTCACTTTCTAATTTGTAATCTATATAATCTATCTGCATATATTCTGTATTTTCTATTTTTATTTTTGATATTTGTTTATTTTTTGGGTTTTTAGATAATTTACAATCTCTAGCTAAATGTCCTAATTTTTCGCAATTATAACAAGTACATTCTTTTATAGATTTCTTTTTCCTATATGGTCTTTTATGTTTATAATTTTTTTACATAATATCTTTTTCTTGTTTTCTTATATTTATATTTTGATTTTTTGTATTTCTTATGTCTTTTTCTTTTCTTATAATATCTTTCTTCACATCCAAATTGAGGTGTTATTTTATCTTTGCAACATGCTAAATTTCTTATTAATGTTTTTTCCATTTTTATTTCTTCTCTATGTTTTTCACATAGGTTTCTATACCATTGTTGTAAAAATTTTATTCTTGCTCCTAAAGTATCTACTATTTTTGCTTCATCCCAACTTTTTATTATTTTTGAACTAAATGGTTCAGGTAATTTATTAAAATATAATTTTCTTATTTCTTTACTTTCTTCTGTATTATATGTTCCTTTATAATAATATTCTTTAAATGAGCAAGTATACTCATCTATGTAACACATATTACATATTGCTAATTTTAACATTAAATTCCTATTTGTATCTTTCTCTTCATTTTGTTCTTCTTCTGTTGTTGTCATGCTGCTAAATTCGTCTTTTATAGCTATTTCATATTTTTTTTAATAACTCTATAGGTGTTAATTTAGTTGTAGTTGTTGATGATGTTCCTTCTGTAGGTTTATCAGTTCTTAATACCTTCTTGTTATTTTCAGTTAAATTTGAAAACCATAATTTCACTGCTCCTATTAGTGTTCTTTCTATATATTCTAGTGCATCTGTTACGTTTATATTATTATCTAATAATTGTTTTGTCATATATCCTATTCATAATTGTATTGTTTTTTCTGTATCTATTACACAATCTAAGTCTAAAAAGTATAATTTTTATTAACTATTTGTTTTGGTGTCCAGTTGTCATATTCATCTTTTAGATTATATTTTTTAACCTTATTCTTATAATATGTAGGTTTTCTTATTTCTGATGTTCAAGGTATTATATTTTCATCTTCTTTTTTATCAAAAGTATTTATTTTTTTATTTCTATTTTCTAAGTTTTCTTCATTAATTACTTCTTGTTTTTCATTGATTTCTAAATTTTTTGTATTTGTTAAGATTTTTGTATATGTTTCACTATCTTCTGAATCATAATTATCTGTTTCTTCAATATCTATTGTATGTATTTTAATTTTTCTTTAAATTGATTTATCTCGTTTAATAATTTTTGTTCTATATCTTTTTCTTTCTGTCTTTTTTCGTACAAATCTTTTAGCATTTGTAGTTCTTTTTCTAATTCAGCAATCCTACTATTTTTAGTTTCTTCTATTTTTCGTATTTCTTCTGTAGTTTGTTGTTTTATTTTTTCTATTTCCTTTTTTCTATCTATTTCTTCATTTTCTTTTTTCTATTCTTACCATAACTGTCAATTTATCTTCTAATTTTAATTCTTTTTTTTCTAACATTAAATATAAATGTTCACCTATTTTCTTATACCTTCTTCCTAGATTAGAAATACTATTTTTTTTTAATCCTTCATGATTTTCATATATTTTTCATCTATTATAAATTCTTCTTTGTTCATTTTTATTTAATTGTTAATAGATCATGTTGGTATGTATATTCTAGACTATCTATTGTTGATTCTAAATTTGATATTTCTTCTTTTTGTGCATTTATTGAGTTTTTACTAACTCCGGCAATTATGTTATATTGTATTCTTTCTATCCTTATTTTTAATTCTTTACATTTTTAGATATTATTTGCTTTAATTATTTATTCATTTAAATAATATTTTGGGGAATATCTAAATCCAAATATATACTACTTCCATAACTTTAAACATAATAGGCTTTGATACCAATTGTTTAATTTTTTTTATTTTTTAATAAAACAATACGCTGGGGGCTGTGGGTAGGTGGGGCAGTTTTACTTTTTAAATTTTTTTATAATTTCTTTTTAATAATTAGTTTTTTATTTTTAAAAAAATTTTATAATTTCTTTTTTATAATTAGGCAAAAAAGCATTAGGGGGTCCCAATTTTTTATTTTTTTAATAAAAAAATACGCTGGGGGCTGGGGGTAGGTGGGGGAGTTTTTACTAACTCCGGCAATTATGTTATACTATAGTCTTTCTATCCATATTTTTAATTCTTTATGTTTTTCAGATATTATTTGTTTTAATTCTTTATAATTTTGTAACTTTTGTTCACTATTCATCTAAAAAATATTTATAATATTTTGGTGGATATCTAAATCTAATTTTATCATAATTAATACTTATTTTTTAATTAATTAATAAAAAATATTTATTTTTAAAATAATTTAATAATTATTTTTTAATAATTTTGATCCTCAATGCCATTCTTTATTTTCACTTTTTAAAATGTTTTATAATTTTTTTAATAATTTTTTTTATATTAAATAATTTTTTAATAATTTATTTCATTTTAAAAAAAATTATATATTTTTTAAAATAATCAGTTTTTTATTTTTATTTTTCAAATAATTTTATAATTATTTTTTCATAATTTATATCCTCAATGCCATTTATTATTTTCATTTTTTAAAAAGTTTTATAATTTTTTACTGATTAATTTTTATCTTTTAAATAAATATTTTTTAATTTATTCCATTTTAAAAAAAATTTATAGTTTTTTTAAATAATCAATTTTTTATTTTTATTTTTCAAATAATTTTATAATTATTTTTTCATAAGTTATATTCTCGCCATTTTTTATTTTCATTTAAAAAAAAAATAATTTTTCATAATAATTATTTTTAAAAAAAAAAATTTTAATAATTTATTTTATTTTTATAAAAAAAATTTAAATAATCAGTGTTTTAATATTTTTTAAATAATTTTAGAATTATTTTTAATAATTTCCTCAATGCCATTTGTATATACTTTTTTTAAAAAAATTATAATTAATTTTTAATAATTATTGAACCCACAATGCCACGTGTCAGCTTCCAATTAGCTTATTTTGCCACATCATCGCGTGTGTGCAACACACACTTTGAGCTTTTTGCTAATAGGACAAAAAAGGTCCAATTGGAACAAAATGTGGGGGGTTTAGGAGCCTGATAGGAACAGGCCTTAGATTAGGTGTCTAAGTGAATTTTGGCAACAACTTTGAGTGCCTATCGATGACTTTCCAAAGGCATCGATAGACACTCAAACTTGTTGCCAAAATTCACTCAGACACCTAAACTAAGTCATATTCTTATCAGACTCCTAAACCCCTCACATTTTGTTCTAATTTGGCCTTTTTTGCCTATGTGGCACTGCACGTGCAGTGCCATCGTGGGAGATACGTGAGGAGCATTTTTTTACTAATTTACAAATAAAAAGATGCCAAGTGGCATTGAGGGCCCCAAAATTTGTTTAATAACAATTTTTTTTTAAACACTTAAGGCAAGTAATAAAACAAAAAGCATTCAGGGGTCCCAATTTTTTTTTTAATAAAGCAATACGCTGGGGGGCTGGGGGTAGGTGGGGGAGTTTTATTTTTATTTTTTTAAAAAATTTTATAATTTCTTTTTGATAATTAGTTTTTTTATTTTTTAAATAATTTTATAATTTCTTTTTTATAATTAGGCAAAAAAGCATTAGGGGGTCCCAATTTTTTTTTTAATAAAACAATACGTTGGGGGCTGGGGGGCTAGTGGTAGGTGGGGGAGTTTTATTTTTATTTTTTTTAAAATTTTATAATTTCTTTTTAATAATTAGTTTTTATTTTTTAAATAATTTTATAATTTCTTTTTTTATAATTAAGCTTTTATTTTTATTTTTAAATAATTTTATAATTATTTTTTAATAATTTGGATCCTCAATGCCATTTTTTATTTTCATTTTTTAAAAAGTTTTATAATATTTTTAATAACTATTTTTTATTTTTAATTTTTTAATAATTTATTTCATTTTTAAAAAAAAATTATATTTTTTAAAAAATATCAGTTTTAATTTTTATTTTTCAAATAATTTTATAATTATTTTTTCATAATTTATATCCTCAATGCCATTTTATATTTTCATTTTTTAAAAAGGTTTATAATTTTTTTTTATAAATAATTTTTTAATAATTTATTTCATTTTTTAAAAAAAATTATAATTTTTTTAATAATAAGTTTTTTATTTGTATTTTTAAAATTATTTTATAATTATTTTTTCATAATTTATATCCTCGCCATTTTTAATTTTCATTTTTAAAAAAAATTTATAATTTTTCTTAATAATTATTTTAAAAAATTAATTTTTTTATAATTTATTTCATTTTTTTAAAAAAAATTTATAATTTTTTTAAATAATCAGTTCTTTCTTAATTTTAAAATTATTTTTTATTAATTTCCTCAATGCCATGTGTATATACTTTTTTTAAAAAAAAAATTATAATTAATTTTTAATATTAATGGACCCACAATGTCACGTGTCAGCTTCCAATTAACTCATTTTGCCATGTCATCATGTGTGTGCAACACACACTTTGAGTTTTTTGCTGATAGAGAAAAAAAGGTCCAATTGGAACAAAATGTGGGTGGTTTAGGGGTCTGATATGAACAGACCTTAGTTTAGGTGTCTAAGTGAATTTTGGCAACAAGTTTAAATGTCTATCAATGACTTTGGCCTAGGTAATTTGTAATTTTATCATATTATGCTACTAATTTATTTTTTTAGTAGTGACTACTACTTTAAGCTAATCCCATTTATTTTTTTAGTAGTGACTATTACTTTAAGCTAATCCCAAAATGGATAGTGATGCTCCTCTCTTTGTGGTCGATATTATTTAGTATTAGAGTATTTTCTTTTGTTCCAATTAATGTGACAACATATCTAAATGAGTTTAATTTATTTTTTTAAAAAATAAAATTTATAATCTTAGAATAAGTCATTAAACTTTATAAGAATATAAATTATTTCATTTTACACGTATAATTAGAAAAATTAATTCACCATGGTACTCTGAATTAAATGAATGCAACTGTCAGCAGCAACATATGTACATCAACCATGCGATGATTGTTGCTGAAATTGAAAATTTATAGAGCCAACTACATTATAAACTTGAAAAGTTAGGTAACAAGTAGTCAATCTCTCTGTTGAAGATCCCTGATGTCATCACCACCAGATCCACCGAAACCACCGGAAATGAACACGAGTACCTTAATGGAAGAAGACAATCAAGACAAGCCATCATTTAGGACCATACTACTGGACAAAAGCAGTGGTTTTAGACTTGACAAAGGTATTGAAACTCTGAGTACAGATCTTGACTCAATCCATCTCTCTGAAGAGGAAATCTACAAACTCCACATGCCATGGCGACGGTCAATAATAGTTAAACTATTCGGAAGAAAGCTTTCCCACCAATACTTAAAATTTAAATTAATCGAAATGTGGAAGCCATCAGAATCATTAATTCTCATAGACCTTGGGTGTGATTTCTACACAGTATACTTTAAGCAAGGAGAAAATACTAACAAAGTACTCCACCAAGGTCTGCGATTCGTCGCATGCCATTTTCTCACAGTTGAGAATAGGTACCAAGTTTGTCCCGGAGGAGTTGATGCTTACCCACACAACTGTATGGGTTAGACTACCACAACTACCAATTGAATACAACGATCGAACAATCCTAGATAAAGTTCGGCTAGAAAATGGCACTCTGATAAGAATCGACACTTGTACGTAGGCAACTCTCAGAGGCCGCTATGCTAGATGACAGAGGGTCTGCTTTCTAGATCAAACCCAATGCGGAAGCCATACATACTATGGCTTTAGCCCTTACTTTTTCACTCAACACTTAATTTGCCTAGGCTTATGAAATAAAATAGATACAAGCATATACAGTATCAAATCTTCAACTTTGTATTTAACTCAGTGCCATAAAGAAGCACACACAAAAGGCCTTACAAAAATCTAATCAACACAACCAAATCTGGCTTGAGACAACCTACCTGTGCCTATTTATAGGCCACAACTTCTGTTACATGCCAGTTACATGCACAACACATGATTTTACCCTAATTCAGTTGACATCTCCAACTGATAGGCTATATTCGACTTCAAATGCACATAATTATAATAGCAACAAAACTTTCCCATATATCGATAGTAACTTCCAAACTACTGTCATGTGCAATTTACACGTCAGTGCTAGCACATTCTTAGCATCACATGTGCCAATTTCGCACCAGGGCCCTGGGCATTTATGCACTCGCCCATGTCATTGTCTTGTCAACACCCAAACCGCCAGGTCCCAGCCATGTCTCAGCTTGCCTTGTTTAGCCACTTCTCCACAACATGACTTGCCTTAGCTTAAATCATCCTTAGCTTGCCAGCCTTTGTCTTGCCTTATCCACGCCACTGCCAAGGTCTTGCCATGCCCTGCAGACACGTGTCATACGCTTTGCCATGTCCACGTCGGCATACTGTCCTCAAGAGAATCTAATGTTACTTGAACCATTTTATATTCCCTAGGTTGATCATGTAAATCCCTAATCAAGTTCGAGTAGCCCTAACCATCAGGTCTGCTTTGGATTCAATTTTTGCTGAGTTTTAAAGTATCTATCAGCCACATTATTCGTCTTTACAACAAACTTTGTTCCCAGCAAATACACTCGTTATATTTGAAGACAATGGAGGGTGGCCACCATCTTCTTTTCATTAGCAGAATACCTTTGTTTCGTCGAATTTAATTTTCTGCTCTCAAATGCTACCAGATGATCCTTTTGAACTAGCACACCACCAACTGCATAATCAAAAGCAGTATCAATGTGAACTTCGAATGGCAAGTCAAAATCAAGCAATCGTAATATTGGTTCAAAAGCAACGACCTTTTACAATGATTTGAAAACCTTGTTACTTGCTTCAGACCAAACCCACTTAACATTCTTCTTCAACAAGTTCATCAATGGAGAAGCCTTCTTTGAATAACTAGTAATGAACTTTCAATTATAGTTTGCTAAGCCCAAAAATAATGTCAATTCATTAACCCCGCTTGGTTCCTGCCAATCCACAATAGCCTGTACTTTTTTAGGGTCCATTAGCACCTGGTTTTTTCTAACCAAATGGCCTAGAAATTTGATCTCGTGACAAGCAAGCTCATATTTTTCTAGCTTGACATAAAGTTGATATTCTCTAAGTAGTTGCAGCACCGTTCTCAAAGGTAGTAAATGATCTTTTAGTGTTATACTATAAATGACTATATCATCTACGTAAACAACTATAAAATCATTAAGATATTCATAAAGAGCATTATTTATTAAGTTATAGAAAGTAGCTGGGGCATTAGCCAACCTAAATGACATTACAAGTAATTCATAGCTACCATATCTAGCTAGTCATACAAGTCATTTTGGGGCATCCCTCTTAGCTATTCACACTTGCCAATAATCAGACCTTAAGTCTAACTTAGAAAAGAAACTAGCCTTAGACAGCCTATTCATCAAGTCTTGAACTAGCCGCACCAGATAATTGTTCTTCATGGGCACTTCATTCAGTACACAATAGTCAACACACATACACAAACTTTCATCTTGCTTATTTTGGAATAGAATTAGGGCACTATATGGAGCCTTTGAAGGCTGGATTAGTCCGTCCTCAAGCAATTCAATCAATTGCTTCCTCAATTCTGCCAGCTCTAATGGAGACATGAGATAAAGAAGGCGTGCCAGTGGCATTGATCCAAGAATTAAATCAATTATGTCATCAATTTCACTCCTTGAAGGAAAATCTTTAGGTAGTTCTGGTGGCATGACATCTTTGAATTCTGCCAATAATATAGCAACACTGTTCAGGAATTCAATCTGCACATCAGACTTCACTTCAACCAATGCAGCACGATAAGCAGTCTTACCCTTCTTTAAGCCTTTTTCAAAAGTCGTAACAGATAACATGACAATAATTTTTGAGTGTTTTCTCTTCTTTTTCTCATTAAATAGTGGAATACCCACTACAACATAATGTATCTGTTTCTACGAACTCTAAGCTATGAATTAAAAAATCATAGCTATTACTTAGTAATAGCCACAAAAATTTGAATTCAGTAGCTGTTTACAAAGTTATAAAATTTCATAGCCACGAAAATTAATCTGACAAAGCTAATTCCTTATTTTTGCTACAATTACTAACAATCGTAGTAATAGTTTCTTAAATAGCTACAACTTTATTGCTTCGATAAAATTTAATAGCTGATCATAAGTTTTTGTTACGCGAGAAAAATTATTGTAGCAATAGTGACCTTTTAGCCATAATAACTATTTGAAACAAGATATTATAGCTAAATATATATTTTTCTGGTTCAAATTATAAAAATTGTGGAAATAGTTAAATGATATAGCTAGGGCTGCTTATCGGTTAGATAATTATGCTTAGTGGTTCGACTTATTGGTTATCGGTTTGTAAATATACTAATCCGCTAGCCACCCAATAACATAACGGTTGGTTTGGTATCGGATTAGCAATTAACGGTCGGTTATCGGATGGTGTAACGGATGAATTTAAGAGAGAATGAAATATCGAGCGATTATTAGTAGTTCCTCCGTTTCTTCACCGACTAAGTTGTTTGTATACTATGATTGATCTATTTATCAATCTTTTAGGCTTCTTGAGTTTTGTTCATGTAGTTATTTAATAGGTTAAAACATCAAATCAAATAAGAATTTTCTTCTAGACCTAAAATGTATGTAGAAACATTTTTAATTATTGGATTAACGGAAAAAAAAATTAAAACTTTAATATTATTTAAATTTTTTTGTTTTGTATCAAACTTTGTGAAAGACACATTTGGGTTGTTTCATTTTATTCCAGTCCTTTGTGTTGTCAAGAATATTACTGCACTTTATAATAGTTAGATGTCACAAGAAGTAACATGTTATTTTCTAAACTATGAAGTGAATAGAATAAATGGAGTTTTATATGTTGGATTGACAAAAGATACTAATATATCTAGGGATAAAAATATAATTATAATAATTCTTAATGGGTTACCGATTTACCCGATAAGAAAATTGAGTAATCCGTCCCCACACCAATAAGTCATTAATTATAAAATTTTTATCCATTCTCCAACCACTAATCTGATAACCCATTACCAATTAGCCAATAAACTAATTTTGCGGTTGGATTAACGGTTACGGTTCAATTTTGATACAGCCCTAAATATAACCACGTCTTTATTGCTATAGAAAATATTTGTAGCTAATTATTAATTTTTGCCACGAGTTATAACTTAGTAGTAATAATAACCTTTTAGCCACAATAAATTAGTTAAAATATAATTTTGTGGCTATTTTTTTTCTTCATGTTAGTAAAGATTGTTGCAATAGTTAAATGATATAGCCATAGATTTTTTGCAATAATAAGATTTCATAGAGAATATTTAATATTTGACATGTGCTGAAACTTGTCGTAGCAATAGCGACCTTTTAATCATAAAAAGATTATTTAAAATAAATTATTGAAGTTATAGATATTTTTGCTTTGAGTACTAAAAATTTGTGGCAATAGTTGACTTAATAATAACTAATTATTTTTTCCTGACGAAATAGTTATGTCACAAATTTATTATTATGATTAAATTTTACAGCTAATAATTTTTTTAATCACGAGCTGAAATTTGTTGTAGTACTTATAATATAGAGGAACTGGATACGTTAATCATTTGATTTGATTCAATACTATATGTCTACTTGTGAATTTCAAATATAGTTACAGTAAATATGTGATTATATCCAACTAATTTTGATTATCTAACTATATTGAACTTAAATATAACTTTGCAGTCTCACTGAAGCTTAAAAAAATATTATATTTATCAATCTAATATGATTAGAGGTGTTAATCATTCGATTTAATTCAATTTTACTTTTTATAAATCTTAAATATAATTTAAATAAATACTTGATTATATTTCTTTCAATTAACTAATCATGTCAAATTTGCTAAACTTCAATAAATTTCATTCAAACTTCTTCATGACCAACTGTTTTCATAATTATTATTTGTCTCGAATATATTTATCAATTCAGTATAATTAGAGGTATCTATTATTCTACCGATCGTTTCAAATTTAATTTTATAAGATCCAATCTGTAAGTTTCAAATATAATTAAAATAAAAAGGTGATATATATATATATATATATATATATATATATAGAGAGAGAGAGAGAGAGAGAGAGAGAGAGAGAGAGGGAGAGGGAGAGGGAGAGAGAGAAATATCAAGTAATCTTCAACCATAGACAATTTATATAACAATTTATAATTTCAAACTTATCAACTAACTTCTTAAACTTATCCGACATTGTATTTTATCATGTTGCAATATGTTGTTTTTGAATGTTAATTGTACTTTTTTAAATGTATATAACTATTTTTTTCATTGAAAGTTGTAAAGTTATTTTTGTATATTTGATACTTTATTACTTTAAAATTAGCACTTATTTTTTCTTATATGTAATCTCTTATTTCCTTCAAAAGTATTCATAAAAAACTTTACTAATTGTTGAGGTAGTATGCATACTAATATTTGTATTCGTGGGATATACAAAAATTATTAAATAACGTAACAATTAAATATTTTATAATTTATTTAACAAAGTAAATTGTATGTTTATTTTGTTTTATTCAATAAAAGTTAATCAAAATTATAATCTCTACATTATTTATCTCTCTTTCTGTAATTTCTACTCATGATATCTAAATGAGTTTTCTAATTTAATTTTTAATCTTTGATTAATAATTGTCACACTTTATTCAAAGATGCAACACAAATTAGTCTAGAATTTTTTTTTTTAAAAAATGATATCTTGGTGAAAATAATTAATATGCATACTATAATAAAGATAAAGATACTAACAATTTTAACATTTTTTTTTTTTTGAATTTTCTATTATAAATAATTTTTTTTGAATTTTTTATTTTAAACTTGATAAATTAAGTCACATAGTTCAAATAATTTTTATATTTTTAATTCAAACTAAAAAAAAATCAAAATTTAAAATTCATATTTTTGTTTAAATTCAAATTAAAACCCCCCCCCCCCCTCCCCCCAGACCCCGATAAGACACTTTAATTTCGATTTATGTTTTTGATACAAAAAAATTTGAATCAACATTTTCTTTTATAATTTTAATCATAAAATAATTTTCAAAAGTAAGATTTTATGGTGATGATATTGTCATCACAATATTGTTTCTTTTCTCCTGCTCCATATAAATAAGTTAATAGCCTTATTTTATTTTTAAAATTTTCATAAAAAAAATTAAATTGGATATTGAAGTCATATAATTCATTTAAAATTTATATTAGTTTGATATTTTCACTTAAAAATTGTTAGTTAAAATTCATATGTATTTTAGATTTAAATTGAAGTAATCGAATATTGTGGAAGTATAATTTCACCAATAGAAATTAGGACACTTTAATATAAATTTAAATTCACATTATAGATATGAATAAACTAAATTGACATTTAATATTTTGAAATTCCTACGTTAATATAATTTTCAAACTTAAATTATATGGTAATTGACACTTGTCACTACAATATTATTTTGTTTCTCCTACTATGTATAGATAGATTATATAGATTTTGTAATATTAAAAATTTTTATTTGAAATTTCAATCTATATAAGTCATTTTAAATTTGCATTTTTTTAAAAAAAAAAAATTAATTTCAATTAAAAAATAATAATTTAAACTTATGAATAATCATAAATTCAATTATACGCTATTAATTAATTGTTTTCTTAAAATATGAAGTATATAACTAAACTAATAACAATATTATAGGGCCGAAAAAAAGGTGAAAAGTAATATATTTAATGTTTATTTCATATAAATACTTGACTTTTTCCATTAACTTAAAGTAAAGTATACATAATTTTATCATGTATTTTATTACTATTTTCATTTGATAATTTTGTTCTTCATATTTTTTTATTAAATAATACTATTGGCATTTGTTTATAGAAAAAACTAACTTTATAATAATACTTAAAAAAAATTAAAACACACACACAGAGAGATTAATTGATCAAAACAAAAACTTTTGCTAACCTAAACCCTCCACCACCGCCTCACCCTTTTTCCATATTTCTCCCAAAACTTAAAAATTTCCAAAATTTAAAAGTTTCCCTCACAAAATTTTAAAACCCAATAAATAAACCTAATCTCTCTTTTCATTAACAAACCTAATCTCTCTTTCTTCTTTTCCACTCCTTCCATGTTTCCCACACCCCTTTCACCCCTCACCCTTTCATATTTTTATTTTTTAAATTTAATTCAATTTTTTTATATGTTATGTTTGTCTAATTAATTTAATTTTTTTTTGTAGGTTTCAAACAAGAAATTCTTCAAGTAAAAAAGATAAGTTTTCACTATATGGATATTGCATTAAGTGGTTTCGATTTTTTTTAATGTAAAGGTGATTTTCGTGTGGGTATTAGAATTGATATTGAAATTTGAGATTTATATTTACAGATTTTGAAGAAGCTTACAGGTTTGTTTACTTATTTGGTTGTTTTATATTTTTTTGCTTGTTTTTTATTAGTTAAATTTTTGTAAAAAATTATCTAAGATATATTTTTCTCCTTGAATTCTATGTATACACGCACTTGAATGTGATGATACTTATTTTCTTGGTGTTAAAATACTTTATCATTATCAACAGGTGTAGTAGTGGAATAAAAGCAAATAAATTATAAATTAAGACGGATGTTGATCAAACTAAGGTGTTATCGAAAACCGTGGAAGCAGAGACTATGTGTCAGGGGGCTTTGGGCTACAGGTGATAAAAAAATTTTAAAATAAGGTGTAGGTGACACAAGTCTTAATAATTGAGTGGAGGTGGCAATTACTTAATTATGGATTAAGAAAGTTTGAGAAATTTCAAAATAACCCATGAGTCTTTAAATTTACACTTTGATCCAAATGTTAGTTAATATAACAAAAAATAAAGAAAAAAAGGCATGTTCTTCTCTCTCCTCATCCATTGTTATTTTCTCTCTCTTCGCGATATTTGTTGTTCATTGTTGCTGTTGTTTTATTCATCATCTTCTGATTCATTATCATCATCTTATACTTCATTATCATCTTCATATTCTTCTTGTTGACCATTGTTGTTATTGTTGTTACCGCAACTGCTGCTCTTTGATTAACTTTTTATGTCAAATTTTGTTTCATACATCACTTTCAACTTTGGCATTTACTTGAGAGAAGACTTTGGTAAGTCAAATTATGCTTTTTAGTTGAATTTGTCATCTGGGTAACTGCTAGTGTGCTGTTTTTCAACAATAGCTAGCACGCGATCATGAATGCAACATAAGAGCAATCTGTTTAAACAGATCCATCATCTGTGGCACCAGATAAATGTTCTGTTGCAACAGTAGACTCATGTTGGATTCATGTTTATGGTTCTAGGTGCTCGTAATATGAATCGAATAGATGGGTATTCTGTTGCAACAGATTAATAATCTGTTGCACCAAATTAGTAATCTGTTTCAATAGATAAATAATCTGTTGCACCAGATTAGTAATATGTTCGAACAGACAAGTAATCTGTTGCAACAAAATATATATTTGTTGCAAAAGAATATTTATCTATTGCAACAAATAATTATTCTGTTGCAACAAATGAATGATCTATTTCGAACAACAAAATACAGCTCTGATCACAAACCCAACAGATAACTCAACTCAATATGTTGATCTCTTGCTATTGATACTAGATTCAAATTATTTCTTAATTGTAGACATGTCATTTGGTGAGAGAAAAAAATAGACAGCATGAAAATTAAATAAGAATTAAAACGTTAAATGCATCAAACATAAATGTTTTATTAAACAAAAAAATAAAAATACATAGGTAAAAGAAAAAAAACTTAATTATTATTATTATCATAATTATCATCATTATTATTTGTATTGCCAGTCGACCAATCTTCAACCGGCAGCAGCAGCGCCCTCCTCAGCCTGCGGATCTTCCGCAACATCCTTACTCTGACAGCAGCCAACTCCCACTGCAGGTCATGAATCTTCTTCTGTAGTTCCCGTATGGCGTCTCATAAAATAGCGATATCCCACACTGGATCAGCCATATCTAGAAAATGCATAAGTTAACAAAACACACACCTCAAAATAAAAGTAAAAAAAAAAAGAAAGAATTCGAATGTAATACAACGTATATTTACACAAAAATCATGAAAAAAACTTACCAGAGATAGGAAAAAGCTTTTAAGTCCTTGAAGAGAAAGTAGTTGAAGGTGTAACAAGAGCAAGGAATAAATAAAGTGTAGTGGAATGAACGATTGAGTAAGGAGAGACCTATTTATAGAGGATTGAACTTGAATGTGTTAGGCAAAAAGTCACAACTGTTCACCTCCATTTATTAATGACATTTCTTGCTTACTGTGAAAAGTTATGGCTTAGTTAAATTAAGCAATATTGTGATAAGTCATGACTTTTCAGCTTATTATTATTAATAATTAGTTCTTTTCAGGAACCATTTTTATATTCAGTTGTGACAACAAATTAGATATCTGTTGCATCAGATAATATATCTGTTGCAACATATAATCTATATATCTTTTTTTTTAAATTATCATCATGACATCCAAATTTTCTGACTTTTTAATTATATAAATTAATAAAACGGATTTAAAGGCGCAACTGTTCACCTCCATTTATTAATGACATTCTTAATTATTGTAAAAAGTTATGACTTAATTAAATTAAACAATATTGTGATAAGTCATGACTTTTCAGCTTATTATTATTAATAATTAGTTCTTTCCAGGAACCGTTTTTATATTGAGTTGTGAGAACAAATTCTATATCTGTTGCATTAGATAACTCATCTGTGACAACAGATATATCATCCGTGGCAACAAATAGATAACCTGTTGCATCAGATAATCTATCTATTGCAGCATATAATCTATCTTTTTTAAAAAAAATTATCATCATATTAATCCAAATTTGCTGACTTTTTTATTATATAAATTAATAAAACGGATTTAAAAACAAAAATATTTTTGGTGAGTTTTTTATGGTTTAAATTGTGTTTATCATTTATTTTCTTATTGTTTTCTGTGAAAAAAAAAATGACTTAATTAAATTAAGCTAGTGAGTTTTTTTATTATTATGACAAGTCATGACTTTTCAATTTATTGTTATTAATTAGTTATTAAATTTAAATTAACTTTTTTTCTCAATTTAAAAATCAAAGACACCTGGTTTTCAATAACCGTTTCTTTAATAAAATAATAACCATTTTGTTTATTGAGTTATGGCAATAGATTATATATCTGTTGCATTAGATAACCCATCTGTTGCAATAAATCGACCATCTGTTTTAGTAGCTTTTTTGATTCCTTCTAACAACTGATTCATCAGCCGCAACAGATGAGGAATTTGATGCATCAGTGGCGTTGTTTGTTTGTTGAATGTGTTTAGACAAAAATTCACAGTCACAACTATTCACCTTTTTCTTAACAATCATCATATAACTTAATTAATCCAATGTTGTGACTTTTTTTTTTAAATTAAATAATCTCTCTTTTACGGTTATAAATTGTGTATATCATTTAGTTCCTTATTATTTATTAATGAACCATTTTTAGGAGAATCATGACTTTTCACCATCCTCTATTGTCATAAGTGCTCAATCCCTACCTCCAACCGTCGACATATTGAGAATAGGGAATAAATAGAATGATAATTAAATATTAAATAAGAATTAAAAATTTAAAGTCGACCAAACCAAACCAAACAAAACATATACATAGATTTTTGAATCCCTTATAGGTAGATCCGATATAAAAAAGGAAAATACATACGTTAAAAGAAAGAAAAAACATAACCTAATTATTATTACTACTACTATTATTATCATTACTATTACTATTATTATTATTATTATTATTATTATTATTATTACTATTACTATTACTATTATTATTGTTAACCGGATAATTTTCATCCGGCAGCAGCAGGGCCCTCCTCAGCCTTGCTCCGAAGTCGGCCAAATCCCCCTGGAGTTCCCGCAAGGACTCGATATGAATCTTCTAGTACAAATCTGGATCACCCATATTTGCATTATAAGTGTAGTAGAATGAATAAGTGAGAGTAAGGAAGGGAGTAAGGAAAGGAGGCCGAAGGGACCTATTTATAAATGATTGAATTGGAAGGGGTGACTTAGTCAAACAAAAAGCCACGACTGTTTATATCCCTTGATTAAATAAAACTGGTGACTTTTCGAATATGTAAATTAAAAAAAACGTATCTAAATACAACATTTTATCTTTTTATTTTATTTTATTTCGAAAAGAAAAGAAAATTGCTTTAAAATAAATCTAAAAGATAGGTAATCTGTTGCAAAATATATTCCATCTGTCAGATAACTTACAACATATTGACAATCTGTTACAACAGATGGATATATCAGTTTGTTTTTCCAACAGATGTGGTGTCTATTGCAACTTGCTAGTCATCTGTTTATTCAATTTAAGCCATAGATAGGCTAGAAATAATAAGGTGTGTGTAGATGGATCCACTATCATATGTGTGTGAGTTAAGTAATATTACTGATAAGGTCACCGGGACAACACACAGAAAGTACAATGTTTTTGTGAATGCAGTTTTTAAATGATTATGCACTGATCATTCAAATAAGATCCTGCATTGTACAGTTAAGTTTGATGGATTTGAATTGATAAGGCTGAGGGCCTCATGAAGATGGTGCAGATACTCTATTACGAATTACTGATAGTTGTTGCTCGTGTTTATGCGTGATAAGTTTTGAGAAGGGATCAATATTTGATGTCATTACAGAGAACCAATAGCTATTGGACTTAACTTTAAATGTGCATTGGACTCTGAGAACACCTTCGAAGCCTCGTACTGCATCAAACAAGAACAAAAAAACAATAGAAATTTCCATGGTCCAAATTTATATGGAAGGGTTGATCGAGAAGATGATTATACGCCAGAAGGAACCGAAGGATAATGCCTGCGAGGGAACGGGAGTTGATGAAAGACTATATCATCTGAGATCTAATTGAAGAAAAGAGACATAGGGTAGAAAGTAACTTCTAGCGAATCTAGCCAATGGAATTATCTTAAAACATGAGAAATCTAAATCAAGTGCAAATATGAAAGTGTATTTGGTAATGTAAATTTGTTTGTTGTCTCTCTAAAAGAAAAATAATGCAGATGGACACTTTTCTAGAGAGATACGACTAGGTAGCGTGGTCGGGATTATCACCTAGATAGAAAACAACAAAAGACTAAGAAAGCAACCTTAAGGGCATCGAGGGTTGAAATGATGTACAGTAAGTCTAGAAAACTTGTGCCAACAGCAACTGCAGTTAAAGTAAGGAATCTAAGCGAAGGCGGCAATTTTTGAATTTTAAATTGTATCACATGCCTTCTTGTTTGTGGTTCTGATTAGGTCCACTGTTGTTGACCTGATCGAAACCATAAACGTGATTGAAAGGTAAATTGAGTATCATTACTTTCTTAGCAATATAGATTAATTGATTGTGTTTTATAGCCTTAGCATGCTTTCAACATTTCTTAGAGAAGATCAGAGGCTTCCTCTAGTTTGTTAATTTTGATAATTTTTAAGCTTGCCTCCAGCTTGCTGATTCTGTATTTAAGCTGGTCATTACCATCTTCAAAGTTGGTATAGAGTTCCTGATCTCTTGTGAGCTCGATCAGGAACACTACCTTCAAAGTTGTGGCATTGAAGAAAGCCTTTAGAACACTTTCTTCAGAAGCCTTAAAGGATATATGGAGGGTCGTTGTGTTTGTTTTAGGTCAAAATATGTTGATTCACACTGAAGATGCGGCCCAACAGTTGAAAAACATACTTTATCGAGCGTTGCTCAATGCAGCTTGGTCAACCAATTTGATAAATTAATAAGTAAGGAGTTACATAGCGTGTGATCTAGACCGACTCTACCAAGCCTATCAAATGTTACATAACTCCAGGCTCATTACCCTATTAGAAAATTTGACCGAGTTAGTGGACAAATCAAACGAGCTCAATCTCTCAACTTTTATGTTGATCGGTTTTTGCCAATATAGATGATAAGATATCTGCTATGCAAAAGTCTTCACTGTCGCCAGAAATACTTGCCAGGGTGCAAGTCTTCAGAAGGCATCAACAGTAATCTCTCAATATCAAGTGATATTGAGAGATTATTAGTCATGCCTTCTCAAGACGTTCTCTATGGCAAGAATTTCTGCTGATGATAAGATATCTACTATGCGAAAGTCTACACTATCAGCTGAAATTCTTGCCAGAGCGAAAGTCTGCAGAAGGCATTATTAGTAATCTCTCAACATCAAGGAAGTCTTGTACTAAAGTCTTCAGAAGACAACCGAAAATAAGAAAGTTTTCAGGAATGACTACACATAATTACGACATCAACAACCTCACTAGACTCACTCCCCATACAAAAGAAAAGGCAGAAATATTTTCATTTGCATTCACATGTTATTTATTTAACAAACCAAACAAAGATGAACTAAATCTAGCATTTAATTCATTTTGTTTGGTTTGTTAAATAAATAACATGCGAAAGCAAATAAAAATATTTTTGCCTTTTATTTTGTACGAGAAGTGAATTTGGTGAGGTTGTTGATGATAATTATGTGTAGTCATTGCTGAAAACTTTCTTATTTTTGAATGTCTTCTGAAGAATTTCGTACAAGACTTCCTTGATATTGAGAGATTATTAATAATGCCTTATGAGGACTTTTGCTCTGGTAAGAATTTCCATTGATGGTGTAGACTTTCGCATGACAGATATCTTGTCATCAGCAAAAATTCATGTCGTAGCGAACGTCTTGAGAAGGCTTGACTAGTAATCTCTCAATATCACTTAATATTGAAAGATTACTGTTAATGCCTTCTGAAGACTTTTGCATAGCAGATATCTTATCATTTATATTGGATAAGAGTGATCAGTAGAAAGGCTGAAAGATTAAGCTCGTTTGATTTGTGCACTAACTCGGTCAAATTTTTTGATAGGGTCATGAGCCTAGAGTTACGTAACGTTTGATAGGCTTGGTAGAGTCGGTTTAGATCATACACTATGTAACTCCTTGCTTATTAATTTATCTAATTGGTTGAGCAAGCTGCATTGAGCAACACTAGATAAAAGTGTGTTGTTTAACTGCTGGAACCACATCTTTAGTGTGCATCAATATATTTTGACCTAAAACAAATATAGCGACCCTTCATGTATCCTTTAAGGCTTCTGAAGAAAGTGTTCTAAAGGCCTTCTAAAATGCCAAAACTTTGAAGGTGGTGTTCCTGATCGAGCTCACATGAGATTAGGAACTCTTGACCAACTTCGAAGACGGCAATGACAAGCTTGAATACAGAATCAGTAAACTGGAGGCAAGCTTGAAAATTATCAAAATTCACAAACTAGAGGAAGCCTCTGATCTTCTCCAAGAAATGTTGAAAGCATGCTAAGGCTATAAAACACAATCAATTAATCCATATTGCTAAGGAAGTAATGATACTCAATTTGTCTTTCAATCACATTTGTGGTTATGATCAGGTCAACGACAGTGGACCTAATCAGAACCACAAACAAGAAGGCATGAGATATAATTTAAAATTTAGAAATTTTTGCCTTCGCTTAGGTTCCTTACTTTAACTCCAGTTGCTATTGGTGCAAGTTGTCTAGACTTACTGTATATCATTTCAACCCTCGATACCCTTAAGGCTGCTTTCTTAGTCTTTTGTTATTTTCTATCTAGGTTATAATCCAGACCACGCTACCTAGTCGGAGCTCCCTAGAAAAGTAACCATCTGTATTATTTTTCTTTCAGAGAGACAACAAACAAATTTACATTATCGGATACACTTTTATATTTGAACGTGATTCAAATTTATTGTGTTTTTAGATAATTCCATCGGCCAGATTTGCTAGATGTTACTTTCTACCCTATGTCTCTTCTTCAATTAACTCTCATATGATATAGTCTTCCATCAACCACCCATTTTCACTCGAAGGCATTCTCCCACCACACCTACTGGCGTATAATCATTACCCCAAGCAATCCGACTATATAAATTTGGGCTAGGGCAATAACTATATTGGTTTTCCATTCTTGTTAGATGTAGTGCTAGGCTTTAAAGGCCTTCTCAGAGTCCAATGCACCCTAAAAGTTAGTCCAATCTCTATTAAATCTCTTTACAATGACACTAAAACTAGATCCCTTCACAATTCTTGACAAATAAACATGAGCAACAACTGACATTAAATCTTAACAGGGTATCAGAACCATATTCATAGTCCCTCAGCCTTATCAGTTCGGACCTACCAAACTTAACTTTAAAATTATTGATATCTTGTTTGAATGATCTATGACTAATCGGTAAAAAAAACATTCACAAAATCAGTGTACTCTATGTGTGTTTCCATGATAATATTATCAGCAATACATAACTCCTACATATGAAGTGGTTCCATCTACATGCAATTTATTTCTCCGAACCTATCTTTACTGTAGCCTCTTGTGATAGTCGAGCAAAAGCTGATCAACTTTCAGTATTTTATGTCTACAAAGAAGAAGAAAAAAATTAATGTCACAGAAAGAACATTATCCATCTATTGCAACAGATGTAGAGTCTGTTACATCTGATGAGGAGTTTGTTTGTAACGCCCCAAAATCCATCCCGGAGCATCACATGGTGCTTAAGGCTACAAGTAGCCCTAAGCTAACCCTTTGAGCTTGCTACTTAGCATAAAGCTTACTTAAAGATAATGAGAGCAAAATAAGGAGTCATGTCATATCATGTCTAACTGAAATCTGAATGAGTACTGTAAAGGTAACAAAATACTACAAATCTAAACATACTGACCATCTAGTATGATAAAGCCTCTACTACTCAATAACTAGAGAGTCATTGGGACAGATCCTTAACTAACTCGAACTGAATTAAAAGCAGTAGAATAACTACAAAAAAATATTGAAGTATTTGGAGATAGGTCCTCGAACCTTGAAGACTCACCACAGTGGAGATGTAGATAAAGGTACTCGAGATCACTGACGCTGCTGGGAATGAGCACCTGAACCTACATTATGAGATAATGTAGCACACAGACGTATATGTGGATCAGCACTTGGGAATGTACTGAGTATATGGGGATGTATGCAGCTAAATATCAATGCAATAAATCTTTATAGAAAACATACACGGCATTATAGATGACTCACATAGCTTGAATACAACTCTCATAAATCATGAATAATGAAACATGTAGTATAAATCACGTGAGCATTACACTTTGTTCTAAATATGTATTCTTTCTTTGATCTCAAGCTTGTAAACTAGTGGAACTCTTAAAACAACAACTTTTAGAACATACACTTTAGTCTTTTAAAAACAAGGAACTTTTTTGAAACTCAAGGACTTAAAACCTTAAGAATTTTAAGACTTGAGACTCTAGGAAACTTGGGAGTTTCTTCTAACCGACATAAACCATGTGAGCTACAGGGAGTCTAACGTCTTACCCACGTTGGGAAGAGCTATTCTATCCTTGCCATCGGAGTAGAACCTTTTCTTTTAGTGATCACTAGCTTAGCCCACTTGGGTTAAATCAAATCCTATGGTGGCTCGTAGTTCTGGGGCATGAGACCTCGGAATCAAGCTCAACTAGATGCAAAGTACTACTCCCATACTAGGCTCAGAACTTTTAGGAAAATCCACCTTATACAATTCAACATTATGAAATAGGAGCCAATATGATTCCCTTTAACTTAAATCACAAGATGTGGATTCCTTTCTTGACTTAGGATCAAAATCAACTCTTTTCTTTAAACTTTGGTAGACTATCTTTAACAAGCTTTGAAGCTTCAATGATATAGGGAAATCAATACCATTCTTTAAATACTATAGAATATATTAAAATTCATTCTTGGACATTAAAACATGTATACATATTCAAGAAATCTCAATTCAAAATAGAGGGTAAATCATGACTTCAACCTTAAGAGTATTCCAAACATCAATCATGGAAGGAATATGCAATTCATAACGTTAATTCTCAATTCAAATCATAAAATAGTTGTAGTATTATATAATTCAAGACTTGAACAAATTCATAATCTCATATACTTGAAATATAGCAATTTAGGCATAATTCATCGTGAAACATTAAAATCTTTTAAGAAAAAACAAACTTTGGGCACAAGAATGGAAGAAGTATTCTTGTTCACCTCGAATTATGAACTTTGATGAATAAGCTTGATTGAGACTCTTTCTCGTACTTTTGGATGAGGGTTCTTAAAGCCCTTGACTTGAGAACCTTGAATCCCAACTCAATTTGTGAAAGCTACGGTGGATTCTTGAGATTCTTGGAAGAGGTTCTCGTACTTTTGGAAGATTGTTGAGAGAAAACTTGAGAAAAAACTAATAGAATGCTTGTAAATGACTTCAATTTGGTGTTTGTACGATTTAAGAGGCTTAGAAAAGTCCAAAGTGCCCTTTGTAACTCCTGAACGAAGCTGGAAAAATTAAACTAACAAACCTGATTTTATGGACCACCACGATGCGCCACTATCGCGGTGGCTCACTGAAAATTGACAAATGGGATTCTTGGGGTCATCGCGACGCGGAGCAATCGCGTTGTCCCACTGGTTGGGACCTAAAACTTCAGCGCGTCGCGCCACAGTCATGCTAGGCTACTGGAATTTGACAATTGTCAAATAGACCCTCTCCGCGACGCGGCAAGCACTAAAATGATATTGTTTTACGACTAGGGCTTAAATTTTCCATAACTTCTTACCCGTTTATTAGATTTGGGGGGATCTTATATCATTGGAAAGCTAATTAAATTTCCCACATGATAAAAAGTCAAATTAGGGAAATTCTATATGGTTTAAATGTTACACACTTAGGAAGTCATTCTTTAGCCTTCTAGAGATGAAATTAAACTTAAGAAAAAATTCGAGGGTATTATATTATTGCATTAGATGAGGAGTCTATTGCATCAGATGTGTAGTCTGATACGATAGATGTGGAGTTTGTTGCAACAGATATGGAGTCTGTTGTAACAAATGTGGAGTCTGTTGGAATACATTAAACCAGCCTTGCTGGTGGTTTGATTTGTTCCAACAGTTGCTCCGTCTGTTGTAACATCAACAACAACATAAACTACAAAGAAACAACAAATAAAAAACATCAACAACAAAGAAAATAACAATATTTGTTCCAACAACATCATCAACAATAAAGAAACAATATCTTATGTTCCAATACCATCAACAACACCACACCAAAAGTTCCAACAACGCCAACCCCACTAACAACATCAATAACAACATCAACAACAAAGAAACAAATAAAATACATACAAAAAAATGATACTGCCAACAAGGCTTTTAAACTTCTCCAAACAGATGACTTTTGTCGCATATTGTAATAAAAATTCTCGGTTCATTTATTCAACAATTAAAAGTTCCTTCAAATTTTTTAAATAAATATGATATGGGTAAATGGTAATTAAATAAAAAAACATAGGTAAATAACTTGCAAAGAAGAAGACGAGAAAAAAAAAGCAATAGTGAACCATACATTAATGTCAAAAGGGGATCAAAACAATAATTTTAGGCGAGAAATCTAAGATATGGATCGATTTAGATCTGAAAGGATCTTTATGAGAAATATGAGAGAAAAAAGATTGCGATAACCCTAAAGAGGAGAGAAAGAAAAAGATGAGAGACAAATTAAAAAATTTAGGGCTGAAGGAGAGATGAGATAATTCTAATTTCTAGATGTACTATCCTTAATATTAAATGACTAAACAAAGTGTATTTATTCAAATTTATATTTTTAAAGCATAATTAATAAGCCTAATTTGGTAAAATAAACCCCTAATTAATATTTTCTTAATGAGTGTGCCAAGTCAATAGGGGCCAACTAATATGAAACAGAGGAAGTATTGGAGTTTTCAATATTCATTAATTAATAATTTGAGGGGCACGAGGAAGAGAATGGATGACATTAAAAAGACAAGACAAGACTAATCAATGAGATTTTTGAGTTATTCAAGAAACATTTTTTACCGCCTTTAGTAGTACTACTTTATCTACTCGGACAGAAGCTTGCTTTAAAATTAAAAGAACAGATTTTTAAATATATATGTCGTCTGTTGCAACAGATATAAATATCTATTTGAAAAATTCCAACAACTCAGTCTCTGTGACAACAGATGCAAATGTCCATTTGATAACTAAATTAGATTTCTCATCTGTTACAACAAATATCAATATCTGTTTGAAAATTTCCAACAGCTTAGTCATCTGTCATAACAGATGCAAATGTCTATTTGATAATTAAATCGGATTTGTTATCTGTTGCAACAAATATGATTATCTATTTAAAAATATCTAACAGCTCAGTTGTTTGTTACAATAATTTTTATTGTAATTGATTTAGGTAGAACTAGAGATGAATGAATGAGCTCACAGGGTCAACAATAACTTTAATTGAGTCATTGAGTTTGCATGGTGTTGGTATTTTGTTCATCCCGACTCGAGTTGTCGATCGATCACTCTAAGTTAAAATGAGTTCTCATTAACTTAATGTTAAGATTAATAGTACCTAAATTGATTTTGGTGGAACTAAGGATGAATGAATAATCTCACAGGGTCAACAAAAACTTCAATTGAATTGTTGTATTTGCATGGTGTTGGTATTGCGTTCATCTCGACCCGAGTCATCGATCAATCACTTTGAGTTGAAATGAGTTCTCATTAAATTAAAATTAAGATTAATAGTACCTAAATTGATTTTTGTGGAACTAGGGATGAATGAATAATCTCACAGGGTCAACAACAACTTAAATTAAGTCATTGCATTTGCATGGTGTTGGTATTGCATTCATCCTGACCTGAGTCATCGATCTATCACTCTGAGTTAAAATGAGTTTTCATTAACATATTGTTAAGATTAATAGTACCTAAATTGATTTAGGTGGAACTAGGGATGAATGAATAAGCTCACAGGGTCAACAACAACTTTAATTGAGTCATTGCATTTGCATGGTGTTGGTATTGTGTTCATTCCAACCCGAGTCATCGATCGATCACTCTGAGTTGAAATGAGCTTTCATTAACTTAATGTTAAGATTAATAGTACCTAAATTGATTTAGGTGGAACTAGGGATGAATGAATGAGCTCACAGAGTCAACAACAACTTCAATTGAGTCGTTGCATTTGCATGGTGTTAGTATTGCGTTCATCCCTACCCGAGTCGTCGATCGATCACTATTAGTTGAAATGAGTTTTTCATTAACTTAATGTTAAGATTAATAGTACCTAAATTGATTTAGTTAGAACTAAGGATGAATGAATGAGCTCACAGGGTCAACAACACCTTCAATTGAGTCGTTGTATTTGCATAGTGTTGGTATTGCACTCATCCCTACCCGAGTCAATGATCGATCATTCTAAGTTGAAATGAGTTCTCATTAACTTAATATTTTAAAAACTATATATTTTGAAATTTTAAAAATTAATTAAGATCAATTGAAACCAAATTAACAATTTCAAAACTTGTCATTCTTTACAAAAATTACTAATCAACCCATACAAATCATCCATTTGCGGGAAATTTTTTTTCTTATTTATAATCTCAAGTTCTTGCTTCTATCTCTCTCTTCCAACAATACAGACAACAACTATTAAACATATTGCTCAACCCTTCAAAACAGATCAATTTTCTTCCCATTTCCGACCACATAGTTGTTATTTTCAACTTTATTCTCGCTTGTATTCAGCGTTTTCTCTGTCTTCGCAGGTAACAGAGTTCAAGAAGAGTTCTACATTTGTTCTTTATTCTAAAAATTAGGGTTTTTTAGTTAATGATGAAAAAGAAAACTTTGAGTTGTATTATCTTCGAGAATGGGTTAACAATTTTGTGTTTTGATGATAAAAAAGTAGGAAGCACCCAAGAAAATCCTATTTTTTATCTCAGTGTTTTATTGAATTTCATGGTACTGTTGGATGGTGTTTGTGGAGTTGTTGGTGGTGACGGTATTTGTGTTTTTAGTGGTGGTGTCGGTGGTCTTGGTGTTGGTATTGGTCTTGGTGGCATTGGTGGTGGCATTGGTGGTGGCATTGGTTGTGGTGGTGGTGGTGGTGGTCCATTTGTTGCAATGGGTGGAAGATCTATTGCGAGATATTAAATAGGTCTTCAAACAGATTTCCCATCTGTTCCAACTGATGGGTTATCCGTTGGAGTATTTTTTTGTAATGTGGGCGTAGAATAATTTATTGAAATTTGTCTTACCTTTTTAAAAAAAAAATATGCAGACATCAAATGTAATGTATTTTTTATTTTTTTCTATTGTTTGTAGCTAAAAGATGTTTCCCAAAAGAAAAGAAACTAAAAGTGGAGAAAGTGGATCAACTTCTGATCACCAAACAAAAAAGGCGAGAGTACAGATAGATTCGGAGGAATTTCTAGAACAATCTCAGTCAGGAAAAAATGAAGCTAAGGAAAGTGATAACTCCTTCTCACAAATGAGGCGTGAAATAATATCGAAATCCAAGCATGATTCTGTCAAACACATTATTATTGACAAGTTTTGATTTGCGATGCCGATGAATAGCCCTAACGCAGTATTTGGTGATCTTGTACTTAAATGTCAGTTGGTGAAACCTTTTGACAAACTTAGGAGTATTATGAAGAATGAAAAATAGATGGACTTTATAAGAAGAGCTACTTTGAATACTTTCTCGAGCTGTCTAAGGACCGCACTCTCCATTTCCCAATGAGCATGGTATATAACCTTCTAAAGCGTAGGATCAAGTATGTAGGGGATGATAAAGAGTCGAAGGAGGGCAGAAAAAAGATGGATGAAGTTTGGATCAACTACTGTGGCATGCCGATTTTATTTTGGATTGAAAGAGTTTGCCATGGTGACGGGCTTGAGATGTGATTGTCCAGAAGAACCTTTCATCAAGGAAACACCCCACAAAGGGTCCAACAAACGCAAGGTAAAATAAGATGGGTTGTTAGGCATTGTTGGACCTAACTACAAAGGGGAGGATTTGATGGCGGATCTCGAGAATAAAAATATACCAAAGCACTATAGGAATAAATTGTGCTTAGTTTGGTTTGTCCATTCCGTTTTATTGGTAAGAGACATCAGAAAAGTCATAGAACATGATTTGTTAGCGCTTGCTGATTATTTTGGAAAATTCAACGATTATCTTTGGGGATATGACAACTACTACTTGACTATCAAATATTTACTGACAAAGTTATCCCTAAAGACGATCACATTATACGGCTTTCCCTGGGCTTTCATAGTAAAATTGATCACTATTTTTACTCATCCATTAATTTATATTGAATATAGTTATTATAACTTTTTTTTTGCTTGCTTCCTGTTTATATTTTTTAGGCTGGGCATGTGAAGCAATTACTCCCCTCCAAAAGCAGTTCAAGGATTACTGAGATAAGGTTTCTCATCCAAGGATCCTTAGGTGGTTGGCTACAATAAAGAGCAACAAAAAATATATTAAGGAGGCTATTCTCTTTAACCCTCCAGATGATGTCGTACGTCTACTTTCAACTAAAATAATTTGCCTCAAAGAAAGATATTGAAACAAATGTTCCATCTGTTGCGACAGATGGGTCATCTGTTGCGACAGATGGGTCATCTGTTGGAACAGATTACCCGTCAACTGCAACTGGTGCAACAGATGGGTAATTTGTTGTGACAGACGATCCATATTTTGCAATAGATTAACCATCTGTTGCTCTGGTTCTCTGAACCCGACTCAATAGATTACCCATCTGATGCAAATTATAAAATAAATGTGTAATCTGATACAATATATTGTCAATCTATTACGACATACAGATAAGCTATTGTGGCAGCTAGATTATCTGTTGCATAAGTTGGTTGTGTTAACATCCATGTAACCCAACTGACTGCAAATGATTATTATATGATTTAAATGCCTCATGTTTTTTTATAGGTTGTGCATCCTTGTATTGTGCCTACCATTGATGAGTTGGGGATGACTTTTTTTCTTACTCTAGGTATTGTTTACACAAAAGAAGACCCAACGGTAGAGTTAATAAAAAAGGAATTAGCTGGATCAACATCCATAAGAAGAGCAGTTAGGCGAGTCAGCCTAATGTTGAAGCTCTTCACGACCAAGCTCAAACTACAACAGATCCGAGTGCTTTTTCTAGGGGTGTTTCTGGTGGAGTTGTTTATAATGGTGGCAGCCATCCTGATAATGCTGCTGCCGCCAGTCGTGATTATGAGCATGCTGGTGCTCAGCAAAAAATAAATACTTTTGAAAACACCTATTGCACAGGTCCCTCTCACCCTTAAACTGCACTCTCCCATTCTTACAGTGGTCTCTCTCACCCCTCTTCACCCTCATGTTCTCATTGCAAATGCAAAGTGTGCAAGGACAGAGAGGATAAACTCCTTGAAAAGCTAGAGGCTATTGCTAAATCTATCGAGGAGTTGAAATCCAGGAGGGCTGTCATACCATCCAACGAGGTGAGGGAGCCATGCACTCCTACAGTGGCGGTTAGGAGGAAGAGAAGAAAAATTAGACAAATTATCTCTGTTCTGAAAACAACAAAAAATTTCAACTCCTTCCACTCCAAGAGTTGTTGAAGTTCGGGGGCCGCTGAAGAAGGTGGACATATTCGCAGTACTTGGTAAGGAGAAGAAGAAGGAACTGTAAGAAATCATAAATGGTAGGACGAAGGTTCAAAAAAAAATACACCATGTATTCATTTACTGCCAAAGACTTCACCAATATGAAAAATATACGTGAGTGGGACGAAGACAATGTAAGTTTACTTTTGCTAACCTAGCCTTCCAATCTACTCCATGAAGAAGGATCTATGCATGAAATGGGGTAATATGTTTCAACAGCTTGATATTTTGTTGCAACGTAATACACACCTATTGTATAAGTTGTGTTGGCTGGGTAATCTGTAAACTGATTCAAAGAACCCTCTGTATTTCATTCTTTCCACTGTGTTTTTATTCATTACAATTACTAACCTATTTAATAATTGTCTTCTTATACCATAGTATGTTGATGAAATTTTCTGCCTCATGGGGGGCAGGCAATTAGCATACTCGGATGCTTATGATGCTGCCGATAGGATAATGGACCTCAACTTCTACAATAATTTCAAGGATAGGTACGCTGATCTCTGTAAGCTAGATAATTCAGATGGCTCGGGATTTGAGAAGTTAGTTTCTATGTTCCAATGGGATGAAGAAGCGATTAAATATGTTAGAGGGAAGAGGCCATATCCACACGGCAAGAGCTGGACCAAGGCAAAGAGAATCCTTGCAGTCATGAACGTGGAAGTCAAACATTATCTCGTTGTTGAGATACTACTCTATGAGGCAAAAATTAAGGTTTATGACTGCAACTTACCTATCTTCAGTGAAGACACATTTTTAGCCCACATGCAGCCACTCTTAAAGTTGTTTACCAAGTTGTTGACGCAGACTAAACTGATGGATCATTTACTGGCTGAAGTCTTAATAAATGAATCATGGGATTTTGAAGGTCAAAATAAGAACATCCAGCTCCTAAAAAATAAAACTGGTGCATCGTACGGGCCGTACTCGCTTGCATACATCGAGTGTTTGCTGACCGACACAGAAATAACCGATATTTGCGACGTTGAGGGAAATATGCAATGGGTCTGAGCTTATGGGGTACTAACTAAATGGTTGGAGCTCGTGTATAAAGAAGAATATGTACAAAGACGGAGACAAACACTATAACAATTTTTCATTTCAAGCCACTTCACTTTACATGTAGTGGCAATAATGTTTATACTGGCCAAGTTCAATGTTTATAATGCAACTGATAGTATATCTATTGTAACAGATATAATACCTATTATGAAAGATTGATTATCTGTTGGAATAGGTTGGTTATCTATTGCATTAATAGATGTTTCCCAGTCTGTCTGTCGCAACAAATATCCAATCTATTGCAACATATACTCTATCTATTGCAACTGATAGGTTATTTGTTGGAAAAAATCAAGAAAGTAGGAAGACCTATTATATAATTTCCAGCAGATGACCTACGTGTTGCATCTCATGTTGCAACATATGTCTAAATCTATTTGATAAGATATGTCGTCTATTGCAGCAGATGTATTATCTGTTACGATATTTGAATCTAATATTCTATTTCAATTAACATGTTCAAAACTAAAGATTAAATTATATTCATAGACAACATAAAATAAGTTGAAGCCTTCGAAAATTACATGAAATAACTTAACAAATAAATAAAATATAAAAAAATTATTATGGGTACAAATGATCTACTCTACAAATAAATCAACAAGTTAAAACAAAGAGGATAGGTTATTACATTGACGGATTCAAGCTATAAATATCTACTCAATATGGATAAGTTGTTTCATCCGGTGCTGCGGAATTTCATTTTGGTCGTTGTGGATCTTTAATGTCGCTTGCGTACGGCTTATGAGATTTTGCTTCTCCGTATTTCCATAAAAGAACAGCACATCTTTTAAGGAGTAAACCGACATCAATTCCATCATTTGGTACTTGTAATCCATCACTCAAATACTCGGCGTACGCGGCAATAAAAAGACCGCAATCCCTGCGTTTTAAAAAATAGATAATCCATATCTTGCCGTTCATGCAAGTGTTGTAAAATTTGTGAAATGAAACTAAATCATGACACTTAAACTTACAGGCTACCAATGGTTTGTTGAGTAATTCCTTCAACATATTGTACATCAAATGGATTACCCATTTTATCCCGGTATGCTTTAATCGTCGACCAATCAGTACGAACCTTTTGGTCCAAAAAGCCACTCATATCAAGGTAAGTAGGCAATATTTTGGCCAGCTTTTTTATCTCAAACAACGACCTAGAACGTCTCCTTTGCGACATCAAGTCATAAACTCGGATGCGCCTCTCTTTTAGAACGACGATAGCTAACACCCAATGGAATTCATCACCATAATTGATTGGGATGTACACTTCATCGACCAAATTCCAAGGCAAGCCAGCCGGAATGCTAAAACCTTTGATGATGTTTAGGAAACTTTCGACAGTTATAGACAATACCTATCGTAGGCATTATTGATGTAAAATTTATACAAACAATTGCCTATCGTGTATCTGTATTATTCTTATGTTTGCAAATTGGCCTTCTTTCGGAGGTAGTAAAAAATGACATCGATGTGCTACACATATTATCAAACATTTCGGATTATGTGATGAAAAAATTAATACGCAAATGCAATTAAATAAAGTATTAATTAATAGTAATATGTATAGCATTTAAACCTCATCATTCCAACAAGTTTGGGGCTGTGACATCAAATAAAACCAATTCTTTATTTCAAAATGTACAACAATAAAGTCGAACATATCAAAACCAAGACTCAATTCGTTCACTTTGTCGCATTTGTCATTTTGTTTTCTACATAATTATTTATATGTGTTAATATCACGTTCTTACAACATGAATCGTATAAACCAATATCTTTAAAAATTGATTTATGTACCTGTCGGCATGATGCTTTAACAGCCCATCGGCAATCCATTCTGAATAGTCGTTGTGTTAGTTTTTTTGGAGCCTCGTCTGAGATGTTGAACCCTTCAAACAGGTAATTCTTCCATTCTCCCAAACTGACAGGCTCAACTTTTTCTTCTTTGGAAGCAGTTGATGGATTATCAACTGTGATATTAAACTCTTCAGCAGTGACTTTTACTATGACATCCACCTGGAAAGCCAAAAACTGTCAATGCTAATTACAGATATACAATAAATTATCCATCTGTTGCAACAGATGAGCCTTATGTTGTAACAGATGGATCATCTGTTGGGATGAATTTGGATAGGTAAATCAGAGAAGTACGATAATTTTGAACAGATGACCCATCTGTTACAACATAAGACTCATCTGTTGCAACAGATAACGCATCTGATGCAACATGTTAGACAACAGTTGCAACAGATGAATATATCTTTTTTATAATTTTCAGCAGATATATCAGTTGTTAAAAAAAATATGTGCATGTTTATTTGTTGGAACAGATAATGTATATTCACCTTCTCCGGCTCATGCTGCTCTCCTATGGCCCTTACATACTGAACAACGGTTCAAGACAAAGACAGAGGCGTTGCAATTTTGCTTTTTTCGATGCTTAATAATGCCTTGAAAGTAACTCTCCTTCTTCTCTTAGCCGCCTTGATCTTTAGTGGAGTGTAAGGATATGAACTCCTCTTTGATGGAATGGCACCTCTCTTAGATGCCATTTCCTTTACAGAAGCAGTTAGTGCATTAATAGCATTAATCACTCCATCATGTTTCGCCTTGCAGTTTTGACATTTGCATGCAGAACATTCGCTAGATGTGGCAAAATCTGGAGAAAAATTTGTACAACTAGTATGATCATAATCATAATAGCTTTTTGTTTGAAAAATAGTAAGAGGAGCATCATTAGCCCCAATAGCAGCAGCACCACCACCACCATCAACAACAACAATAAGCCCACCCTCCAAAATTATTTTTCTTCTGATGGTTGTTGCTCCAAACAATTTCATTTTTATTCCATCAACGATATTAGGGTCCGATAAAGTTTCCACAGACCGTAAAGTAAGAAAAAATGGAATCTTCAACTCTCGGTTGGTCAAAACAAGCCACAGATGGACAATCTAAAATAATCAGTACATATATTAGAATGATAATGAAATCATTTAAAATAATCATTAATTAAAACAAAAACTTGATTAGAATAGGACTTACTGTTTCATTTGGAGGGTTGAAAAGATCAATAAATTTTGCATTTTTATCAGTTTTGGCCGACAACCATCTCAGGATTCTTGGACAGGAAACTTCTTCCTGGTAGTTCACTTGTTGACTCAAATAAGGAATGACTTCAAATTCCCAAGCCTATAACATAACACCAATAAATCAAAAGTATTATTGAATAAAAAAAATGATGAATCATATCATGATAAAAAAATATATTTACCATGAAGGCCCATGGAAAGCCATATAAGTTGATTGTCTTTGGCATTAACGGAGTCAACAAATATTGGACAGTTATTTTAAAGCTTTCATAACCCCAAGGATAGCTGTTAAATGCCTCAAGATCCTCAGAGAGATTTATTAAATCGAGGTTTATGTTGTTATTAACGTCTCTCACCCAACGAATATTATGTACAATTCAAACCAAGCACAATGATTGTTTGTGCTTCTTTGAGAGTCCTTTACCTTTCAACGCTTCTATCAAATTTTTGTTTTTAAAGTTTGGAGCAACAATGGACACCAGGTCCTCATGATCACTCAACTTTTCTTTGCTTTTTTTGGGTGAGCGGAATATTTTTTTTTGGATTAGAGTAGGTATAACTTGAGAAGGAGGATAATATTTTAGTTCGGTAAATATGGCAAACTCCTTCCAACCAAAACAAACAGGCATGCCATAGTAATTTATCCATACCTCATCCATCTTGTCTTTATTTTCATACATAAACCTATACTTGAGAAGATCGTATACCATTTTTATCTAGAAACGAGCATTGCTGTCCTCCAACAAATCAAGATATTGCCCAAAGCAACTTTTCCTGAAATAAGCATCCAATTTTTGTTCTCAAAGTATTTTTCTGAAAGCATCGAAAGATTTTCCCATGAATGACTTAACCACGAAATCACCCATTAAATCTGTGGAACCATCGCACTACATTCTCACAGGATAACGATCAATGTTGAAGATTTTGGCCAACTCTTCGATGGAAAGGCTATTAGAATTTGGATCATCTCTTTTGAGACATTCCTCCTCCCCGTGTTCATTATCTTTTGCTCCTGATTGAGATAATGCTTGCAAAGAAAGCTCATAGAGTGGTGGATGTAGCTGAGATGCTGCACTTATTCCTTTACTTAGACTTGATTCGTTTTTTTTTCTTTTGGGAGCCATATTATCTTAAAGTAACATGAACATAAAATAGATTATAATTGATTAATGCATCATTAAAAAAGATAACGGTAAATCTAACATGCACAATGGAAAAATAACAGTTCCAATAGATCACACATCTGTTGCACCAAGTATATTATCTGTTGCAACATATAACTGACCTATTGTAATGGATGAGTAAACTGTTGAAAACAATAAAAATAGATCACTAATCTATTTCACCAGGTATTTTATCTGATGCAACATATAACCGACCCGTTGTAAAGATGAGTAAACCGTTGGAAACCATAAAAAAAGATCACTAATTTGTTGCACCAGGTAGTTTATCTGTTGCAACATATAATCAACCTATTGCAACGATGAGTAATCCATTGGAAATCATAAAAACAAATCACTAATCTGTTGCACCAGGTAGTTTATCTGTTGCAACATATAACCAACCTCTTGCAAGGATGAGTAATCTATTGGGAACCATAAAAATAAATCACTAATCTATTACACCAGGTAGTTTATCTGTTGCAATATATAACCAACCTGTTACAAGGATGAGTAATCCGTTGGAAATAGTAAAAATAGATCACTAATCTATTGCACCAGGTAGTTTATCTGTTGCAACATCTAACCAACCTATTGCAAGGATGAGTAATCCATTGGAAACTATAAAAATAGATCACTAATCTATTGCACCAGGTAGTCTATCTGTTGCAAGATATAACCAACCTATTGTAATAGATGAGTAATCCATTGGAAACCATAAAACAAATCACTAATCTATTGCACCAGGTAATTTATCTATTGCAACATATAACCAACCTATTACAACGGATGAGTAATCCGTTGGAAACCATAAAAATAGATCACTAATTTGTTGCACCAGGTAGTTTATCTGTTGACACATATAACCAACCTATTGCAATGGATGAGTAATCCATTGAAAACCATAAAAATAAATCACTAATCTGTTGCACCAAGTATGTTATCGATTACAACATATAACTGATCTGTTGCAACGGATGAGTAAACTGTTAGAGACAATAAAAATAGATCACTGAACTGTTGAAACATATCACTCATCTATCTCAAAATAAGTTATTTGTTAGATCAATATTGTTTAGATTTATTCTAAACAGAAGAGTCGTATGTCGCAACAGATAAATGATCTGTTAGATTGTTTATCTATTGCATAAGATTTTCATAGTTGCGTCAGATTTTAATCTGTTGCATCAGATGTTTCCATTTATTGCATCAGATGTCTTTATCTATCGCATCAGAAGTTTCATCTATTGCATCAGATGTTTCATCAATTGCAACACCATTTTTACCAAGACAAACAACAAATCAATCCAGCAACACCAACACATCACACACACACACTAAGAATATCAACTTTGAACAAAAATTACCAACAAATCTGAATCAACAGTACGACAATAAGAAGAAGAAATGTCAGAAATTAGGATTTTATTTAGTCCATATTTTAATACTAGAAAAGTAGTTGGCTCAAGTTTCTCTATTTTTCATAATTTTTTACCTGTGAAAAAAGAAATGGGATGACGAAGAACTCGAAGTTGTTGTCGTCAGAGAAGGCTTCACATCGATTGACGGTTGAAAGTCGAAAGGGAACTCGCCCGACTATTTTTCGCTGGAGGTTGAAGTCGTCAGGGATTGAAGAGAGAATTTTGTAGAACTGTTGATTGGAAGAGAGTTGAGAGAAGCTATCGAGAGAGAGAGAGACTGGTTGATTTAGATTAAAGAGGGGTGTGGGTTTATTTGTATTTTTGAAAATATTAGAAGATTTTGAAAATATTAATCAAGTTCATAATTAACTTAATCAAGTTTTCTAATGATGTTTGATCCTTTAAGTTGGTCAATGTCATCAATCCTTCATTCAAGACTTAAAAGACATCTTTCCTTCATTTTTCTCATGTATCATGGACTCAAGCAAGATGGTGTTTTAAAAAAAATATATAAAATATAATTATATGTAACTTTTGATACTAACAAAGCTTGTGGAAGATTCTTTTAATTATAATAATATAATTATTAAATCTATTTTGGTTTTTTATTTTAGTCTAAATTATATTATAGAGATTTTTGTCATTTATAATGCTTATGCCAGTATTCTTTAATGAATATTTGTAATTATGGCTAAATCTAAATATAATTATCAAAAATTAACTAATATTCACTTTCCATTTCTAATTCAAATGAGCTATAACCTATGCATTTTGTAGCAAAAAGAATATATCTTTAGTCACGTCACAAAAATATTTGTGGCAAATACTTCAGTGTATAGCTATATATTTTTTATTTGGAAGCTAAATACTAGTATTGTTAACACGAGATTGAAATACGAAATAGCCATAAATTTTAAATTATCATAGCAAATAAATCAAATCTTTTGCCACAATAGAAGATATTGTGTCTATAATATAAAAATTACTACAAGTTTTATTTGTCGTGGCAAAAAAATAAAATTATTTGTCACAAGTATATATTTCGTAGCAAGAATTTATTTATCATCACAGCTGCAACATAATATTTTTTTTAGCTGTAAGTATTAGCAGTTAGCCGCGGACTATGTAAAGTCCGTAGCTAACTTTAGTTTCGCCACTTCTTGCTACAAATGCTATAGAAAAAAAAAATTGATCGCTAAAGTGATTAGCCATTGAACTTTTCACATTTAGCTACGATGTATTCTAAAGTTATATATGCATTTTGTTGTAGTGACCTTTCACAAATTTAGGGTCATTTCCCCATAAACATCAAACCATCCAAATGAGAAAATAGAGTAACCTTGAATTTGTTCATAAAGTCAATTTCAAGCAGAAGATTAAAGTCATCAAGAGAAACCACAGTAAAGTTATGAGTTTCAGTCAATGACCTATAGTCAATGAGAAATCCAGTGCCATGGCATAGCCTGGCTACTCTGCAAAATTTATAGCCTTCATCCTCATTGCATAAGTAGTCACCCTTAGTCCATAAGCTTGCATAATTTTTGAACCACAAAAGTGTGAATAGAACCGGTATCAACCATTCATGCCATATTTTTGTCCTTATTTTTCACATCAACGTACATCAAAGAATCGAATGCTATGCAAAAAAATTCTCAACACCTTCATCAATATTAATCAAGGCATCAATATCATTATTTGTTTCCATTTCCACTACATTCACGCTAGACAATGTATTCAACAATCATAGTAGGTTAATATAGGAAGTAATTTCCTGTCCCTTGATTTGTTTCTCCTCTTCAGCAAAAAGAGAATTAATCTTCCCTTATTTTAGGTAGTTTCTGGTCTGATGCTCAGATTTTTAACAAATTCAACAGACCTTTTCACTAGTTTGCTTGCTTTGGTTAGGCGAAGCAGCATCTATCCTTTCCTTGCCTTAGTTATTTCCCTATTGCCTACGAATATTCTTCTTTCAACCTCTGCCCTTCTTCTTCTTCATTGTTTTTGAAGGAGTGGGATCAGAGGCAGCACTATTAAAACTAAAATCAATCAACGCGTCTGCCGCTAGAATGACACTAGGTGGATCTTAAACTTTATGTCTACTAAGTTCATATTGTGCCCAACCTTGCATTTAAAAAATGAAGTTATGCAACTTATCTTTATCAAACATGTTCTGAATATCAAGCATCAAAGAAAAAAATTCTTTCACATTATCTCGTATGAAACCAACTTGTTTCAACCATTTCAGCCTATCCCTAGCAACCCAAGATGAGTCACTAGGCAGAAATTTCTCACGAAGTGCATCCCACAGTTTTTCACACATATCACACTTGGGTTTACCAACATTTTCATCATCTTCATTCTTTGTACGCTACCATAGTACAACATCATTTCTAAAATAGCAAACTGTCATAGTCAGTTTGTCAGTTTAGGGCACTGAGCAGTAGCAAAATAGTCCTCTAAGTCCTACAAAAAATTCTTTAGTTCCTTAGCGCCACGAATACCATCAAAGTACTTTGGCTTCAAAATTTTTATTTTGGCATGCTCATTACCACCACACAACAAACCAATAATATTACGATTAAGGACAACCATCTCTTTCTTTAAATCTTTATTTTTCTTCAAAAATCTCTTAATTCATGTACCCACATTTTAAATAAAAGTGACAAGACCGTCCAACTAATTATCAACAGTAACATGATAATCTGTCAGTTCTGTGTTAATGCCATGGATTTGAGTCATGACATCAACCTGTCCGTCTGCATTATCTGTCAAGCCAATCAACATCTCTAACTTTATAACTTTTTCATGCAACTCATTATAGCTTGTTTCTCCAGACATTGTAATACAAAGCTCTGATACCAATTGACAGAGGGTTAATTTTCTAGATAAAACCTTATGTGGCAGCTATACGTACTATGGCTTTAGCCCTTACTTTTTTCACTTAACATTTAGTTTGCCTAGGCTTATGAAATAAAACAAACACAAGCATATACATGAATGAATCTCCAATTTTGTAATTAACTCATATCACAAAGAAGCACACATAAGTCCTTACAAAAATTTGACTAACACAACCAAATCTGGCTTGGGACAAGCTGCTTGTGCCTATTTATAAGCCACAACTTTTATCACATGCATAACACATAGTTCGATCATAATTCAGTTGGAATCCCCATCTGGTAAGATAAATTCAAATCCAAATACACATTCATATTATAATAGAAACAAAGCTTTTCTATATGTGCGGTCACGGTTGTAACTACCTAACTGTTGTCATGTAAAAGGCACACGCCTAGTGCTAACACATCCTTAGCAGTACTTGTGTCAATTTTGCATCAGGGTCTTGGGAGACTGTTCACTTGCTCGTGCCACTATCTTCTCAGCATCCAAGTTGTCTAGTCCTTGCCATGTCTAGCCCAACTTGTCTTGTCTTAGCCACGTCTCCGCAACATGACTTTCCTTATCTTAAATTAGCCTTAACTTTCCATCCTTTGTTATGCTTTGGGCCACACCACTTCAAAGATTTTGCCATGCCCTGATGATATATGTCATACCCTACTTACATGCCCATGTCGACTGACTGGCCTCAAGCGAATCTAACTTTTAACCCAAACTATTTGGTCTTGTCTAGGTTGATCATGTAAATCCCTAGGTAAAACTGAGTCACCCAAACTATTACGCTGAGGATCTAACACTAGGATATACATCCAAGTGCCGTTGGAAAGACTGGTCAAAAAAGAAGTCATTATTAGCACTCACAGATAAAGCATCATCTATGAGGGAGGTGGAATTATGTGTACAGGGTGTGGTCGAATTATACCACTAAGAATTGTATCTATCTACAACCACCCTCCATAAGTTATATACCACAAACACCATTATTAGAAGTCAAACCTAGCGATGGCTGGAAGATGGTAAAATTCCCCAAGAAAAATAGAACTCTGATTACAAGGGAAAACAAGCCCAATCAAAGCATAATCCAAATGCAATTAAAAGAATACTATCTCTATTTAGGTACGCTTTTTGACCTCAACTTATCCAGCTAATGCCCACCAGTCCCCAATTATGGTAGACATACCACCGCCAATAGGTTCAAAAATAGGAAAAGGAAACAACCTATTGTACAAAATTGGACCACAATAAACCAAGTTAACTCGGTCCAATAAACAGTGAACCAACCTCAATCGATCCATAATAAATCATCTCCAACTCTCCCCCAAAACATAACTACCATCTTAATGGTAATTCAATGAGTATCTCACAATAAATCTCCAAAATGCGGCAAATGAGACCTCAAAATTAAACAAAATTATCCAAAATTCCCCAAAAATTAATTCAATTAAAACATTGGCCTCATTGGGTACAATAATGTCTCTCTCTTATCCCTAACAACTATACTTTCTTACCTTTGTATCCATGGATGATCTCACTCATATACCACCTCAGTCAGATCTTTCTCCCACTACAAAAAGGAATCACTACACCACCATTATTGTATGACACCGACCATCACATCAACTTACTCCCTCCTTGCCCTTACTAGTAAAGATATGATCATGGACTTAGAGCCACCCACTAACTCTAATTACATTACTCATCTTTATACTAATGGAAAACTCCAAAAACTCCACACAGGGACCAACTGAAAAGACCTGGATCTTTATTACAGTCCCACCACTAACAAATCACTCCTCCTTTTATGGTTAGAGCTTCTCCTTCAGGACAAATCCATTACCCTGAACATAAAACTAGGAAACTAGTCAAACGTAGTCGTAATGCAAGACTCAACTTACCTTGCTCAACTGAACAAGGAAGCATGAATTATCCAATTGAGGGACTGGGGACCTAAGTCAGGTTTCAAACAATTCTCCAACTAGATATGATGGCGAACCCACAACAAATCCCCTCACAAAAAACTCAATCTTCTCATGAACCAAGTGTTCCAGAATCTCTTTTTTTTTTCAATGACAAACCCAAATATGAAAATCCCCATGACTTCCTTTATTCTTTGGACATAACAAGGAACATACCCTCTCACTCTAATACAAAAGGGCGTAAACCAAGTAGGAGAAAAAACTCCAGTTCTGGAGTTACTAAAAACTATGAAAAAGAGCAACAAAGAATTGTTTCATATCTTAGCAGCCTTTGGAGAACAAAAATAGATGCTTTTATTTTGGAAAAACTAATGATGAATTAGTTCAACAAGCCTTCAAAAGAAGCTATTACAGCTTATTGTCCCGAGCAATGTGCACCTTGAATATAAGGAATGAGAAGGAGAACATAACCTCTATGTAGCTCTAAACCCATTGGGGGAAACCAATAAACCTTCCCAGATGGAGAAAGAAAAGGTCCTGCTTCACCACACCCCACAACTATCATCCCTAGTGAACTTTATAATCTGGAATGTTAGGGGAGCTAATAGTGCTATCTTTCATCATCACTGTGACACCATGGTTAAGATGCACAAGACTACAATGCTTGTCCTCACTACTAAAAAAAACAGGAAAACTGACCACATATGTTCAGTTTTCCTACTTTTGCGACCACAAAATCGACCAAAATGTGTGGTCGAAAAAAGTGTGGTAGCTTTTTTAAAACCGACCACATGTGGTTGATTTTTTTAATATATATATATATATATTTAAAATTTAATATTATTTAAAAAAAGAATTTTTAAACAAAAGCGATCACTTGTGGTCGCTTTTATAAATTTAATAAAAATAAATTTTCAAAATAAACCGACCACAAGTGGTTGGTTTTGTAGTTAAATTAATTAATTAATTTTAATAAAATCAACCACATGTGGTCACTATTGTTTAAATTAATTAATTTATCTATAATATATTAAAAGTGTGAAGACCCTTAGAAAAATGATTTGAACTTTTTGTCCATCATTAAAACACTTTACAATAGACAAAATTGTCTTTTCACATTTTTTTCTCCAATTATTATTTAATTATATATATAGTTTTGAATCCTAGAATATATGGATTAGGATTTTAAAATATGGTAATGGATTAGGACTTTAAAATATGGTAAGTTTCTTTTCTTAAATTAGGACTAGGTTTAATTTTCAACATATTTTTATATTAATATATATTGTCCCATCCAACACTTGTATTTTGTGTTTTCTTCAACCATTGTAATTGTCATCCGCTAAGTTAGTATGTTATTCTCTCTCTCTCTCTCTTTTGAGTTGTTTTTCCTTTTCTATTGGTTGTCGTGACTTATTATTTTTTCTTTAGCTTAGAGAGTGATTTTAAGTTTAACACACCATGCATTATTACATATGTTTTGTTCGTGAATTTTGATTTCTAGATTTGATATTCTCGTATGTTCGAATCTAACAATGTAATTATTTTTCTCATATATATATGTGCTTACGATAAAATATCTGTTTTAAACTTTTTGTACTTCATTAAAAATCTTGTGATAGATAAAATCATTTAATTTTAAATAATCAAAAGTTACACGTGCGAGGCTCGTGCAGCTAAACTAGTTTATTAAAAAAGGGACCACTTGTGGTCGGATTCGTAGATATCTATTTCGCTTTTTGGATTACATGAGTCAGGGACAACACAATTTAGAAATATATATGGACTAGTCATCAACATTTTAGGAGGAAGATTATACGGGGTGATAAATATAGGCCAACATGAATATGGCGCAGCACCAACAAAAAAAGGAGAGAAACCATCCGCACACAATCCCAAATGAATATTTTGTGGCTTAGTTGCAAAATCTAGATAAGTTGCATCAAAATGCTTCCAAGCCTCTCCATCAGATGGATGACACATAACACCAGTGGGCCTTCTATTTTCACTGTGTCATCTCATATGAGGAGTTGAACTGTTTAAAGCATACAACCTCTTCAACCTTGGTATTAGAGGTAAATAATGCATTGCCTTAATAGAAATTTTATTTCTACAACAACCACGCTTATATCCAGGGTGTTGACAAAATTTACAGGACTCTAGGTTAGCATCTTCCTTAAAGTATAACATGCAACCATTTTCACAACAATCAATTCTAACCGGGGAGAGACCTAACTTTGACACCATTATTTTTGCCTTATAGAAAGAATCAGGAACCTCTAAAAAGGGGTAAACTAACTCTTTAATATGGTCTATCATTGAGCTCATTCCTCCTTCAACAATATTCCAATCAGATTTAATACTTAATAATCTAACAGCAACAGACAAATGAGATTGCGACACCCATCAAACAAAAGATGACTAGTAGCATGCAATTGTTCATAAAAAGGGCGCGCTTCTCTATTGGGAACATCTTTGACATTTTCCCTAAAGTCGCCCCCGTGTTACATCCTAAAAGCATCATGCACCATTTCTGTCATCCTAGTATCTTGATAGTAATTATGCCCAACAGACCTACTACTTTCACCAACAAAGTTATTTTGCTCAACATCACCATGACTAGTACGCAATCTTAAAAAGTCCTCATGAAACCCTTTTCTATAAAGATGATCCTTCACAACTTCTTCTTTTCAAATACTTGTACCATCACATTTAACACAAGGACAACGAATTTCCCGAAAAAGTGACCAATCATCAAGTGACTTGGCATGTTCAATATATCGATTGACACCTTCAACAAATTTCATCCTAAGACTCATTCTATTATCATTATTCCATTGATATATCCAGCTATTATCAGGTTTCATCTACACAATTGATTAAATTCAACTAATTAGTTCAAGACACAAAAGTTCACATTTCAAGTACCTAAATTCAAAACAAAAGTCACTAATTCACATTTCAAGTACCTACACTTCAACATTTTCAAGTCACTAAGTCACCTCCCAAGTTACCAAACCAAACTACATTCAATACAAAAATTCACATTTCAAATACCTACACTTAATCACTTTCAAGTCACTAAGTCACCTCCCAAGTTACCAAGCTTAACAAATTCAAAATGAAAAATTCACATTTCAAGTATCTACACTTAATCACTTTCAAGTCACTAAGTCACCTCCCAAGTTACCAAGCTTAACAAAATTCAAAATAAAAAATTTACATTTCAAGTACCTACACTTAATCAATTTCAAGTCACTAAGTCACCTCCCAAGTTACCAAACTAAACTACACTCAAAATGAAAAATTCACATTTTCAACATTTTCAAGTCACTAAGTCACCTCCCAAGTTAGCTGAAAAATTCATATTTTTAATATTTTCAAGTCACTAAGTCACCTCCCAAGTTACCAAACTAAACTACATTCAAAACAAAATTCAAAATAAAAGTTCACCTTCAAGTAACTACACTTAATCACTTTCAAGTAACATATTCATTTATAGTATAAGTCAAACAATTGAACAAGTGTAATAAAGCAAATAAGTAGAGGCGTCGCATGTCCCTCTCACACCATATAATCATTACAAAATTTCTATGGCTTTCAAAGCCTTCTACAACGAACAATCCCACCCTAACACTACATTTAAGGACTTCATTATAAGAAAATAAAGAGAAATTAACTTACCTTTGTTTGGCCTAAATTAAAGACAAAGAGATAAGCAGCCACCGAAAAATAGCAAAGCAATCCTTTTTCCGAATTCAGATTCTATCAAACAGTAACATCAAATTAGCTCATAGAATATATTCAATTTACTTTTGTTCACATTTACTTTCCCATTTCGTTTGTAATAATTAATTTGCTCCAAGTAGAAGAAAGCAAGGGAAAATGAAAAGGAAGACCAAAATAAATCTTAGCAAAGAGAAAACAGTTAAGATAATAACTCTAAAGTTTCAAATAAGCAGAATCAAAGTCAAAATTAGGTAAAATTTGTACAATAATTCACTGGTGAGTAGAAGAACAACAGTGAAAGAAGGCAAAACCAAAAATTGTGTGCGGATGGTTTTGCAGATGGTTTTGCAGAGGTTTCATTTTGTAGATGACAACAATATTCTAAGCCGTCACCAAACAACCCTTAATCGAAATTCAAAAAACCTTTAAATTTCACAACAACAACAACAAAAACGAAGCATTAACCCTTAATCGAGCTAATTACGGACCTTAATTAGCAGTACAGTAGCAGTACAAACCTTTTGTGTTATCGTCAAATGATGTCGTCGTTATGAAGCTGCCGTTGTCGTGAAGTTGTCGTCGCCGAGGTTCCAAGGTTTGTCGAGCTGTCGAATGCTGCCAATTGGGTCGCGATTTAGATCGGGTGTGTGTTGTTGTGTAGAGTTGGTGGGGGTGAGCGTAGGGTAATTAGACAGGAAAAGGTTTATTTTGATGGGTTGGGTCGGGTCGGATTAAATATTTATTATTATAAAATTATTGATAAAATATAAAAATATAAGTGTTCGATTTATTTTAAAAAAGTTACTATCGAAAAACGATCACTTATGACCAATTTTTATTAATAACGTACTATATACATCATATACACAATTTTATTACCCCATAAAAATATATAAAGGGAAAAGGGCAATTAAGATTGGGTTGGGTCGGGTCATTAACGGGTATTATCAAAATTAGTGGTTGATTTATTTTTTAAAAAAATTATCATTCAAAAAATGAACACTTGTGATCGATTTTTATTAAAAAATTAAAATTTTAATAAATTGTATAATATTTATAACAACATCCAAATAATTTAATGCAATGCGTATATATATATCGATCAGATAATATGTTATTTTATCATCACATTAACACGAGTAGTATATTTCCTCAATCGTATAATAATATCAATGAATTTTACAAATTATGATAAATTTTTGGTTAATTGGCTTTTAAATACGATAATATATATATACCTCGTAATACGGCGTGTTAATAAGATAAATTATCGATTAATTGTCTTACATTATTACAACTTCAACAATATACGTGTGTCTACATTGACACAATTAGTATATCTATTTCCTCAATAGTATGACATCAACGTATTATTCATGATATATAGATTCAATTATCTAGCTTTCGATAACTGCATAAGTCACTACATGAGATATACGTATATATACCTATATTCAATTAACTATCAGCTTTCAAACACGTACTATATACATCACATACACGGTTTTACTATCTCATAATAATATACAACGTATTTTACATATATTCAGATGAATTATCAGTTAGTTTATCTTATGTCATTAATATACCTTCACTACATAATATGTATATATACTATAAATATACCTATACATACACACACATATACACACTATCGACTATATCAAGTTTTAAATACATACTATATACGTCACATACGTACACGAGTATATTATCCAATAATATAATGCAACGTATTTCATATACACACTTTGATGAGCTATCGATTAATTTGATTAGCTTACATTAATATAACTTCAACATACAGTATATTATTACTTCTATCATTTCAAATCAAAGTATTCAATATATTTGGATAGATTCTGCTAGTTTTTGACTACATCGTTCATCGATTGATCACTACATCATATATATATATATATATATCAACTGTTGAATACGTACTATATACATCACATCCACAAGTAAATTACCTCACAGTAGAACACATTTAGTATATTTTAATAAATTATCGGTTATATATGTACGTTACATTACTATAACTGCAATAGTAGCATAATATCATTACCTCAACTGTATGATATAGACATATTTATTATACAAAGATTATGTTTAATGTCATTTAACATATATACAAAGGAAAATATTTATTTTATATATTGAAACACAAGAAAAGATAAAGATTATGATTAACATGATTTATTTATTTTATTTGATATATTTCTTAGTATAATTTTTTAACAAAATCTAAGTTTGATTGATTTTTATTATTATTATTATATTAGTTATCTGCTATGTGTGATCGGTGTAATTTTAAAATATTATATATTTAATTTTATATATAATTATTTTTTTAATAATAATCGACCACTTGTGGTCGCTTTTAAAAAATATATTAAATTTAATTTTAAAAATAAAATCGATCACAAGTGGTCACTTTTTAAAATAGTTTGTTATTATATTTTTAAATAAAATCGACCACAACTGGTCGATTTCCTAAATAATTTTTTTTATTTTTTTTAATTCCAAAACCGACTACTTGTGGTCGCTTTTATAAAATATTTTGAATTTAATTCTGAAAATAAAACCGACCATAAGTGGTCACTTTTTAAAAATATTTTTTAATTATGTTTTTAAAATAAAACCGATCACAAGTGGTCGGTTTTCTAAATAATTACATTTTTTATTTTTTTTAATTCCAAAACTGATCACTTGTGGTCGCTTTTATAAAAAAATTTAAATTTAATTTTGAAAATAAAACCGACCACAAGTGGTTGATTTTTAAAAATATTTTTTAATTATATTTTTAAATAAAGTCGACCACTTGGTTTTCTAAATAATTTTATTTTTTATTTTTTTATTCCAAAACCGACCACTTGTGGTCACTTTTATAAAATATTTTAAATTTAATTTTGAAAATAAAACCGACCACATGTGGTCACTTTTTAAAAATAGTTTTTAATTATATTTTTTAAATAAAATCGACCACAAGTGGTCGGTTTTTTAAAATTATTTTCAGGCGCAATTTTTAAAAATCTAAAAGCAACCACAAGTGGTTGTTTTTTTAATTTTTTAATTTTTCTTTTTAAATAAACTATAATTAATATAAAAATTATTGAAATGATTATTTTGGAATTTTAAAAATTAATATAAAAATTATTTAAAAAAAAAATAAAAAATCGACCAAATGTGGTCAGTTTTTTGGCGACCACAAGTTGTGGTCAGTTTTTTGTGGTCGGAAAAAATATTTTTTTTAGTAGTGCCTTAAAACCAAGATGAATGACCACCAAAGACTCACTATTTCCTTCAACTTTGACTCTCAAATCCAATCTTCAGCAAATGGACTCTCAGGGGGCATTGTTATCATACAGAAGGAAAACATCTTGAATCTAGATAACATCTCCATAACTCTCCGAGGAATCCATATTAAGGTCAACGTACACACTAATTCTAAACCTTGTCTCTTTTCTGCTATTTATGCTAGTATAATTTTTGCTATTAGGTCCACTCACTGTGATGACTTAATCTCCCCCTCTCATAACAACAACGGGGACTGGCTCATTAGAGGAGACTTCAATGGAGTCCTCCAAGCTAGAGACAATTTAAGAGGAAATTATTTTAGCAACTCTAGAATTAACCTATCTAGAAGTTGGCTTAATCAGTACAACATGTTAAACCTTGGATATAAAGGTTCTAAGTATACTTGGACTAACAAATGGTATAGAAATAGAAACTACTTTATCTTATAAAGGTTGGGAAGATGTGTTGCTAATACCTCCTAGATAAATAAGTACCCTGAAACCTCTGTCACACATCTTTCACGAACTAAGTCTAATCACTCTCCTCTTAAGGTCCAACTGCACCACCCCTATCTTTTTAGCACCAGACCTTTCAAACTCGAATCCATGTGGTGCAGTCATCCTTCCTTCAAAGTCTCATTTAATGTTGTTTTGACCTTCTTATCACTCTGACCCTTGCCATTGATAAGTTCTGAAAAAAATCCATCAACTGGAACAGAAGTACTTTTGATAACACCTTTCATTAGCTTAAAAGGTTCTTGGCAAGACTGGACGGTATCCAAAAGTCTGCTAATAACCACTGCAGCCCTTTACTTCTAGACCTAGAAACCCAACTTCTTACAAAGTATGACACTCTTCTTAGTCATGATGAGGAATTCTGGAGAATCAAGTCTAGAATAACTTGACTCAGCGAGGGAGATCCTAATACAAGGTTTTTCTATGCTTCAAATCTAAATAAATAAAGGAAAAATAGAATTAATTCCCTAAAAAATAAAGTGGGAGATTGGATTCATGACCACACTGAGATAAATTCTCAAATAAACACTTCTTTACTAATATCTACATACTAAATAGACCATCTCTTCCTTCAACAGTCATAACAATAATAGGACTGACCCAACCCTTAGTCTTGACATTTTTTGTTCTATATACACTACCCTTAAAGATAGTGAAATAAAGGCTCTTAACTCTTTCAAGCCCCTGAATGCTCCTGGCCTAGATGGGCTCCATCTTCTTTTCTATCAAAAATTTTGGGACATTGTGGAAGAAAAAACCTCTAACGTCTGTAGAGAGGTTTTCATCAAGAGTTCCATGCCTAAGTAGGTTAACTCAACACTACTTTGTATCTTTCCAAAAATAACCCATGCATCCTCCCCCAAGAACTACAGACCCATTAGACTTTGTAATACTGCCTATAAGTTTGTTACAAAGATCATTGTAAATAGAATCAAGCCTTTTACACCCCTTATCATTGGTCCAACCCAGGCTAGTTTCCTCTATAATAGAAGAGTTTTTGACAATGAAATCATTGTTCCAGAGTCCATCTCCTATTTTAACAAAATAAAAAAAAAAGATCTCTAACATAATTTTAAATATTGATCTAGAGAAGACTTTTGATAAATTAGAGTAGTCTTACATCAAAGAAAAACTCCAGTTCTTTAATTTCCCAACTAACCTTTCTAATATGATCATGTCCTGTGTTTGTGTCTCATCTATATCCATTCTTATAAATGGGGGAAAAATTATTTTTTTTCAAGCCTTCAAGAGGTATAAGACAAAGTGATCCCATCTCCTCTTATCTTTTTATACTGTGCATGAAAAGGCTTTTTAAGATTACTGAATCAACTGTGAACTTTCACCCCTGGCATCCTATCAAGATTAGCAATAAGAGTATTTCTCTCTCTTATTGTTTTGTTGATGACCTCACCTGTAAAGCCACCAAAGATAATTGCCTTACCAGTATGGACATTCATAACAAATTAGTACCGACTCTGACCAAAAAATCAATTATCACAAATCTAAGGCCATTTTCTCTGCTAATTGCTCTGTTGAGACTGCCAATAAATGCTCAACGTCCTCAACATTTTAGAGTTAGTAGCACATTTGAAAAATATCTTGTCTTTCCAATCTTCCACAGAAGTCCTACCAACAAAGACATTCAATTTATCATTAATTATATGAATAATAGGCTAACTAGTTGAAAGATAAAATTTCTTAATCAAGTTGGGAGAACTATGCTTGCCAAAGCTACTCTATGTAGCACTCCTTTTCACATCATGGTATACCAAACTTCCTTCAAAGATTACTAATATAATTAATAGGATTTAAAGGAGTTTTCTTTATGGCATTATTATTGATAGGATAAAGATACACTAAGTTGTTGGGATACAATCACCAAAAAGAAAAAGAAAGAGGGTTAGAAAATTAAAAAAGTGAAATCAAGAACAAAACCCTACATGACAAAGCCCTACATGCAAGCATTACATAGAGACTTCACACGAACCCTCAATCTCTTTGAGGTAGAATCCTTAACAATAAGTACAACAACCCCAGTACGACCAACACTAAGCAAAAATTGTATTTAGGACATAGCAGTGTATCCAAAAAATCTTAAAAGAAAGCACTGGTGTAAAAAGATGGATCCCTCATTAAGAGGAGAAGATCAAGTTTTATAGTGATAATCGTATCCCTAATCACACCTTCAAAAGGGTCATGCTGTAGAGCCTTATTAGGTAGGAAGAGGAAAATCTTGTCACACCCCTTTTTTAACCAAAAAAAATTATTTTTAAGTTCGAAGGGAGTTTTATTATCAAAGTGACAAAAGGTGAAAATTTATTTCGAAAAAGGATTATTTACATTTTTATTCAAATTCGCCACTTGACATAATTCGGTGTGCCAAGTCACCTCTGGAAAATCCGTTTCAAAATGATTTGACTTTTTAAACTATTTTGCGAACAGAGATTTCGAATAAGGAATTATGTTGATCGAGGGGAAGGTGTTAGGCACCCCTCGATCCCGTGGTTCAACCACGGTCGCTTGGTGGAGCGTATCGGCTAATTTGACACTATAGATGTACAAACCATATAAAACACCCAAACAATTAAACAAACGAAAACAAACCAAAACAATTCAAAATTTAGTGTTCAGTCCACTTATACAGTCCTAAAAAATAAAAAATGAAAAATGCGAAAATGTAAACCTACTCTATTTTAAACTAATCCTAAACTACTCCTGAATTAAAATTCCACCCGACGTTTCGGGCCTTGACCGTGCGACGTCTTCAAGTACATAATACTTCAGGGCATTCCCCGATGAATAAATGCAATTCCTTTGGGATATTCCCTAGAAAATGAATACAATTTCAATTTCATGAGATAAACTAGAAAACATTCAACACATTCCATATTCCACGCATTCGATCCAACATCATTCCTAAATTTGCCTACCCAAACCTAAACTTTTGCCTATTCCTTTGATGGCCTAATCATAATACTACCACATTCGACCTTCGTATTTGTTCCAAATAACCAATGATAGTAAACCAAGACTAAATAATATTTATTTTATCCATTTCTATCATCCAACCCCCCGCATTCCTTTTTAACACCAAATTTCAACAAATACAATATTACTATTTCAACAATCCACAACTATCTATTCAACAAAGCTGAGTAACAAAAATCAATATCACCCAATATTCAACCAAATCTCACACAAATCAAACACATATGACGAAATAAAATGAGAAAAGATAGAATTGGACCTTTCGATGATTGATTTCCGTTGATAATAATATTTAATAAAACCTGAATTTGGAATTCTAAATAGAAAACCTCAATGACGAACCCTAACTCGGTAAAGCCTTCACTGTTTCTTGCCAAAACCGAACCAAAATTGAGAAATAACAGAGACCCGTATCCAAAATCATACTCCCCATTACTGTTTCTCTCATTTTAGAATGGATTTCATCCGAATCAGATAGAGGTGTGTTGGGTTTTGGGATTTTGGTGGAGGTGGAGCCGATTTTTGTCTCCTCGGAGCTCCTGCGAGCTCAAACGAGTCAGAAATTAGAGAAAAGATCTGAACTCAGGCGATAATGACATTTTTCCGTGAGAACTCATCAGAACAGTCAGCCTCCGCCTAATTTCTCTCCCGATCTCCCTCTGTTTCTCTCTACTTTTTTGCTCTTTTGCATCTCTCTCTTTCTTGAACCTCTCTCTCTTGATCTACTCTCTTTTCTATGTGTGTGTGTGTGAGATACTATAAGGTGAGTGGTCCTTATGGGAGTGATAATGGATTTTGATGGTCTGCGTGAAAATGATCAAGAAGAAGCAAAAATGTGTGTGTGAGATACTATGAGGTGAGTGGTCCTTATGGGAGTGATGATAGATTTTGATGGTCTGCATGAAGATGATCAAGAAGCAGCAAAAAGGAACAATCAGAAAAAAATAGCCTCCTTTTTCCCTGTGGGTCCCCCAGGACAATTGTTCTTTAATGTATATATGTGAAAATTCCATGAGTGTATGAATTAGTTAGTGGTGGGCCCCTCTTCTTTTGTTTGTTGTGTGTATATATTGTTCTCATTTTCCTTTGTGAAGAAGAAATGTGAAGGAGTCACGTGGGTGGGGTAGTGGGGGTAGGGTATAGGGTGGTGGGGTAGGGTGAGTTGGTTAGGATAAGATTTGTTAGGAATTTTGTTAAGGGTTCTATTTTTTTGCATTTTTATAGGATATAATCATACGGGTGAGGACACGCAGTAACATGGAGGTAAAATGGTAAAAGTGCTATCGGGGAGGGACAAAATTAGGTGTCTACATCATACCCCCGTTGAATGCAAACACAAAGTGTTTTCAGACAAAGAAGTATACAATGAGATCAAATTTTGACCCGACCATTATTCATGGAAAGAAATAGAAGGAAGAAGGACAATCGAGTTGGAGAGTCGAGTGAGGTCCCGTCGAGGTTCCAGTCCGCGGCTCTATTATTACATCAGAAATCAACATTACAAGTTAAAAAATAAATGAAATTACAAAAACTCTATCTATGCAGCTTTCCTTGACTCCTGACTCGCTACTTCATCACCCTGTTCTTCAGGCGGGCTCCTGACTTGCAATTTCTTCAACTTGTTGCTTGCCTTTCAATTTCTTCACCCTATTCTTCAGGCGGATTTCGGACTTGCCATTTTTCAACTGTTGACTTTCAATTTTCTTCCTCTTGTTGCTTGATTTTCAACTGCTTCACCTTGTTGCTTGAATTTTCATGTATTCGCCCTGTTCTTCAGGCGGGCTCCTGAAATCACATCAAAACTAAAAAGAAAATTATCCCACATAAGGAAATGCATCTTCTATGAGTTAATTGGAATGATTCGACTAAAAGGTATGTCTTATAGGAATCAAAGGATATGACTCGGCTAAAAGGTATGTCTTATAGGAATCAAAGGAAATGACTCAACTAAAAGGTACGTCTTATAGGAATCAAGGGAATGACTCGACTAAAAGGTACGTCTTCTAGGGATCAAGGGAAATGACTTGACTAAAAGATATGTCTTAAAGGAATCACAGGGAATAACTCGACTAAAAGGTATGTCTTCTAGGGGTCAAGGGGAATGACTCGACTAAAAGGTATGTCTTATAGGAATCAAAGGAACAACTTGACTAAAAGGTACGTCTTCTAGGGGTCAAGAGAAATTACTCGACTAAAAGTTACGTCTTATAGTAATCAAAGGAAATGACTCAACTAAAAGGTACATCTTCTAGGGGTCAAGGGGAATGACTCGACTAAAAGGTACGTCTTCTAGGGGTCAAGGGGAATGACTCGACTAAAAGGTACGTCTTATAGGAATCAAAGGAACGAATCGACTAAAAGGTACATCTTCTATGGGTCAAGGGGAATGACTGGACTAAAATGCACGTCTTATAGGAATCAAAGGAACGACTCAACTAAAAGGTTCGTCTTTAGGGGTCAAGGGGAATAATTCATCTAAAAGGTACGTCGTATAGGAATCAAAGGAACGACTCGACTAAAAGGTACGTCTTCTAGGGGTCAAGGGGAATGAATCGACTAAAATGTACATCTTATAGGAATCAAAGGAACGATTCGACTAAAAGGTACATCTTTTAAGGGTTAAGGGGAATGACTCGACTAAAAGGTACGTCTTATAGGAATCAAAGAGAATGACTCAACTAAAAGGTATGTCTTATAGGAATCAAGGGGAATGACTTGACTAAAAGGTACGTCTTATAGGAATCAAGGGGAATGACTCGACTAAAAGGTACGTCTTATAGAAATCAAGGTTTAATTTAAGAATTGTATCCCCTAGCAAATGAAAACTGAAATCCCTGGACAAGAAATTGTGTCTCCGAGAGATATATGATGATGAATTTTACTATGATTTGATTATCAAACCTGTGCATCAATATTGTTTCCTGCATTTGTAAGAATGAGGCATTGCAGCCCTCGATATTTATGCTTTGAAGTCCTTGATTTGAAGGTAACATATTTCCTGATTCATCAAAGAAAACTTGTGAGTTTAAAAACATGGTGGCTGGTTTGTGGCTTTAGCTTTCGCGGCAATCGCTCTTGCCCTCATCATATATAACCTTGCTTCCAACCATTAGCATATTTCATTGACTTGCTGAATCATTGACCTGAACTCAGATTATTAAGAGTGACTGAAACAAACACAATATCTCTGTTTTTCTATGCTTCTCAAATAAACCCTTTGAACCTTGGTATTTTATGAGTTCCCCGACTTGTCTGTTGATAAAACTTTATCCATGCCCTTTTTTCGGCTCACAATCATGTTTCTTTTATGTGCTAGCTTTTGTCTTGCTTTGTGCAATTAAAAAAGCTGGTAGCTAGTTTTGAAATCTTTTTTTGTCACTTGTTTTGACACGGACTTGACTCAAAGACAAGAAAAGAAAAAGAAAAAAGACTTTTATTAGGACAACTGACTCAAGAAAATGAAATAAAAATAAAGAGAAGAAAGAAAATACAATGAATGTCCCCATTTGAAAAAAAGAATGAAAATTTATCTAGAAAAGACAGTCAACTCTAATAATTATGTCATGCGTTTTCGATTAAGTTGCCAGATCTTTCCATCCAAACTTCTACCAATTGTTGTTGAGTTAATGGCCTTGAAACTGAGTTGCTTCCTTAGGCCAAATTCATTCAGAAACCTCATTCAGCTAGTGACACCTTGAAGGGTTTTCGCCAACAAACCTGTTTCTTTCTCTCAGCTCACCATTATCTTATGGTGTCCGTGAGGGTTTTCACTAATAAGACTCTCTCATTTTTATTTATCTCAACTTACCATCGCCTTACGGTGCCCAAGAGGGTTTTCACCAATAAGACTCTCTCATTTTTATTTCTCTCCTGATTTTTATGCTGAGGAAGACAAGTAGTACCCAAAATGCATCATCATATCCATTGCATACTTAGACTTAACATTCTCAAAGATTAATCTGAAGGTCTTTCTTTGATTGTAACTTGACTTTTAGATAAGGTTAGAAAGAAGGGATGACATGAGGCCCAAATGACACTTGAAGTGGTGTAGGACTTACAACTTTTGGAATTAACTCAAACAATAAGGATTAACTTATGCCCCAGTTTCTTTTGACTGGGTAATTCTAAATTATTTATTTAGTTGGACCGAGCCCAGAGTAGGGAAGCCTACGTATCTCACCCCTGAGAGAGGAGAATCAGGTCACGTGTAGTTCTAGCAGCTTGTTCTTTTGCTTGATTCTGGATTTTTTTTTTCTTTTTTCTTTTTTCTCTTTTCTCTTTGGGATTTTTTTTCTAATTCTATTTTTCTTGACACTCATATTTTCTTTCTTTTTCGACACATTTTTTTATCTTTTTTTTTGGAAACTTTTCTGATTCTATTATTTTGCACGATATTCTTGTTTTGAGCTTTGCTGACTCTATCTTGATTCCAAAAGAGGTGTATGAAAAAAAATAAAACTAAGGCTCAAATGAGGTAAACAAAGGATGACACAATATTTGGATAGCAAAATGAAATGCCTTCGTCATATCAATCCTTGAAAATGTAAGTACATAACATGCAATTTGAAAGTTGGAGATGAAGATCATGTGCGACATCTTTACAGCATTAACTTTGACTGAATCTGTGTGTCACTACTTCTTCTGCGCTTTTCTGGCGTACAACTCCACTTTTGTTGTACATTCCTTACATTGAATGACTCATGATTTTGTGGAGCTGATTTTCTTTCTGTTCCTCTTGATATAGGATCATGCATCCACTGTTTGACCTCATTGAGGCATGCCTTACAATTAATGACTAAATTATTCTGGTGATTCTCAAAACAATTGTCTTAATTTTGAAAAAAGGTTTCAACATGGTCACCAAATGTCTTAACACGCTACCTATTTCTCACATGCTTTTTCTAACTTTAGCCCTCTGATTCAAAGTTCATGCTCAAATTAGATTTTAAGATCTAGCAAAAAATTCCGCCAGCATGTCATATCACTAGAGCCAATATAAAATGTACTATGTAAAGAAAACAAACAAATAACATATATTTAAACACAAAGGAAAAAGGGACACTCTATTTAGTTGAAATAAAAGATAAAAAATATTTGACCATATACGACAAAAGGGACAAAACAAGATAGATCCCAAACTACCACCCTGAAATAATTTGGATAACAGAAAAGAAAACAAAACAAACTACCAGACCTCTTCCTAGTAGGGAGAGGGGTGACTTCTCAATTGCTTAGCGTGACATATTAGCCACTGGTTTGCATATCAGCATGACTAGATCTTCCACCACTGTCAGACACATTTCCTTCAACAAATAAGTTCTGGATCCCCATGCTTAACTCAATGTCTCTCACATATTTTGCAGTACCGCGTGCTGGTGAAGAACTCTGTGGGATGGTCGAGGGACCAATGTTTTGCACCACAATCAATTTATCTTGAATCATCTTTTCTATTTCTCTTTTCAAAGCATGACAATCTTCAGTACTATAACCCTAAACATCAGAATGATATGCACACCATACATTAGGATCACAATTTCTTGAATGTGGGTCAAGTGTATACCCAAGGAGAAGAGTAATCATGCCCCTATGTCTCAATCTCTGGAACAAACTGGCATAGGACTTCCCAATAAGAGTGAAATTATATTTTTCCTTCCTCCTCTTTGCGAACTCTGGCCTTGGATGAAACTTGAATTTAGAGGTTCCTTGGTAAATTTATGGGGGTCGAGGACGATGTTGAGGTACAGGTGCATGCCATTATGGATAAGAAGACGGATGGATACACAATTGTACAGTGTTCAAAGGATATTGAGGAAGTGGAATGGAACTTCTTGGATTTTGAAAAGAGGAACCTTGTTGCAGATGAATAAGTGGATTTGATATGTATGCTCGGGATTGAGGATAATAGTATTAGTGATTTGGACCTCTTAAACTCTGCTTTGGCCCAGGCATGACAACAGATGTGTTTTCCTTCTTCTTTATTTCAGTTTCCCTTTATTGATTGCAATATCATCCCAAATATTTCACAGAATCATTCCGTCTAGCAAGCTCCTCAAATTTTGATGTCTTAAATCTTAGAGGAAGGCTAACACTTGAAAACATGCCTCAGTTTTTATATGAAACATCTTCATAGCCCACAAGTCCCAAGGAACTTTTCATATCATTTTCTACACTCTTAACTTTCCCAACTATTTTCTCTGGGTCTTCTAGCATGCTAGACTTTTAGTAAGATATTTTGGCGGTCCACTTAACTCAACTGTAGGCTCAAGAGTATAACAATGATCATCACGAGTATTGAATGTGGATTCACTAGTGGACTAGGGAAGCACAATCGTTGGATTAATAGCCAAAGTAGAAGCCTTAGTAGAAGGTTGCGCAACAAAAGCACAAATGGTATGTGGTGATGTGATTGTGGTAGACTTATACTGACAAGCTAAAGAAAGAGTGGTGGAAGTATTGAGGTGCATTTGACGTGGAATAGATTCTGAGGCATGCTGTGGTGCATCAACAATAGTAGGAAACTTACTTTGCGATTTCGGTGGAAGACTCAATGTATTTTCAGGGTCAATAGTGGGGAATGGAGGAGGAGGCAGCCCACTGGACCAAGCTCGATACATTTCCATCATTTGTTGTCTTAGTCTCAAATTCTCTTCCTTTAAACTCTCAATTTCTTGACTCTTTGTTTGATCTATGAGGTCACTCTCTATATCCTTTGATACGGAACAAACAAAAAAGCACAAAACAACTCCAAAACAGTCCACTAATCTTAAGGATTTGAGGACCCTTTTGAAAACCACTCTCGGATTCGTTATCAACAACACAATAACAAGATAAAGAGGTGTGTTTTCAACACCAAAACAGCAAAAACAACAACAAGATGAGAACAATATGATAAGAACAATAACAACAAGAGAAAACAACTCACGTGTTGAAGATTACAGGATACACAAACGGTTACAAGATTACAATAAACAAAAGGGATAAATAGTTAGACCTTGGTTGGTATAATCTTAAGAACCCAAGAACATATGATACTCTTGAACCCTTAACGCTACACACAACGGTTAACCTAACTCCTACGTTGACACAAGAGTGACCTCGATCTCCCAAGCATCCAACGTCTCCAAGCTTGAATCCAATACGAGTGATTCTACACTCAAGTTGATTTCCCTAGTTACTACGTTTCGGCCAAGAGGCCATTCTCTCAAGAGAGGGTGTTTCAATACTACAACTTTCAATATTCAATCAAAACTAATGAATGAAACCCTAAAAGGTTCTATTTATAGATATTACCAAAATAGTGTGAAATGTCCATAATACCCCTCAAGGGTGAGGTTCCCATCAAGTGCAAGAAGTGGGCTGATTTTTGTGTGTTTAGGACCTCTTTTACACTTCACTTGTGCACTTCCTTGGATGGATTCATTACGCTCTCATTCACGTCCATCCTCGTGGTCGTACTTGTATCATCCTCCTTTTCTTGAAAAGGATTCAACCTCGAATCCGTACCTTGCAAAATCAAAAGAAGACAACAAGCACACATCTTCAAGATATGAGGGGTTAGGGTTAGCAAAATACACACATCACATTCCATGCCGAGGGGGGGACAAACTTAGAGTATATCCACGGGTCCTTTGTGTTGAACATAAAAAGCTTAGTACAAAAGACACAAAGGAAGCGGTCATCATCTATAAAAAGAGATAAGGAAGAACTTTGTCTTCCTTCATTAGCACTCACAACCAAACATTGCTTGTCGTCTTGACCAAGCATTAAGTGGGGAGTGTAGATATTTCCACATTCCAAGAGGGTGCCGGGATCAAATGAAAAAATTATCCAAGGGCCTAAGTCGAGGCTATCCCTTCCTTCCCCTAGAATGTCACTCCCACATTTACACACCAAAACATTTTCATACACATAGTCTCTATGAACAAAACTAATTGCAATGTTTTTACCACACAAGATGTTCAAAGAGTCATGTGAATTATCAAGATCAATTGTATAAACATCATCACTAACTTGAGAATTTTTAAGCACACTATTCACATGCTCAAGTAGTGAACTACATTTAAGAGTAAACTGATCATCATGCATTCCAAGAGTACTACCAAGAGTACTCATTTCCAAGACTACGCATTCCTTGCCCATAAGAGTACTCTTATTTTCCAAGAAGAGATTTCCATCTCGAGGAGGAATGTTGTCACACCATAGTGGGTTAGCATATAGGCTATAGCTTCCAATACAAGCCATGTCGTCAACATCACTTGCACCACTAGGTTTATTAGGAGTAAATAAACTATCTTTAAACAAGACATTATGCCTAAAGAGTGAATGATCTAACCTGCGGATAGATTTGGAACTTTTACTCTCTAAGGAATCATTTTCAAGTTTCAAAGATATGTCAAGCACATGATTAACCCTATGAGCCAAACAAACATTAGCATCTTTACAACAACATAGACTCATAGGTTCACTCCTTTTTCCTTGGCCAACATCTTTAAATCCTTCACTCACTTGAGATTCATTAATCACATCACACATATTCTCAAGTGGTGGGCAAGTTTTACTCACAAGTTGGGAAGAAAATTCCTCTGGGAAGCTCTCAACGCAAGGTGCTTGGACAATTGGATTTTGTGGGTATAGTTTGGGTAGAAATTGGCGTATAATTTCAATGTACCATTTCATATCTTTAACGTTGTCATTGATACGATCACATGGCATTGAAATTATGGGCAGCCATTATACCTAATAAAAAGACACAACAAACAAAGAAAACAAATAAACTTGTTAGATCAAAAATGCCTCACCACACTCTCACTCTGGTTTTTACCTCACACTTGGTTTCACAAGTGTTGAAAGCCAGCTTGTACTTCGTGAGTGATTGAGTATCGAGTCTACTCTTGTCCCGGAATGCATTTTTGTTTGAAACTCAAATGAAATCTTGTAGGGCTTGAGTCAAGAACTAACAACGAATTCAAAAAGATAAAAGTACACAACAAACGTAAACACGAACAAACGGACACAAAACTAACTTACAAGCTAGTAGGAGATTACTAGGTTGTCAATTAGTGTTCGAACCAACAAATGAACTAAGAGACAATAAAATGAAACTAAGAAATCTAAAATTTAAGCCAAAATTGTTGCGTGAACAGTAACAAGGATGATGTGGCAGCACGTAATTGGTTGCGGTTTCTAACAATTTTTGTTGTCTAATTTCAAGTCTTGCTCAATTTACAATTTAGGAATTGGTGGAATTTGTTTTAAGGAGGGAAATTCAAAAAAGTCTTGGAGCCTTTTCAAATTCAAGTTTTCAAGACTTGACTTTTATAGTACTTTTCCTTAAAACATGGACCCTTGTTTCATGGGAAAGTGGTTGAGAAGTGATGTAAAATCTTTAGTGTGTAGGAAAAGTCTTTGAGTCACAAGTACTACACCTTGAAACTTGGATCTATGTCTTGCAAGACTAACACAATACACACTCTTGTTTTTTCTTCAACTTCTAAGATCAACAATCACTTTTTTTTCAACATATATGGAGATGGTGAAAACACCAAGAACACAAACTTTGAGTCTTAAAGTTCTAAGGTTCAAGTTGGACCTCCCAAGCAACAACAACAACTTTCCAAGCTTAAATTCCACAGCACAATCTCCACAATACACGTTCAAAACTTGAACCGACAACACATCACACGTTCAAGTCTTTAACCCGCAACAACAATACCAACAACAATCGGCCAAGTCCAAGTTCACAATAACAACATCAACATTTTAAGCTCAAATCTAAGATATAGACTCAATGAGTTAGTGAGGAACAATACTAACACTTATAGACAACAAAGACAAGTAAAAATCTTGGACAATACACAACAAGAACACAATTTTCGGCCAAGAACACAAAGGTGGCAAATTTGACTGTTTCTAGAATTTTCAGATTTCAATTTTTTTTCTTTTTTTTGTAGTTTTCAAGGTCTCAAGCCCAAGATTGATCTTGTTAGAAAAAAATCAAAGATGGCTTTGATACCAAATGATACGGAACAAACAAGAGAACACAAAACAACTCCAAAAGAGTTCACTAATCTTAAGGATTTGAGGACCCTTTTGAAGACCACTCTCAGATTGGCTATCAACAACACAATAACAAGATAAAGAGGTGTGTTTTCAATACCAAAACAGCAAAAACGATAATAAGATGAGAACAATATGATAAGAACAATAACAACAAGAGAAAATAAGTCAGGGGTTGAAGATTACAAGATACACAAACGGTTACAAGATTACAATAAACAAAAAGAATAGATAGTTGGACCTTGGTTGGTATAATCTTAAGAACCCAAGAACATGTGATACTCTTGAACCCTTAACGCTACACACAACGGTTAACCTAACTCCTACGTTGACACAAGAGTGACCTCGATCTCCCAAGCATCCAACGTTTCCAAGCTTGAATCCAACACGAGTGATTCCACACTCAAGTTGATTTCCCTAGTTACTATGTTTCGTCCAAGAGGCCATTCTCTCAAGAGAGGGTGTTTCAATGTTACAACTTTTAATATTCAATCAAAACTAATGAATAAAACCCTAAAAGGTTATATTTATAGATATTACATAGTGTGAAATATCCATAATACCCCTCAAGGGTGAGGTTCCCATCAAGTGCAAGAAGTGGGCTGATTTTTGTGTGTTTAGGCCCTCTTTTACACTTCACTTGTGCACTTCCTTGGACGGATTTATTACGCTCTCATTCACGTCCATCCTCGTGGTCGTACTTGTATCATCCTTGTTAGATACAGCTAAACCTTCCTTAGATTTGGTGTGATGTGGAGGACCAGCTACAATGCCACAAACCAACCACCTTAAACTAACTGAACAAAAGAAATACCAAATACATTAGAGTTCAACACTTTTTTTTTTTCAAAACCTCTTTTTTTTTCCTTTTGAAAAGGTCACCAAACCCAAAAAGGGAGCCTACGTATCTCACCCCCGAGAGGGGAGAATCAGGTGTGTGTAGTTTGTGAAGTCTAGCCAAAATGGCAGATTAAACTCTTTTTCCTTTCTTTTTCCCTTTTCTTGAAACTTTAAAAAAGAAAACCAAACAACTAATTGTCAAAAGAATTGACGAAAATCTTTTTGCATTTTTCAGGTTTAAATCTCTATATAAAATGAAACCTATTATTACTAAAGAAAAATCTTTTTTAGGTTTTCGATTCTGAATTTCATACAAAAAATGAAACTACTAAAGAAAAATCTTTTTTATAGTTTTCTTTTAAATATGTAAATGAAACATCTACTCTAAATGAAGAGTGAAGAAAATTTTTTTGAATTTTTCAAATAAGATCCCCGAACCAACAATAGGTTGCGTACGTATCTCACTCCCGAGAGAGGAGAATCAGGGGTGCGTAGTTCATCCAGATTGAACAATTAAGGATTAAATAACAAACTGAACCCTGACTTAAGAGACATGACCAAAGACAGACAATGAACAATGTAAATAAAATCTTTTTGGGTTTTCAGTTTGACACTACATATAAAAATGACACCAACAACTATGAAAGATTTTTTTTTTTAATGAAATGTAAAATCTTTTTTTGAATTTTCTTTTTATAAAAAGCTCTCATTTGGAAAAATATCTTTTTGAAAATTTTGAATTATGAATGCATGGTAAAGGAATAAAAGAAAAATCTTTTTGATATTTTTGAGAACATGAGTGCGAAAAGTAAAAAATCTTTTTGAATTTTTGGATTGTGAAAAAAAATTAAAAGCCATTAAGAACACTAAAACTACAAAACACTCTTTTTTTTACTCACCTTTTCTTTTTCTCTCTTTTTTTCAACACTTTCTTGTCTACACACTTTACTTCTAACACATGCTTTCTCCAAATTGGTCCATCAAATGATCATGTTACCCTCAGAGATGCAATATTTAGCACGAAGGGATGCTTTAGAGGTGAGTCTCCTACAAAGGGCCAAGTGGGTCCCGCTAGGTCTCAATATGATGCACATAAGCATGACCTAAAGGCTGAACTATGCCGGGGTTCACTAACAAGATTGTTCGGGGGTGCGTATGGTCGATAGTGGCTGCGAGAGCTTTCCATCCACTCCATAACATCGACGGCTCCCCCTCCTAAAATAAGGGTGACTTAACTAGAGGTCGTGTACAACACGTGTACTACGGACTTGTTATAGAAAGAATGACTCGGGTTATGCATATGATGCCAAATATAAAGCGGTAACACATAAGATAAAAACTATAAACAAAGAGCACGTAGACACTCAACAATGATAAACAATAACACAAAACAAAACAAACAAAATGCCTATACACCTATAGTGCCAAACTAAGCCGATACAACTCCAAAAATTAACCAGAGATTTTGGGTTCGATCCCCAGCAGAGTCGACAGAGCTGTCACACCCCTTTTTTAACCAAATAAAGATTATTTTTAAGTTCGAAAGGGTTTTTATTATCAAAGTGACAAAAGGTGAAAATTTATTTCGAAAAAAGATTATTTACATTTTTATTCAGAGTCGCCACTTGACATAATCTGGTGTGCCAAGTCACCTTTGGAAAATCCTTTTCAAAATGAATTGACTCTTTAAACTAATTTGCGAACAGAGATTTCGATTAAGGAATTCTGTTGACCAAGGGAAAGGTGTTAGGCACCCCTCGATCTCGTGGTTCAACCACGGTCGCTTGGTGGAGCGTATCGGCTAATTTGACACTATAGATGTACAAACCACATAAAACACCCAAACAATTAAACAAACGAACACAAACCAAAACAATCCAAAATTTAGTGTCCAGTCCACTTATACAGTCCCAAAAAATAAAAAATGAAAAATACAAAAATGTAAACCTACTCTATTTTAAACTAATCCTAAACTACTCTTGAACTAAAATTCCACCCGATGTTCCGGGCCTTGACCGTACGCTATCTTCAAGTACATAATACTTCAGGGCATTCCCCGGTGAATAAATGCAATTCCTTCGGGATATTCCCCAACAAAATGAATACAATTTCAATTTTATGAGATAAACTAGAAAAGCGTTCAACACATTCAATATTCCACGCATTCGATCCAACATCATTCCTAAATTTGCCTACCCAAACCTAAACTTTTGCCTATTCCTTTGACGGCCTAATCATAATACTACCACATTCGACCTTCGTATTTGTTCCAAAATAACCAATGACAGTAAACCAAGACTAAACAATATTCATTTTATCCATTTATATCATCCAAGCCCCCACATTCCTTTTTAACACCAAATTTCAACAAATTCAAGATTACTATTTCAATAATCCACAACCATCTATTCAATGAAGCTGAGTAACACTAATCAATATCACTCAATACTCAACCAAATCTCACATAAATCAAACACATATGACGAAATAAAATGAGAAAAGATAGAATTGGACCTTTCGATGACTGATTTTCGTTGATAATAATATTTAAGAAAACCCAAATTCGGAATTATGAATAGAAAACCTCAACGACAAACCCCAACTCGGTAAAGCCTTCACTGTTTCTCACCAAAATCGAACCAAAATTGAGAAATAACAGAGACCCGTATCCGAAATCGTACTCCCCGCTACTGTTTCTCTCGTTTTACAATGGATTTCATCCGAATCAGATGGAGGTGTGTCGGGTTTTGGGATTTTGGTGGAGGTGGAGCTGATTTTCGTCTCCCCGAAGCTCCGGCGAGCTCAAATGGGTTGAAAATTGGAGAACAGATCTGAACTCAGGTGATAATGAATTTTTTCCGGCGAACAGTCAGCCTCCGCCTAATTTCTCTGCCGATCTCCCTCTGTTTTTCTCTCTACTTTTTCGCTCTCTCGCGCCTCTCTCTTTCTCGAACCTCTCTCTCTCGATCTACTTACTCTCTCGATCTACTCTCTTTTCTGTGTGCATGTGAGATGCTGTGAGGTGAGTGGTCCTTGTGAGAGTGATGATGGATTTTGATGGTCTTCGTGAAGATGATCAAGAAGAAGCAAAAAGGAACAATCAGAAAAAATGGCCTCCCTTTTCCCTGTGGGTCCCCTAGGACAATTGTTCTTCAATGTATATATGTGAAAATTCCGTGAGTGTGTGAATTGGTTAGTGGTGGGCCCCTCTTCTTTTGTTTGTTGTGTGTATATATTGTTCTCATTTTCCTTTGTGAAGAAGAAATGTGAGGGGGTCACGTGGATGGGGTAGTGGGGGTAGGGTGAGTTGGTTAGGTTTGTTAGGAATTTTGGTAAGGGTTCTATTATTTTGCATTTTTATGAGATATAATCATACGGGTGAAGACACGCAGTAAGACGGAGGTAAAATGATGAAAGTGCTATCGGGGAGGGACCAAATTAGGTGTCTACAAATCTAACCATAGTCGATATTTACTCTAGTAGGAACTAGCACCTCCAAAACCTATCCCTTGACCTACCTCTTGATATCAAGACCCTGAATCAGAGTTCCTCATTCCTTATAATAGCCACCAGGAAGATAAACTCATTTGGGGCCTTACCACTAATGGAATCTTCTCTACTAGTACTGCCTATACTCTTATAAACAATGTTGCTCATCCTACCAAAGAAAATGGTGTGCATTATAATGACATTTTGCAGGCTAAATGTCCCAACAAAATAAAAACTTTTCTTTGGCTCCTATCCTTTAAGAGATTCCTCACTAGTTTCTATCTAAAATAAATTTAGTTTAAACATAAATAATGTTTGTAATTTCTGTGAAGGCCAAGATGAGGACATTGATCATATCCCCATCAATGCCAAAATGCAACCACATTTTGGAACCTTGTCAGGAACAATATCTCCAACCTTATCATGGATGCTTTTAATATAAGTACCAAAATTTTGAGGCATTTTTGGAGTACTCTAAAAGGAAAATTTTTATAATAGATAGATTACATGAGATGTCCTTATTCCTTTTTGTTTATGGAATATTTGGCTCAAAAGAAACGACAATCTTTTCAACAAATAAAAAAATGTCATCTCCATTAAAGAGGCCGTTGCACATGCAATTGAGTACCAGTTGCTAATCACTAAACACCACACTCAAACACCCACTCAAATTATTCAAATCAGCTGGCAACCCCCTACTCTAGGTTTCTATAAACTTAACACTGATGTTGTAGTCAAGCTCAATCCTGGTAAGGGAGGTCTCGAAGGAGTGATCAGGAACTACAATGGGAACTATATAGTAGGTTATATGATAGCATCCCCAACACAACTCATTTCATAGCGGAACTCCATGCTCTCAGAAAAGGGCTTCCTTTAGTTTTATACTATGGCCTTAAACTTCTGGTTATTGATATGGACACACTGGAGGCCACTCTATAATCACTCATGGCCATTTACCACTTACCCATTTGATTTCTAAATGCTTGTCCTTATTACTAGAGAGCCTAGAAGCAGCTCTACAAAGAGGGGAACAAGGTAAAAGATATACTAGCTAAGGAAAGATTGAAGATGCGTATAGAAGGGAGCCCAACTCTTGTTAGTTCTTCTGGTGTTTGTACTATCAATACTCAGTGCAGATACAACAGGAACTAAGTATTATGGGAAATTTTTAGCTTGTAATATTAACACTTATGGTCATCAGTTGGCCTAGGCGTATTTTGATGCCCAGCAGGGCTCCTTGTAACTTAACTGTGCTTTTTTGGAGGTTGCTCTACTCTAAATTCTAGTTCACGCATATATAAATGTTAATATTTTCCTAAGAGACATCTTGAATATCCGATAAACACTTAATACTTATAAAGAGGCCAATACAAGCCATCGGCAGACGTTCCTAGCGATCAAATACATCACATGAAGATTCAAGTCACAGAGAATATAATAGATAAAAAACAAGGAAGGAAAAAAATTATACTAACAAATATTTATCAATAAAAACTCTGTTTCATCATACATTATTTGTGATTGCAGTTTATTTTCCATCACTTTAAAATTTATTGCAAATATTGCATTTTAATTTAATTTATTTGTCAACTGCTCCAACATACATAATATTTAAAAGCTTTTTTAAAGTTACATTAAACTGAGCAATATTTATTGGAAGGATGATGATTTCACATTATTGTCCTATTCTGCTCATCTTCACCTAACACCTGAGCAAGTTCCGCGAAACCGGAGATGGTATGGAAAATGCTTATGCTTAAAAGAAATGAGATTATCGAATAATAATTAATAATTGAAAAAGACATCTACCAAGGAAATTTGGACGTTTACCTTGATGAGAATTTGAGGGGTAAAAAATAAAGTGCTTTTAGATGATGAGAAGCGGAAGGTGTGTAGCATTCGAATTCGCACACTACATCAAAAAAAAATATTTAACAGTAATTACTTAGTAATAATAGCTTAATTATCACTAAATTATATTTTTTAGTGACATTTTTTAGTTACAATTACAATTTAGTACTCCTTGTAAATGCTCCTAATTTTTATAACAACATTGAATCCAATGACAATTAAATAATGTTAGTTAAATCTTTAATACTCTTTATTAAAGTACTAATCAAGTGTATTTGTTTTGCACGTGTATTTTGTCTTAATTACTAATATTTTTTTTTATAAAAAACATAAATTATTCTATGTATCTTATAGTATTAAGTAAACAAATTTTTAAAAAAATAACATAAAACTTTCAAGATAAAAATTGTACTTAAAGAAAAATATGATAATTCATCGCCACATCTTTTCTCATTCATTATTCTTCAAGAAGTAATTTTTGTTTTTATAATTCTGCACTAAAATAAATAGTTTGCTACATATATCTGGGATTACATTGTTCTACCACAACAACATATCAACTATATTCCCACAGAGTGGGATCGAAAGAAGATAATGTAAACAATTCATATCTAACCTTCAACAAAAGAAAAAACACCAATTTTACTTCATGTACAATTCAACATCTTCTACGCCAGCTTACTGATTTCATTACATTAGTATTATTATATCATCAAAAAACAAAGAAATCTTGAACGACAATAACAAAGGGAAATTATAAAAACATAATTTGTAATAAATTAAATCTACTTATACTGACATAAAGAAAAATATAATATTGAAAGAATAATCTCCTCTACAGGACTATATTGTGAATGAAATAATAATCAATTTATAGAAATTTCAATTCTTTTCTTCTAAAAAAAGGATACTCTAAATATGGGAAAACAATATTTTTCTTTTCCAAAAGTAACAATCAATTATGCTATTAAATTATTTAAGGTATTCTTATATTTTTAACTAAACAAATTATTTAGAATAATATTTAATTTCTTTTTCTTTTCGGATCATAATTATAGTTAGAGTTCTATAGTGATTTGTAATCCCCCTTCTGATATTTTCCATGTTGCACCTAACTAAATTTAGGGAGAAACAATTACCACATAATTTAGTAGTTTATTAATATTATATTTTTCTTTTATCATACATTTTAGAATTTTTTAATTTTATATATTTTATGAATTAATATTATATATATAATTATATATTATATAATAAATTAAAGATGTGAAAAGTTTAAATCACTTTTTAAGATAATTATAGATATATTTAGTGCTTCTAAAAGCTTTTTTATTATTGTGGAACACTTTGTTAGTTGTTTCTCTCTAATAGCAATATACACGAGAAAGATGAATTAACAAAATGAGTAGCCTAAATTAAATTTCAATTAGAGGCCTCAAATTACTCTATGAAATTCATATGTATTTTTATGCAGTTTATTCTTCTAAAATTTTAAGGTGCAAATAAAATCAAGGCGAGTCATATTTCTTTTCTATTTTATAGAAGAGCTGGTTTCGACCAGCTCTTCGAGGATTTACTTTTTTATCCCAATTATTTACTATATTACACCCTAATTGTTCCGTGATTTATTATATTATTCTTAATTAATTATTACAAGTCATTTATATATTAGAATTAATAATATTTTTTTATTATATTATCCCTAATTAATTATTATAAGTCATTTATAGAAAATTAATAATATTTAATTAAAAAATAGATATTTATAATGTTTGTTTCAGCTGCTTTAACCTTTATTTTACTGTATCATCCCTAATTAATTATTATAAGTCGTTTATGTGTTAAAAAATTAATAATATTTTATTCAAAGAAAAATTCTATATTACCTCCTATCATTTACTTTATTACCTCTAATTGCTCCGTTATTTACTATATTATCTCTAATTAATTATTATAAGTCATTTATATATTAGAATTAATAATATTTTTTGATTATATTATCCCTAATTAATTATTATCAAATATTTACATAACAGAATTAATAATATTTAATTAAAAAATAGGTATTTATGACGTTTGTTTCAGCTGCTTTAACCGTGATTTTACTATATCATCCCTAATTAATCATTATAAGTCATTTATGTATTAAAACATTAATGATATTTAATTAAAAAAATAAATGACATGTCAGCCTACACTGGTTTCGACCAGTGCTTCATCATTTACTATATTATCCCTAATTGCTCCGTGATTTACTATATTACCCCTAATTAATTATTATAAGTCATATATATATTAGAATTGATAATTTTTTTATTATATTACCCCTAATTAATTATTATAAGTCATTTATATATTAGAGTTAATATATTTAATTAAAAACTAGAAATTTATGATGTTTGTTTCAGCTGCTTTAATCGTGATTTTACTATAACATCCCTAATTAATTATTATGTCATTTATGTATTAAAAATTAATAATATTTAATTAAAAATAGATGACATGTCTACATATATTACCCCTAATTGCTCTGTAGTTTACTATATTACCCCTAATTAATTATTATAAATCATTTATATATTAGAATTAATAATATTTTTTTACTATATTACCCCTAATTAATATATTATAAGTCATTTGGTTTTGACCACTGCTGCGTCATTTACTATATTACCCTTAATTGCTCTATGATTTATATATTACCCCTAATTTATTATTATAAGTCATTGATATCTTAGAATTAATAATATTTTTTATTATATTACCCCTAATTAATTATTATAAGTCATTTATATATTAGAATTAATAATATTTAATTAAAAAAATAGATATTTATGACGTTTTTTTGAACTACTTTAACCGTAAGTTTACTATATCATCCCTAACTAATTATTATAAGTCATTTATATATTAAAAAATTAATAATATTTAACTAAAAAATAGATGACATGTCTGCCTATATTACCCCTAATTGCTCCGTGATTTACTATATTACCCCTCATTAATTATTATAAGTCATTTATATATTAAAATTAATAATATTTTTTTACTATATTACCCCTAATTAATTATTATAAGTCATTTCTATATTAGAATTAATAATATGTAATTTAAAAAATAGATATTTATGACGTTTGTTTCAGCTTTTTTAACAGTGATTTTACTATATCATCCCTAATTAATTATTATAAGTCATTTATGTATTAAAAAATTAATAATATTTAATTAAAAAATAGATGAAATGTCTGCCTATATTACCCCTAATTGTTCCGTGATTTACTATATTACCCTTAATTAATTATTATAAGTCATTTATGCATTAGAATTAATAATATTTTTTACCATATTACCCCTAAATAATTACTATAAGCCATTTATATATCAGAATTAATAATATTTATTAAATCAATGTACACTTATGTTTGTATCTCATCAATATCAAATTTTAGTGCTAAAAAATATTTATAGTGTTGGGCCCTTGATGATACGAGCCATGCACCTCTAGTATATATATAATCTATAATCTATCTATATTTATAATCTATATCTATATTTATATCTATAATCTATATCTATAATATATTAAAAGTGTGAAGACCTGATTTGAACTTTTTGCCCTTCATTAAAAGTCTCCGCTTTAGACAAAATAATCTTTTTACTATTTTGCTTAATTTACTATTTTATTAAATTAAGGACTCTTAAAATTTATGAAAAAAAATAAAACTCCTAAAATAGACAAAATAAATTGTCCTCACATGCAAAACAAAAGTTACCTACTTAAAAAAATTTCAATATAAATTGCCTACTATAAATAAAATTGTTGTGAAATAAAAGAAGCGGATCTTTCAAAAATAACCACATTTTGCTGAAAAACTCACCTTTCATAGCCATATTTTACATAATTACCATTTATAACCGTTGTATTCAATTTACGCCCGCTGTATTCAATTTTATCAATAGTCTAAATTCATATAAAATATAAATACAGTACCATTTAGCTATTGTATTCGATTCACAGCCGTTGATTCACTTTTACTCAGTGGTCTGTATTTATAAAAGCATAAATACACTACATGTTTAGTCTTGCCAAAACACTACCACTTTTTTCTTTTTTATTTTTTTTATATTTTTTCTTTTTCGTGTTTTCCTCGTTTTTTCTTCTTCTTTTTTCTAATTTTTTCTATTTTTATTTTTTTTCATTTTTTATATATTTTTTCTCACTTCTACCTCTCTTTCTTTTTTTTCTTTTCTTTTCTTTTTTTGTACTTATTTTCTTTATCATTTTTTTGTTCTATTTTATATTTTTTGTATTTTTAAAAAATATAACTACTCGAGCACAAGTCATTGATGATAATGTAAATACCATAATTTTTTATCTATTTATAGTCAGGCCGTCATTTATATTTTTGTATTCATTGATACAACTGTATTTGTATTTGTATTTTAAAGTTTGCGCTTGTATTTGTATTTTGTAGTTCGCGTTTATATTTGTATTTAATAGTTCGCATTTGTATTTGTATTTGTTAGTTCGCACCATCATTTATATTTTATATAATTCGCACTTGTATTTTAAAGAACTGTTTTGTATTTATATTTTATAATTGATTGTATATTATATTGGATTATATTTGTATTATGATTTTATTGTGTTTGTATATTTAGATTATATTTATATTTGTATTCTATTTTTGTCGATGTCTTTTTATTTTTAAAGAATTATTTTATATTTGTAAGTTGATTGCATATTGTATTTAGCCGTGATTATTTACAATTTATCATTTGTATTTGTATACAAACAAGTAAATGCATTAATTGTATTTCTTCATTCTAAAGTATATAAATATGCAATATATCATTTGATACAAATGTACTGTTTTGTATTTGTATGTCAAAATTATTATTCGTATTTGTAAATAAATAAATATCACTTGATACAAATACAATTACAAACAAATGAAATCAATGATTTTAAAAATACAAATACATATTGTATTTTAATATATTGTATTTTTATAAAAAAATTGAATTGTATTTATTTGTCTCAATAAATACAAGTATAAATAAATACAAACAAGTATTCGTAAAAAAAATAAAATTAATCATTTCTTTTCAATAATTAAAAAATACAAATGATAGTTCACACTTGTATCTATATGTTATAGTTCGCATTTGTATTTGTATTTTATAGTTTCCACTTGTATTTATATGTTATAATTCGCCTTTGTATTTATATTTTATAATTCACACTTGTATTTGTTTTTGCTAGTTCGCACAAATAAAAAGAAGGAGAAAAATAAAAAGAAAAAAAAGGAGAAAAAATACAAAAAAGGAGAGTAATAGAAAATAGAGAAAAAAAATAAAAAAAAATAAAGAAGGAAAAAAAATAAAAAGGAAAAGAAGAAAAAGAAAAAAAAAAGACAACAAAAAAGAAAAAATTGAAAAAACAAAGAAGAAAGAGAAAACACAAAAAAAGGAAAAGAAAAAATGAAGAAAAAAAAAAGGAGTAGAAAATAGAAAAAAAAACAAAAAAAAGGACAAAAATAAAAAGGAAAAAAAGAAAAATAAAAAAATTAAAACATATTTCACACTTGTATTTGTGTTTTCTATTTCGCACAAATGAAAAGAAGGAGAAAAA
>NC_061113.1:221553208-221584505 GCF_002878395.1 Capsicum annuum
AAAAAAAAAACAAAAAAAAAGGAGAAAAAGGAAAAAAATACAAAAGTAAAAAAGAAAACGAAAAAGAAAAAATTAAAACATATTTCACACTTGTATTTATGTTTGTTAGTCCGCACAAATGAAAAGAAGGAGAAAAATAAAAAGAAAAAAAGGAGAATGAATGGTTATGTCTTGTCAAAGAAGATCCTCCGAGCAGGTTATTATTGGCTTACTATGGAGAGGGATTCCATTAATTTTGTTCGAAAATGTCATCAATGTCAGGTACACGGTGATCTGATACATTCTCCTCCCACTGAATTACACTCAATGTCTGCTCCATGGCCTTTTATAGCTTGGGGGTGGACGTGATCGGGCCGATTGAGCCGAAAGCGTTAAATGGATAGAGATTTATTTTGGTGGCCTTTGATTACTTTACAAAGTAGGTAGAAGCAGTAACTTTCAAGTCAGTAACAAAGAAAGCGGTGGTAGATTTTGTTCATACCAACATCGTTTGTAGGTTTGGAATTCCAAAGATGATCATTATAGAAAATGTTGCCAATCTCAATAGTCATTTGATGCAAAAAGTGTATCAACAGTTTAAAATCGCACATCAAAATTTCACTCCATATCGTCCAAAGGCTAATGAAGCTGTGGAAGCAGCCAATAAGAATATTAAGAAGATACCGCGAAAAATGGTACAAGGGTCTAAATAATGGCATGAGAAGTTACCGTTTGCATTGCTAGGTTATTGTACTACTGTTCGCACTACAACAGAGGCAACTCTATATTTATTGGTGTACGGGACAGAAGAAGTCATTTCTGCGGAAGTTGAAATTCCCTCTCTTCGAGTTATTGTGGAAGCAAAGAGTGGTAATGATGAGTGGGTCAAAACCCGACCGGAACAATTGAGCTTGATTGATGAAAAAAGGTTGACGTCGGTATGTCATGGCCAATTGTATCAGAAGAGAATGACTCAAGCGTAAAACAAAAAGGTACGCCCCAAGCATTTTGAAGTTGGTCAATTGGTATTAAAGTGTATCCTCCCTCATCAGGTTGAAGCTAAAGGCAAGTTCTCCCCAAATTGGTAAGGTCCCTTTATTGTGAAGAAAGTGTTGCCCAATGGAGTTTTATATTTGACAGATATTAAAGGCAAAATGGTAGAAATGGCTATCAATGCTGATGCAGTCAAAAGATATTATGTATGATATTTTATCCCTTATTAGTTCTGTTGAATGTTTAGTACTTGCATTTTTTAAGATTGATATGATGAAGGCATTTCATTCTGCTATCCAAACATTATGTCATCCTTTGTTTATCCTGTTTGAGCTTAGTTCTATTTTCTTTCATATCCCTCTTTTGGAATCAAAACAAAGTAAAAAATAAAATGTCAAGGAAACAAGGAATAAAAGAAAAAGCATAAAGAAGATAAAAGGAAAAAAAAGAGAAAATTAGACCAAAATAAAGAACAATCTGATGGAACTACGTGCGACCTGATTCTTCTCTCCCGGGGGTGAGATACGTAGGTTGCCCTATTCAAGGCTCGGTCCAACCAAATAAAGATTTTAGAGTCACCCAGTCAACAAAAATTGGGGCATGATATAATTCTTGTAGTTTGAGTCGATTCCAAAAGTTGTAAGTCCTACCCCACATCAAGTGTCATTTGGGCCTCATGTCATCCTTTCTTTCTAACCCCATACAAAAGCCAAGTGACAACCAAAGAATGACCTTCAGATCAATCCTTGAGAATGTTAAGGATAAGCATGAAATTGATGTGATGATGTATTTTGGGGAACTACTTGTCTTCCTCGGCATAAGGACTCAGGAGAGAAATAAAAATGAGAGAGTCTTATTGGTGAAAACCCCCGCGGGCACCATAAGGTGATAATGAGTTGAGAGAAATAAAAATAAGAGAGTCTTATTGGTGAAAACCCTCACGGGTACCATAAGGCGATGGTAAGTTGAGAGCGATAAGAAATGAGAGGGTCTTATTAGTGAAAACCCCACAGGCACCGTAAGACGATAGCGAGTTTGGGAGAAATAAAAAGAAAAGAAGCTTGTTGACGAAAATCTAGCAAGATATCGTCAATTGAATGGGGGTACGAGTCCAATGGGTTTGAAGAAGCAACTCAGAGGCAAAGGCACGAACTCAACAACAAATAGGAAGTTTGGTTAGGAAAATCAGGCAGCTTAATTCAGAATGCATGGCATACTCATTGGAGTTGGTTGCCATATTCAGATAAGTTTTCTTTTTTAATAAGGGACATTGCCCTTTTCTTTTATTTACATGTTCATATTTTTGTATTTTTTATGTCATTTATCAAAATAAAAGTCACCATCATTTCTTTACACTTTAAGTCAAGTCTGTGTCAAAACAAGCGAGAAAGAATTTCAAAACTTGCAACCAGTTTTTCCAATTGTATGAGGAAAAGCCAAGGACCAGCACATGAAATAAATATGATCGTAATTCAACACAAAGCAAAGGAAGTCTATCAACCGACAGGCTACTGGATTCGTGGGAGTATTCAGATTTGAAAAGGGTGCATCTCATAGGCATGGTAAAATGGAAATTCATTGTTTGAGGCAGAACTCATTTCCCTCAAAGATGAAAGGAATGAGTGTTGCGGAAGATGTCTGGAAAGCCAAGTGCTGCAAACCACCACTAAAATTTTAATGAAAAAAATTGTCTTTGATGAAACAGGGGTAAATTTCTTTTCAGCAAGTTCAGCTACCGTTGGGAAGGCATATCTGTGACTTTACTTTCTATTCAGGACCCTCCTGGAAAATGGGATTCTACTTTCTGTTCAGGACCCTCCTAAAAAATGAGATTTTTCTTTCTATTTAGGACTCTCCTGAAAAATGGGACTTTATTTTTCTATTCAGGACCCTCCTGAAAAATGGGACTTTACTTTCTGTTCAGGACCCTCCTGGAAAATGGCACCTTACTTTCTGTTCAGGACCCTCTTGAAAAATAGGACTTTACTTTCTGTTCAAGACACTCCTAAAAAATGGGACTTTACTTTCTGTTCAGGACACTCCTGAAAAATAGGACTTTACTTTTTGTTTAGGACCCTCCTGAAAAATGAGACTTTACTTTCTGTTCAGGACCCTCCTGAAAAATGAGAATTTACTTTCTGTTCAGGACCTTCCTGAAAAATGGGACTTTACTTTCTGTTCAAGGCCCTCCTGAAAAATAGGACTTTACTTTCTGTTCAGGATCCTTCTGAAAAATGGGATTTTACTTTCTGTTCAGGACCCCCCTAGAAAATGGAATTTTACTTTCTGTTTAGGATCCCCCTGGAAAATGGGATTTTACTTTCTGTTCAGGACCCTCCTAAAAAATGGGACTTTACTTTCTGTTATAGACCCTCCTTAAAAATAAGATTTTACTTTCTGTTCAGGACCCTCCTGAAAAATGGGATTTTACTTTCTGTTTAGGACCCTCCTGAAAAATGAGACTTTACTTTCTGTTGAGGACCCTCCTGAAAAATGGGACTTTACTTTCTGTTCAGGACCCTCCTGAAAAATGGGACTTTACTTTCCGTTCAAGACCCTCCTGAAAAATAGGACTTTACTTTCTGTTCAGGACCCTTCTGGAAAATGGGATTTTACTTTCTGTTCAAGACCCCCCTAGAAAATGAGATTTTACTTTCTGTTCAGGACCCCCCTAGAAAATGAGATTTTACTTTCTGTTCAGGACCCTCTGAAAAATGGGATTTTACTTTCTGTTCAGGACCCTCCTGGAAATGGAATTTTACTTTCTGTTCAGGATACTCCTGAAAAATGAGACTTTACTTTCTGTTCAGGACCCTCCTGAAAATGGAATTTTACTTTCTTTTCAGGACCCTCCTAAAAAATGAGATTTTACTTTCTGTTTAAGACCCTCTTGGAAAATGAGACATTACCTTCAAAAATGAAATCTTTCTTTATTATAATCTTTGTTTGGGATAATTCTCGTTCTAGTTTTTATTTTGATTTCAGGAGCCCGCCTGAAGAACAGAGTGATGAAATTGAAAGTTGAGAAAATTGTAAGTCAGTAGCCCGCCTGAAGAATAGGGTGATAAAATTGGAAGTTGCAAAAATTGTATATCAGGAGCCCGCATGAAGAACAGGGTGATGAAATTGGAAAATGATGAAATTGCAAGTCGAGAGCTTGCCTGGAGAATAGGGTGAAGAAATTGAAAGTCAAGCAACAAGGCGAAGCAATTGATAGCCAAGCAGCAAGTTGAAAATTGCAAGTCAGGAGCTCGCCTGAAGAATGGGGTGATGAAACTCAAGTCAAAAGTCCAAAAGAAGCTGCATAGATAGGATTTTTGTAATTTCATTTATGTTTTAACTTATAATTTTTATTTTTGATGTAATAACAGAGCTGCGGACCGGAACCTCAACAGAACCTCGCTCGACTCTCCAACTCGGTATAGTCCCTCTTCTTTCAGTCCTTGGGGATACCTGTGACTTGATTCCCTCATAACTAGGAATGAGTATAACGTCCAAAGTCAAGACTTAGTTTTCCTCCTTCCTTCTTTTTATTCTTGTTGAATAATGGTCGGGACAAAATTTTATCTCGTTGTCTACTTCTTTATCTGAAAACACTTCATGCTTACATTCAAAGGGGGCATGCTGTAGACACCTAATTTTGTCCCTCCCAATGTTGATTTTATCCGTTTTTAGCTCACCTTACCACGTGTCCTTATCTAGGTGATCAAACCCCATAAAAATAAAAACATAACAAACTCCCTAACAAATTAACAACCTTATCCTAACCAACCTACCTCACCTACCCCTACCCCCACCTCAGCCACCCTTTCCTTCACGTTTTTTCCTTTGTTTTCCCATAACAGAACAAAAAAGGGACCCACATGGATATAGAACTTAGCAATATTTTCATCTTCGATTCTATATAATAATTGAATACACAGCAATAATTTGAGGGGCCCACATACCATCACACAAAAAGACACCTCAGGCCATATTTTCTTTTCCCCTGAGGGGCACATACCTCTATTCCTTTTCTTTTCTGGTGCTCACCATTGAACATCTTACCATTGAACATACACTGGGTATACAAATGCACATACCTCACAAATTCACGATACATACAGATACGCATACCACTCTAATGAGAGGGAGAGATCGAAGGAGGGAGCAAATACTGAAATTAGGGGGTCGATTTAGAGAGAAAATGGCATGAGAGAGAAGAGAAGACACGAGAGATAGAGATTCAAGATCGACGGAGAAAGAGAGATCAAGAGGGGTAAGAACAGAGAGAGAGTAACAAAGAAAAACAGTGAAGAATTGGAGCGGAGAGCCGAGGAAGAGGAATGAGAGGCGAAATTAGATCACGTTACTTCAGATTTCTGGCAAAATTTTGCCGGAACCACTGGTCCACTCTTAAATCCGACACACCCACCTCACCGGAGACCTCATTCCCTCGTCAGGGACGTTTCTTCCCCAAAATTCGATCGAAACCAGCTTCAACATACTCCAAATCCCATCAAAAAACTAAAATCGAGCCAAAATCCATCAAGAACAATTACCCCGTCATCTTTTCGGCGACTATTCATTGAAAATCCATCGGAAAACGACACGGGATGGGTACTGGTCTTTTCAGTTTGTGATTTTAGGTTTGGTTTTGGGCGAGGCGAAGTAAAGAGCGTTAGATCGAAGTTGGATTTTGTTCATGATTGAGGCTTTGTGGTTCGAGGCATTTCAGTCGGAGCTGTAATCAAATACTTTAACAGATTGAAATAAAAATTGAGGTCTAATCCTACTCTTTTTATTCTTTTGTTCCATTGTTTGCTATATTTGGTAGTTGGATTGAATATCGTATGTGGTTAGATTGAATATCTTGTATTGTTTGATCCTTGTTTGGGTGATGAATGGTTGTTGGTTTTGATTCCTTATTTGGTTATAGATTGTGCAATGGAATGATATCTCATTGAGAATTGAAATTGGTTGTTTGGGGCGAAATTGAGAAATTGATAAAAGGGTGAATTGGGATTGATTAAGATTTTGGTTTAATTTGATTTAAGCATGAATATTGTTGAACGTGATAGCATCATGATAGGTCGAACGGGATAGGCAAATGGTAGGCTTGGGTAGGCAAATATTAAATTTGTGGATTTTTGAGTAATGTGGAATGTTTGTTGAATGATTCTCTTTTCTCGCATTTGGAAATGTATTTATTTAGCCGGGGAATGCCCCGAAGCCACTTGTACGTATTCACCGGGGAATGCCCCGACATATCATGTATGCAAAGGAGGTTCGTGATAAAGGCCCGAGGCATCGGGTAGAGCATGGGAGCACAGTTTAGGATTAGTATAGGTTAGAATAGGATTTATATTTTTGTATTTCTTTTTTACTTTGGACCGTACAATTGGATTGACCATTATATTTTTTGGATTTTATTTTGGTTTATGTTTGTTTGCTTGATTGTTGAGAGTTTGTGTGGTTTATACATCCTTAGTGTCAAATTAGCCGATATGCTCCACCAAGCGACCGTGGTTGAACCACGAGATAGAAGGGTGCCTAACACCTTCCCCTCGGTTAACAGAATTCCTTAACCGGAATCTCTGTTCGCAGATCAGTTTTCTTAGAGTCAAAATCATTTTGAAAAAGGATTTCCAAAGGTGACTTGGCACACCCGATTTATGTCAAGTGGCGACTCTGAGTTTTGAATATAAAAGTCCTTTTTGAAATAAATCTTCATTTTGTCACCTAATAATAAAAACCCTTTCAAAACCTTAAATCTAATCTTTTTGGAGTTAAAAAAAGGGTGTGACAGACATGTTGGATATTGTTACTTGACAAACTTCCATATGAAAATCCCTAAAGGATTCAAAATGCCTGATGCATATAAAGTTTTTGAAAAACTTTTTATTATCCTCATAAGATCGAATTTGATGATTTGAGTATCATTGAAACTCTTGGAGAGTTTTCAAAAGCAATAAAGTATTTGCTTAAATGAGAAACATGTAAAAATTGAATAAGGATCCATTCCGACCTCAAGAAAAGAATGAGGAACTCCTTGATTATGAAGTACCATATCTTAGTGAATTGATGCACGAATGTATCTTGCAAATACTACAAGGCCTGATATAGCCTTTTTTTTTTTAGTTAATTTGTTAGCAAGTTTGTAGTCCCGATCTTATTGGTCATGCTGATTTTGGCTACTTATCTGACCTACATAAAGTTCGATCTCAAATAGGCTATGTGTTCATATGTGGTGGTACTGCAATATCTTGGAGATATACAAAGCAGTCTATCGTAGCCACTTCATCGAATCATGCTGAGATAATAGCTATTCATGAAGCAAGCTGAGAATGTGTATGGTTGAGGTCCATGATATCTCTCATTCGAGAAAAATATGGTGTGAAATATGACAATCTACCCATAATTTTATACGGAGATAATGCATCATGCATAGCACATCTTAATGGAGGATTCATAAAAAGAGATAGAATGAAGCACACTTCATCAAAGCTTTTCTACATACATGAGCTACAAAAGAATGGTGATATAACGTGCAACAGATTCGTTCAAGTGAAAATGTGGTTGCTTTATTCACCAAGTCTTCTCCAATTACAACTTTTAAGAAAATGGTGCACAAAATCGGGATGCAAAGGTTCAAGGATGTTCTCATTAGGGGGAGTTAATACGTGTTGTACTCTTTTTTCCTTACGAGGTTTTGTCCCACTGGATTTTCCTTGTAAAGTTTTTAATGAGACAGCCTATATGCATATTGTTAGACATTCAAGGGGGAGCGTTATGATATATATCAATTAATGTCTATCAAAATCTATTTGATGTTTATCAGGATTTGAAGTATCTGTCTTTTAGTCAGAAACTAGGAGTATTTTTCCATATAAATAGAGGGATTTTGTTTATTGTATTCTTAATCTTAGATCTCTCAACAGAGAACTAAAGAAGTCTCCCACTTCTCTCTATTTATTCTTTCTTATTTTTTCTTTATATTTCATAACAATCTGATCATTGTAAAATTAATGTTTTTATTATCTTGGAGCCAAATGCATGACATTAGTGGCTTTACTCTCAAACCGCCCGCAGCAATATAGAGTTTTGTGGTACAAATTTAATGACGTTGATTTTATATCGTAAATTTCGAAGTGTATTCCATGTCAATATGCACTTGATGTGTCCCATGAAAAAAGCCCACAGAGAGTGATTAAGAAATCTGGCTTGTTCATTGAGCAACTACGTGTTTCAACCACAAATCTTAATTGGGGTTGTTTAACCAATAATGGTCAATGAAATGAATGGATTAGATCATTAATTAATCATTCTATATAGTAAGGGTGAATGCCAAGTATATATATAGTATCTCAGATGATTATACTTTAAAATGCACTAATTAAGTATTACATTAATTAATCCACCTCGCCATTTTTTTATATGAAAATTTTAACTTATCCATCTCTTCTTCATTATATAAGTCGTAGTAGTTATGTTCCAAATTCCAGTCTTTTGTACGGTACCCACCTTAGTATCAACCAAAAAAAAAAAAAGGTTGTCATAATTAACACAAAATGGCTGCAAATGATGTGCCATGTTGTGAAACTATGTTTTGGGTATACTTAATTATCTGTATCTCACTTGTATGTTTTGCTGGACTTATGTCTGGACTAACACTGGGTCTCATGTCCCTTAGTCTTATGGATCTTGAGGTTCTTATTAAGGCTGGTCAGCCAAATGATCGAAGAAATGCAGGTAACTAATTGGTCTTTGTTTCGATTCAATAATTATTTTTTTCTTGCTAGTCACTATAAAAAAAAGGTGAATTTTTAACGGATGTATATGGAATTTTCAATGAGAAGTTTGTCAGAGACGTTTTAAATTTGATGGGTATATAAGCCAATTTTTATCGGAAGTTTTGCTTTCTTTTTAGTAGTGAGTGATGCTAATTTGAAATCTAAATTCCACCTTGGTTTGATTAAATATTATATTTTTTCTTTGTTAGTGATGCCAGTTTGAGTTCTAATTGCTCCTTTTCTAACTGATCACAGAGAAAATTCTGCCCATTGTAAAGAATCAGCACTTGCTCTTGTGCACCCTTCTAATATGTAATGCCATGGCTATGGAGGTATGTTACTAGCCACGTGCGTATTGGTGTTTCAGGGTCAACCCCCTATATGTGTGTGTGAGTGCAAGAAAAAAGAAATTAGTGTATATAAAATTAGATATATATGCATTTTAGAATCTACTCTTTCAATTCAAAACCCACTAAGTTCAAATTTTGGGTTCATTATTGATTTCGAGCATGCACTATTGTCCTTGCCATTTTTCGAACTGATATATGTTTTATTTTTTTCGTGAAACAGGCTCTTCCAATATTTCTTGACGCTTTACTTCCTGCATGGGGTGCTATACTAATATCAGTCACCCTCATACTAGCCTTTGGAGAGGTCATTTCTCATGAATTCATCTTTTTAAAAAGAAAAAAAAAAATTATGTGTATTCTTAAATACTAGCTACTTACTAAACTTCAATATTTTGCCTCTCACAGATTATTCCTCAGTCCATCTGTTCTCGTTATGGACTGAGCATTGGTGCGAGAATGGCACCTTTGGTTCGTTTGCTTGTCATAGTTGTCTTCCCTTTATCTTACCCCATCAGTAAGGTACAGAGAAAAGATTCTACAAGTAATATCTATTGACATTATAATTTATTTAAAAAATTAAATTATTGCATCAATTATTTATGTTTGTTCACTTGGTCTCAGTTGTTGGATTTACTCCTGGGAAAAGGGCACTCTGCACTTCTACGCCGCGCGGAGCTGAAAACTTTGGTGAATATGCATGGCAATGAGGTTGGCATTTTGTACCTTATCTTTTGCTTGGTTCTAGTTCTAAAACTAGATTTGCTCTGAACTAATTGTTTTTAGCTCGAATTGAACCAACTACTTTTCGGCTCGAATCATGGATACATATACATACACACACACACATATATATATATATATATATAAAAGGTGCACATATAATATAACTAGATTACTCTCATTCTGAATTCACTAACTTTAAATCTTGACTTTGCATCATTGTAACAGGCAGGAAAAGGTGGAGAGTTGAGCCACGATGAAACAACCATAATTGCTGGAGCATTGGACCTAGCTCAGAAAACAGTTAAAGATGCAATGACCCCAATGTCCAGAGTATTTTCCCTTGATCTTCATTCTAAACTTACTGAGTATGCTACCAAGTCCCTGTCAATTTTTTTCTTTCAGTTAGCACTTCTTGTTTACATGTATAACCCATTGATGATTCTCAGTGAGATGATCAATCAGATAATAAGCAAAGGTCATAGTCGCGTACCTGTATACTCTGGTCGTCCAACAAATATTGTAGGTCTAATCTTGGTAAGTTCTTTTCATAAACTTCACTAGTATTTCAGGGGTAGCCAAAAAATACACTAAGTAGTTCATTCAATTATCACTGCGGCATTTTTGTTTTAACTTAATTTTATTATTGCGTATTTAACTTTCGTCAATTACTTTACCATTCATACAACCTCTAGGTGAAGAATTTGATAAAATTTCGTCCAGAAGATGAGGTGCCAATCAAAAACCTTACTATAAGGAGTATACCGAAGTAAGATATTATTAATTCAGCTTGTATTTGATATATTCTTTTTCAATTTACCCATTCTAGTTGTTCCAATTTTAGGTGTTGATTTGGCTTAGACATGACTTTAAGAAAACAGTTTACTTGATTTCTAAGATGGTCGCTCAACTAATATGTAGTCATTATCTCAAAAAATTACTTTCTCAAAAAGATAGCTTTATGAGATAATATCTATTAATTGAGTGACCATCTAGAATTCAGCCCTAAAATAGAGGTTGAAATAAAAGTTAATCCATAGTGAAAGGGAAGGTTGACTTAATTTTTGTTTAAAATATCCTGCAGCGTCCCAGATTCGTTACCATTATATGATCTTCTGAACCAGTTCGAGAAAGGGCACAGCCATATGGCTGTAGTGGTGAAGAGTAGAAGGATCACTAAGGAAACTGCAGAAAATGCCACAGCCAAACACGATATAATCAAGATAAATATCCTTTCAGCCAGTCCGATTCAACAGCTTCACACAGTTGAAAAGGGTACGCTGGAATAGTTATATATATTAGTACTATAAACTTATTTCACGTTATAATGTTATGTTTGAAAAAAAAAAGAACTTGCGTATATTGTTTTAATCGGGGCAGATGAGGAAAAAATGAGTGACAATGTATCCAGTGTAGTCCCACAACTTCTGCTAGTAAAATGTGATAAATCGGAATGATCTTTAATTTTAGGAGAAGAAGCAATTGGTATTATTACAATGGAAGACGTCCTTGAACAACTTCTGCAGGTAAATTTAATAATGCATGTTGGTTATATAATTTTATTTTTGTTTTCCCTAACAGATGATTGATCGATTGCTAATTGGTCTGCTATAACTCTTATTTTTTCTTGGAAGGAACCAATATACGACGAGACAGATGACTATGTTGATGTTCATAGCAAGTATGTTTGCAATATCAGTTTACAAAATCTTAATTAACAATGTCATGGTTACATATTGATGAATACGCATTTGCTATTTTTATGTCCAGAATTAGAATCAACATTCCTCCGTCAATGATATTGTCACCTAGAAGATCACCAGGAACAGTGACAACAGGGGCTGCTAATAAACCAAAGTGGCAAAGTCCGTTAGCATCTCCAGTACTTTCAAGCGCTCATCAAAGCCCTATGTTGCGCTCGCCGGTATCACCATACATGCAGTCACCGTACACAATGCCAAAACTATCTGCTAATTCCCCTGCACAGTTAAATGTTACAAATTCTCCAAGCAGATTTTCGCTCAGCTCTCCATCATCTAATGATCAGGTACATGTAATTATCATTTAGCAATTTTGTACCTTAGCTTTTGTGAAGATTCAGAGAAAACTAACAGGTGAAATGTGGATGTTTCTTCCAATGATGTAAAGGATTAAAGAACCAAAACTACCAGACTTTCTTTCCTCCCCATGTGGATAGGAGTAGATAAACAGGCATGATGAAAAAAGTGCAAGGCCCTAAGATGAAAACGACCAAATTTGACCGTTGTACATTGCTAACATTCCAAAATAGAAGTTGCTAAAATAGTGATAAATCCTGTTAATAAAATGGGTCCTATTGAAATTCCATCTAGAAGGGCTATTCGTTGGAAATAGAAAAAATCGATCCATTTATAATCCTTACACTAGTCGGATTAATGGATCATCCAATTGAAAATATGATAACAAAATGCATGAGTAGCTTGTAAGTAAGATTTATTAACAGTAAATAAAATCTGTTTCAGGTTTCTCGGAAGTTTATGAGAAATTGGACAAACACGGACTCTAGTACTTGCTGAAGCTTGAAGAAAATTCTATGGTCCAAGTTTCTCTTCCCAAAAATGAGACATTTTAGAGATGCATGTGAGGAAAAGGAAATTGTGTGCTACATCATGGATATGGGACAAAGTCATTTATACAATTGGGAAAATGTTTTTTCACTCACAAATCTACCCAATTACTCTAAAATTCATTTCCAAATGTAACTTATTGGCACTCTTTTTCAATTTCCATTGCGAACACATTTTCTTTCAAATGCTGTTCAAAAACCGTGTGTGCATCATGACTGTTTACCCTTAAATCGATTACAGTTGAATTTGTTATCATAGCTCAATGACAAGCAAATTGAGATGACCAGACAACAGGACTGTTTATGATAAATTGCTTTTATAGTTAGACGTGATTAATTAAGATAATGAAATGATATAAATAACAATGAATCGGATGATGATATAAAATGTAATGATGTAGATTAAGCTTGTTCTCCGAAGTGGTTGTCCGGCAACATCATCGGAAAAGCAAGACGTAATAGAATTTGAGTTTTTGGTTATAAAACTTGAGAGTAACAGCTTGTGAGTAAAAAAGAATGTGATGGGATGGGCCGGTACAAACTGAGGGATAGTGATATATTTAAAGCTAACCCCTGCATAACGCCTTGAGTGAATGTGAATCTCACCCATAATATTTACTGCACATTATCTTCCATTATTGTATTAAACTGTGTAACTGATAGAGAGGATCCCACGTTATACGTGAATGACAACACTCTTGAGCTTATCTCGACTTCCCACTGGGATATGTCCCCTGCCTTGTTACAATGGAATCAAACCAACAAGAATGACAGATCCGGTCCTTCAAGAAGGATTTTATATATTTAATCTCTACATGTCACCATCCAATATGTCCAGTTAGCATATCCAAATTTTGACCCATTGAATGACCACCTTTTAAGTAAATTAAAAGTATTCTTTGCACTGCATGAACTAAACTAATTAATAGGTTTAGGGTACTGATTCCCTGCATTCGCAAATCATTTTCATGCAAATTTCGGTACGTGAATTTGAAAAATTCACTGCCACTAGTTTTTTTTTCTAATTAAATAAAGATAAGTAGAGGCAATGCAACTTCTGTTTTCCACCAAGTATTTCCATATAAAATATATATACTACGCTGCCTTTCCAGCCACAAAATCAAGAACTTGCATGGTGACACATCAATTATTTATTCGAAATCACAAACCGGAGGGTCCATTAACGTATCCATCTTAAAGTAACATCCACGTGGCTTTTTTTTTGTAATTATTCATCTTTTATTATAAAAATTGTAATGCCCTTTCCCAATTATATTATTAGTCACAAACTGACAAAAAAAGGTGATGACGAATTGAGCAAAACTAATTTTGGGTTCCATCAAATGGATTAGTTGAATGAATAAAATAATAGTAATTGTTCTACAGTTGTTAAAAACAGAGGACGTTATTGTCATTATAGTGGACACAAAGTGCAGGTATAAGTTGATGAAGTCCTTTGGCTCCCGTAAAAATTGTAAATGGACATCCATTAACATTCAACCAGCACTGATGTCTGATGACACTACTCGATAGTATTGCCAATAAGCAGGAAATAAAGAAATGACTTCATATATAGCTACAACTTTATTATTATTAAGCTACGGGATCAATCGTGACTTCACTTGCTCTTAGAACTCCCTTCGTGCCAAATTAACAGTCACTTTAGTTTAACAAGATTATTCAAAAATAATTATCACGTTCAAATTTTTTTCAACTATGCAAAAAAAAAAAGTGACAATTAAAAATGTGACTGATATTGGTTTAAAGACTTAGATAGCTCTGAGTCGTATATTGGTTAACCTGAGTCGTAACTAAGATAAGTTATTTATCTAATACTTTCAGCCCAATTATGTACACATATAATAAAATCATTAACTCTAGATTCTGAATTAGCCTAGATGAGAGATAGCGGAAGGCGGAGAGTTGAGCCACGATGAAACAACCTAAATTGTTGGAGCATTGGGCCTAGCTCAGAAAACAGTTAAAGATGCAATGACCCCCATGTCCAGAGTCTTTTCCCTTGATCTTCATTATAAACTTATTGAGCATGCTACTAAGTCCCTGTCATTTTTTTATTTCAATTATCACTTCTACTTTACATGTTAACCCATTGATGATTCTCAGCGAGTTGATGAATCTGATCATAAGCAAAGGCCACAGTCGCATGCCTGTATACTCTGGCTATGCAGTTAAAAGGGTAAGAACAATTATATATGACTCACTTTTCCGTCTAATAAAGAATGACACATTTCTATATTTAGTAACAATTTGACTTTAAAATATCCATTTTCAAATAATCTATAGTCACAAAAATATCTATAACTAGTTTTAGACCATAAATTTCAAAAAATTTATATCATATCAGATGACGGAAAAATTAGTGACATATTGGAATTATCTTTAGCTTTAAGAGAAGACAGAAATGGTATCATTACAATGGAAGACGTCCTTGAACAACTTCTGGAAGTAAAATTAATAAATTCACGTTGGCTATGCAATTTGATTTTTGTTTTCCCCTACTGATGATCGATTTATTGCTAACTGGTCTGTTGTAAATCTTATTTTTTTAACTGATAGGAACCAATATACAACGAGATAGAGAACTATGTTGATTTTCATAACAACTATGTTAATCAGGGATTCTAGCAATTTTAGTTTACAACATCTTAATTAAGAATGTCATGGATCACATATTGATAAATACACATATGATATTTTTGCGTCCAGAATTATAATCAAACAACATATTTTCACCTAGAAGTGTAATATTCCAATTATTTTAATGAAGGATTAATTAGTAATTTTGATAATAAATAATTACGGAAAGACAAAAATAACACCTAAAACTAAAATAATTTCACAAAACTAGCACCTAAATTTAAAAACTCAATAAATAGCCATTAAGGGATGGGCGCATGTATTCCCCTCAATTCTACATCACGATTCGACCCTTCCCGTTTTGTGTACTGGGCCGACTTTTCATCTTTAATGGACCCATATTTTTTGGCTCCTTTTCTTTTTAGGGAAAGGACAAAAATAACACCTAAAATTAAAATAATTCCACAAAACTAGCACCTAAATTTAAAAACCTAATAAATAGCCACTTGATCATGGCACTGCTTAGCCCAAACTCCCCGCCATTTCTTTTTCTCCCATGCAACCTCACTTTCCATTTTTTTTCGTGAAATAGAGATGCAAATATAATCCTTTTCTGTTTAAATAACAAACTTCCTAATATGCCCTTCTTGTACGATCTCTTTTAACTTCTTTTTTTTTTTTGTTTCTTTTTGAAATTTAGTGCAAATACTAGTATGAATTACAATTTTATCTATATTTTTGAATTATTTGTGCATGGACTATGCTGGGCTGTAAATGTACAATATTCAAAAAATCTAACTTAATGTAAAAGGAGTCCTAATTCTTTGTTAACTCTTCATGAAAAAATTAGAAGAGCCTAACTTCGAATCGAGGATAATTTAAATTTCTGACCAGTATATTTGAGTTGACTCTAAAATGTTTATAAGTACTTCACCTTCACGTCATTTCTTTTTCTCCCATGCAACCTCACTTTCCATTTTTTTCGTGACTAATTTTTGCACTTTCTTTCAATTTTTGCATGGATCTATCAACCGACACTCAAAAAGAATTGTAATAAGTTTAGTACTTTTCTTTTTTAAAGATTCTACTTTTTTTTATTTTTTTTTAAACAATTGAGTAATTATTTTTTTCCTTTTCAGATTATTTTTCATTCACCAACATTATTATAATAATATACTATTTGTTTTGTTTAGTTTTAACTTATTTATACAATAAAATAAAATATCATATACCTTTAATATAATACAATTGTTAAAGATATATATATATCTATATATAATAATGATACAATTTCTATATATACACATATTCTATATAATATTTATAGCATTTTTATACAATTTTTAACTACAATTATTATTTAGATACATATTTTATATGACTATATAGTTTCTACATGCATTCTAAAAATGTATCAATCTAGTATAAAAGAGTATCTTGAGTATATGGACACTGCAAGTGTATCAATGTAGTATAAAAGTGTATTGATACAGTATAAAAGAGTATCAATTGGATATAGGGACTGCATGTGCTTGAATAGAATTTCCCCTCTCCTTTTTAAAAAGTGTATCAATATAGTATAAAAGTGTATCAATTTGGTATAAAAGTGTATCAATTGAGTATAGAGACTGCATGTGACCAATTGGGTCAAATGACTAAAAAAAGGAATTAGTTTAGCCCAGCGGACAACCCATGTCCTTTTTTCTTTCTTGTTTTAAGAATGCAAAGTTTAGTCCATTTCACTTTCAAAAGTCAAAGTAGACGTTGGACAATTCAAGTGAACTTTTGTTTTTTGAAAGATTCTACTCTTTTTTATTCTTTTTAAACAATCAAGTAATTGCTTGCTTTTTTTTCAGATTATTTTACATTCACCAACATTATTAAAATAACATACTATTTGTTTTGTTTAGTTTTACTTATTTATACAATAAAATATAATATCATATACTTTTAATACAATACAATTGTTAAAGATATATATTTATATATATAATAATGATACAGTTTCTATACATATACATATTCTATATAATAATTATAGCATTTTTATACACATTCTATACAATTTTTAAGTACAATTATTATTTACATATATATTTTATACGACTCTATATAGTTTCTATATGCATTCTAAAAATGTATCAATCTAGTATAAGAGAGTATCAATTGAGTATATGGACATTGCAAGTATATTAATGTAGTATAAAAGTGTATTAATGTGATATAAAAGAATATTAATTGGGTATAGGAATTACATGTGTTTGCATAGAATTTCCTTTCTCTTTTTTAAAAAGTGTATCAATATAGTATAAAAGTATATCAATTTGATATAAAAGTGTATCAATTGAGTATAGAAACTGCATGTGCCCAATTGGGCTAAATGGATAAAAAAGAAAATTAAAAATAGCCGACTGGCTACAATTGTCCATCCTTTTTAAATTATGGCCATTTTTTAAAAAATAATCAGCCTACATCCTTTTCTCAAATAATTAAGATAATTAAAAGAAGTGAGCCAAACTCATTCTTATAATCTGCCAGGTAACGTTTTTACGTTATTAAAGGAGTTGGAAAAAATAGGGCAACTTACTCCTATATCACTGGAAGTAGAGCTGTTCAAAATTGGACAGATTATTCGCAAAATTGGAAGTCATTCCTAAAATTGACTTATTGGTTCATTGGTATTGGCTTATCGAATAAACGATTGGTGAACGAATTAAAATTTTTTAATTAACAGCTTATTAAAATGAGGATGGATTACATAATTTTTTTATTGGATAAACTATTAATCCGTTAATAATTACCATATATACTTATATTTTTCCACTTAAATATATAAAATACATATTAATTTATATTATTATAAAATATAAATTCAAACCTAATGGATACCCATCCATAAATCCTAATTAACCCTTATATAATATAAAAAATAAAACAGTAAAGTAAAACAAAGAAGCAGTACAACAGCCACCAAAAGCCAAAAGGTTTGTCGACTTTCAAACTCAAAAGCTCTGCCGAGTGCCGAGTTTAAACTTTAAAAATAGTTTCAAAGCAATTAAGTAAAGGATTTTCCACCAAGTTTCTTTTCTTTGGTTTTTTCAATTCCACTGTAATATATTTTTGCTGAGAAGCATAATTTAAGTAAGTTTTCAATGCTTTTTAGTAAGTATCGATTCTTCATCTTCATCTCTTTCTTATCATCTTTGTCTAATTATCTCTTTTTTCTGGTGAGTTGTGGATTTTTTATTTTCTTCCCTACTTTTTTTTTGTTTTGCTTCAATTTTTTATTTTGATGTTAATGGTGATGTGCATGAACTTGAATATGTAAGTATAATTTATTGTATGTATTTTTGTTAGCCTAATTTTTCTGAATTTATTTCTTTACTTTGGTTCAAGTGTACATGGTATGTGTTTTTTTAATCTTCACTCTATTTTTAATATAAAAAGGAAAATAAAAAAAATAAATTATAGGGTATTTTGGTTCGATTTGTACAGAGTATGTATTTTATTAATCTTCATCTGTTTTCTTATCATCTTTGTTTTGCTTTAATTTTTTATTTTGATGTTAATGGTGATGTGCATGTACTTGGATATGTAAGTATAATTTTTTGCATGTATTTTTTTTAGTCTAATTTTTCTGAATTTATTCATTCATTTTGGTTCAATTGTACAGGGTATGTGTTTTCTTAATCTTCACTCTATTTTCAATATGTGCGAGCAATAAATAATTGGCTCAATTCTTTGTTTATATTCAAGTTTTATGTGAGAAATTGTTGCCTAATTTTTTTATGGGTCACTAATTCTTCGGATAATTGCTCTTGCATTATGTGTTAATTTTCATGTTCTTTGTTCTGATACTGATAATTTTTTGAATTGATTTTTTTTATCACAGTAACTCATAATCAACTCATAGCGTGGCTGAAGATATACAAGTTGATAAGGTGATAGGTGAAAGTGGAGATTCAAATCAAGCAACTTAATCTGAAACCATTAAAACTCAGTCGACTATTGCTAAAAGAAGAAAAAAAGGTCTAATGCGTGGAATCATTTTACAGAAATTGTTAGTTCTGAAGGTACAAAACCAAAATGTGTCCATTGCTCCAATGAATATTCTTTTAAGTCAAGAGACGGTACGTCCACTCTTCTTGGTCATCTATTGACGTGTCCTACTAGTGTTGATAAAAAAACAATCTAATTTAGCTTTTAAAGTTATTCCTGGGGTAGTCAAGGTGATGTAGCTGTTGTGCTTTGGAAATTTGACCAAGAAGAGTGTAGGAAGGCTTTATGTCGTATGGGGATAATTGATGAGTTTCCTTTTAACTTTGTTGAAAAAGAAGGTTTTCGGGCGTTTATGAAAGTGACACAACCTAATTTTTGGATCCCTTCCCGTAGTACTGTCACTAAGGAGTTTTAATCTTTAGAATGAAGAAAAACAAAAGCTAAAGAGGTATTTTATGAAAACCAAACAGAGAATCTGTAAACCACCGACACCTAAACTTCCATACAAGAATTAATTACATGTGTATAACTGCCCATTAGATTGACAGTGAATGAAATATGCGTAAGAAAATTCTTAATTTTTGTCCTATTATTAGCCATAAAGGTGAAGATATGGCAAATGATATTGGTAGGTGCTTACGTGAGTGGAGAATAAATAAAATATTCACTATCACTGTAGATAATGCGAGCTCAAATTATGTAACGGTAAAAGAGCTATCTAAGCATTTGACAAAGATGGGAGCTAATCTGATGAACGGTGATCACCTCCATGTGAGGTGTATGACGCATATTATGAACCTTGTTGTCCAGGATAGTTTGAAAGAAAGTTCTGTGTCTATTGAACGTGTTAGACATGCAGTGAGATATGTTAGGCAATCTCCTGCAAGGTTGAAAAGGTTTTAAGAAAGTTGTGATGATGAACAACTCAGTTGCAAGAAATCTTTGTTCTTAGATGTTCCAACTAGATGGAACTCCACCTACCTAATGTTAAGTAGGGTTGTTGAATTTGAGAATGCATTTACAAATTATGCTTCTCGTGAAATTGGCCTAAGACATTATCTTGAGAATTCTTATATTGAAGTTGGAGAAAATGTTGGTGAACTTTTGAGTAGTGATTGGGTTTAGGTGAAAAGAATTATAAAATTTCTTGACACTTTTTATCTTCTCACTTTGAAAATATCTGAATCACTTTACGTTACATCTAATATTCATTTTCTTAAAATTTGTGTTGTTGTTGTTTATTAGAATCATTTGATTGCAAGTGAAGATACTGATTTAAGTAATATGGCGAGGAAGATGAAAGAAAAATTTGATAAGTATTGAGGTGATCCAACAAAAATGAACAAGATAATTTTTATTTCATGTGTTTTAGATCCTCGTTACAAGCTTGATTCAGTTGGCTATGCACTTATAAAGATGTTTGGAGAAAATAAAGGTCTATCTTTGAAAGAAGCAGTGAAGAAATACATAATTTTATTATTTAATGAATATGTAAAATCCAATTCAAAAGGGCTAGTGGTTGTTGTTTCTTCACCTTGCTCTTCACTAGAGACTTCTACTTTGATGCTTTCTGGCAGTCAAGTAAGTGCCAAAGGTACAAGACCTTTAGATTCACTCATGCAAGATCTAAAGCAATATAAAGCTATGAATAGAGGTCTAGATGCTAGAACAGAGTTAGATAAATATTTTGGAGAAGAAACTGAAGATGATACTAAAGAATTTAACATTCTGCTCTGGTGGAAAATGAATGCAACAAGATTTTCTGCTCTTGTTAATATGGATTGTGATGTATTAGCTATTCTCGTTTCAAGTGTTGCATCTGAATCTGTGTTTAGTACAGGAGGACGTCTTCTTGATTCATTTAGGAGTTCATTGACTCCTAAATTGGTGCAAGTTTTAGTGTGTCTTTAAGATTGGCTTTGAAGTGAACAATTAAAACAACCTGTTAGTATTGAGGAAGATCTTGATAATCTCGAACAAATTGAAAAAGGTAATAATATTATCTTTATATGTGTTGTTGTTATAAATGATTTTTATTTATTAGTTGACTCATACAAGCCTACAAGATGACTTTCACAAGGTTATTAATAGTATAAAAAGATAAAAGTAATTTATATTATGTTTCTTTATTAGTTGATACTTTGTTGTGTTGTAAGATTACTGATAATGACAACAATTTGTATTGTACTTGATCTCTATTTTTTTTGGATGACTCTAGTATACTTAGTCCCTTGCAGGTTATTTTACATAAAAAGTTATTCATATGCATCAAATGTCACGCTACTTTTAGATAATATATCAATTACTTGAGTTTTGATTATTTATTAATATTTGGTTTACATTGTCAATGATAGAATCATGGTTGCTACATCTTTCAAGTAGGATTTATGGATATGTTGGCTGCTACATCTTTCAGTGGACAGAATTATGGCTGCTACATCTTTCAGTGTGCAAAAGCAAGTGTGCAACTACAAGTTATTTCTGTGTAAAAGTTATTCTTATCGCTGCTACATCTTTCAAAGTTGAGACTTGAGATTGTTCAATTCAAGGAAAAAGAGCATTTTGCTGAGTATATCGAGCAAAAGCTGTTGAGACTTAGTATTTTGTTTTATTTTTTAGATAAATATTAAGATTCTTAATTTCTTAGTTAGATGAAACAGTTTTCTTGATGTTATGTTTTTTTTCCTGAATGGAAACTTGGAAAGAGGTGATTTTGAAACGTGAGAGGCAAGTGCTAGTTTTTACTAAAAATCTACAGGGTAGCCTGTAGGTGCTTTTTGCCTATTGTTTAAATAGCTCTTAATGTGCACAGATTCTACCCATCTGTAAGTCTCAACATCTTTCTCTGTTTGTTTGATGCAACACAGTTAATTCTCCTCATTCATCCAACTGTGTATATCCCTATAATAGAAAAAAGAAAATCCATACCATTAATTTGATGATAGAGAGTACAATTTATCAGATAATCGATAGTGCATGTAGCAGGATTGTCCGTTCTTTTCATAGTTAATGTTATTTGTCTCATTTAGAGTTCTGGATCTATTTAGGCATTTCTCTTGTAGTGGCCATTCAATTTGTGAAAATGGGTGTTGCTTCAGAAGGAATGAAAGTGAAAGAGTATATTTGGCGTGGTCATGATCCTACAGCTGTAGTTGTCATGACTGAGGTAATAGACACTATGTTTTTATTAGATTTCCAAGCTACTTATACGTGGTATTGTTAGTGATGCATGATTTGGAGTTCAATCTGTAGCTGGTTATCGTGGGTGCATAATTGGTCGTAGTGAATATCACAATAGGAAATCCAATTTATAATCCCATTAGTTCTATTGTTGTGGGCAACCTTCTCGGAATGGTAAATGAGCCTATACACTTGTTCAAATTTATTATTTGTGATTTCTTTATTTTAATGTATAGTTAAAACTCTGGCACAACAAATGGAGTATGAATTGCAGGTTGCTGTATTTTTAATTCAGAGGACCAAGCATGCTTTAATTGAAACAGCAATTGATGACAAAGAATTGGAAAAAATTGTGAAGTTCTTGAAAAATGATCCAGTATGTTCTTTCTGGACCACTCTTTTTCGTAATCTGGTTGATTAATTAACTGTACTATCAGAAATATTCTTTCCACTGCAGGTTGTTGATTCTGTTTATGATTGCAAAAGTGATGTGATTGGACTTGACTTCTTTAGATTTAAGACTGAGATAGGTGATTGGATCTAGTGCTACCTTTTTTTCTAGTTAAAATCTATTGGTATTTCGTGAAGTATTCCTGTTAGAAATTTAGTGATGTCGTTGTTTATTGGAATCTATCCTTTTTTTATAATGGTGGTTTTTGGGCGAACTTGCACACAGTTCGACTATTCCACGGATATCTGCTACTGACCCACCAATGCAGGTACTGGGTAACTTTGCCCAGGCTTAGGCTGATGGAAAGAGATCACCTAGCATTTTTTTCTTTGTTGGGGTTTGAACTTTGGTCTCTAAGGTTTTCCTGCTACAGAGCCACATCCTTTGGTGCTCCTATTGAATGTTTTCTTAAGGGCAAGTCATCCATAATACATAGTGAATATAGAATCCTTTAAAGCTTTTGAGAGTTTGGTTTATTATTTTCGGACAGGTCTGCTGCGTGAGCAGTTAAAAACTATGTTGTTTCTGTTGAGCCTTCCCTTAAACAGAGGTATGAACGTCAAGCCTTAACTAGTATATATGACTCGGTTGCATTGTTGTAGACTTTGGTGGTATACTAAGAACCTCATGATGTACCCTTACAAATATTCATTAATCTGCTTTCTTTACAACTCCAAGTTTGTTATCTCAAAATGTGTGGGTGGATTCCTATATCCTGATTTCAACTTGTAGTCATCCTCAAATGGTGAATTGAGATATGTGTCTGGTGCTGGCATCACATTATGGATATGGCTAAGAAGGAGAATATAGAAGGGAGGTGTGCAGCATATCGCATTCCTTATAATAAGGAAAAGATTGTTGGCATGGGAGCAAATTATGATAAGGTAATGGCTGAGATGAGCACTGAGAAAAGGTTGTCTTCTCGTAAGGGAAAAAGTAAAGCAGCAGATTCTAGTAAGCAACTTAGCATTGAGATGAGCACTGAGAAAAGGTTGTCTTCTCTACTTCACTTGAGGTAGTGATATGGACTGCGTACACTCTACCCTCCCCAGACCCCACTAGGTGGGAATACACTAGGTGGGAATACACTGGGTATGTTGTTGTTGTTGTTTAATATTTCTAGTGCTAGGATTTTATTTGTATTTTTTGAAGCTCACTGTTGGCTTTGAATTCTACAGAGATGACCACTGAAATTGCTTGATTGCTTTCCTGTTGGTAGAAGTAATTTTCAATAGAACATTTATTTATGATGATCGAGGATCAAGGCTGCAGTGGATGATGTGGTTAAGAAAGCATTTGGTGAAACTTTATTTATGAAAGCTTTTGCTGGAACCCTTGTGCAATTCATGAAAAAACAGTTCAAATTCCAATCCTATATAGGGTGCCACAGACTCCTAATTTGTTGTAATGTATGCCACTTTTGTTTCAAGAATGTCATAATGTGAAGAGAAATTGATGTACTATAGCTTGGGCAAATGAAACTTTGAAAACTTTTTGTTTATAATGTTGACAGTTCTCTTTGAAACATCTACAACATAAATTGAAAAAATTATTATGATTGAGATTGCCAACTATTCTGTTCTATTTAGTGTTTTCTGTAAGGTGTTTTCATTCAAGTAGAAATTATGGATGTCCGATAAACCGCTTGATAATTATTTATCCGTTACCGAACCAACTTATATCTTATCGGTTGACTAGTGGATTTGTATATTTTAAAACCGATAACCATTAAGTCAAACCGTTAAGTGTAGTGGTTCATTCGATCCGTCCGATAAGCAGCTCTAACTGGAAAAGAACAAGCATCGTAGAGAGTTTTGTGGAGTTTAAGAACGACTATAAAGAATTTCTTAGGCCACAATTTGATTGATAGTAACCTTCAGGTAGGCCACAATTTGATTGATAGTAACCTTCAGGTATTAATACATTAGTGACTTGATATTTTAATTGCAGATTCTTACCTTCATAATATTTCAAAAAGGAAAGATTTCTATTTCTACTCTCGTGATAATACTAGGCTAATGATTGGAAGGAGATGATTTGATAATGATTGGATATTTATGATTATAGGGGATGAATTGGAGTTGGAACTATATGAAAACAGAAGGGTAATATTAAAGGACCAACATGTTGCAAAGTCACTGTTTCACACAACAGTTATATTTAACTAAAATATAAAGCTTCAGTTAATTGAAAAATCTAATTGTTGAAGATGTTATATTTTGAATGGTTACACAAACGAGCAATTGGACTGGGAGCTTGATTCTTATTGGTGACTTGTTCAATAAATTTAGATGTTACCCACTTAAAAGGTTTTGATTATTTTAAATCCATTTTGGTGAGTTTGAGGTAATTTCACTACTAGAAAAAACAGTTTTTGCAACCACAAAAAAGTGACCACAGCTTGTGGTCACAATAAAAGCGACCACGTGTGGTCGCATTTTCAAGTTTTTTTTCTAAAAAAAAATATTATAAAAAATATCCAAATAGTAACCTAACTAGATACAATTTATCATTCTGTATATACAAATAGACTCTTTGACTATATATTACATTCCGACAAAAAACACTAAATTTACTGTTTGAGTAGATAGCAAAATCAATCAGAATATACAGTTTAAATAGACACAAAACTTTTGATCAGAATATAATTCGATCAGTTCAATATACAATTGTCTTAATTTGTTTTGAAATTTATTTACGAAATATTCACAAATTATTTACCAAAAAAAAAAATTGACGAAATAACAAACACATACTAAAAAAAGATTTTAAACAATGTGATTTTAATTTGATGAAATTCATATAAGAAATTAATTTTATGATTCAATACCTATAACTACAATGATGATTTAATTTGAAATTTCGAAGATCATGAAGATAAGAAACTTCAATTGATTTGATTTTGATTTTCGTTGTTGAAAACGACACTGTGAAACAACATTTTGAATTTTGATTTGGGTTGTTGAAAATAGCGGTAGTTACGTTAATTAAGAGGTATTTATGAAAAAGAATCTTAAGCTTTTAATACATATGGTAATTATACATTATTTAACTCAACTGATTCGAGTAAGAGGGGGACAGTAAATCCATTTGTATATGTCTTTACGTAGCAACAAGTTTGTAAAATACAAAATACAAGTTGCTATTTTAAGTAATTATGAAATAGTTGCTATAAAACTCTTAATTGTGAGCTTAAGTTTGCAGGTTACGAATTTTTCCCTCACACATATGTCAATTATTTGTGACTATTGTATGTTTATGTCAATCCCTCGCGCTACTCATGAGCATGCGATTGGGCTTAGAAGCCCCCAGTTTTGTGATTTAGGCTCATTTTCTTGCTTCATTTGTCAACGGACGAGATTGGGCCTGAGCATATTTTGGTTTAATTCGAAGAAATTGAAAAATCAAATCGAAGTTTAATTTTGATTTCGTTTTTCAGTTTTTCGAATTGGTTTCGGTTTCAAATTTTAGAAATTCAGTTAAACGGTTCGTCGGTTTTTTCAAAAAAAAAATAAAAATAGGTTAAATCGTAAGCCAAAATTATATAAATAATATATATATATATATTCAACATAAATAATATTTTTCGGTTATTTCATTCCATTTCATCCATGTTGAGTTATTTATATTTGGAAATGAAAAATAGGTTTGAAAAAAAATATTTTTTCTAAAAAATCACCAATTTTAAATGCCCTGTCATGACAAAAAAAGACTCATTGCTTTAATCTTCAAAACTATAATAAAAATCTGAAATAACCAAATCGAATTTGTAGAAATCGAACCAAAACGAATTTATTTCGCTTTGACTACGGTTGTTATTTTCATCAATTCAAAAACTGAAAAACCAAATCAATATTAAATAATCAAATCGAACAAACCGAATGTCCACCCTAGACGAGACGACTATATATCTCTCGGAACCAAATTAATTACCTTTACTAAAGCTTAAAATGCTAAGTATTACAATATGTGTCTATTTTCCTTTTTCTCTCACTAAACATTGAGGCAGTGCTATGCTTTCTCTGGTTGTTCTTTTTCCATTACGATATATTACAAGTTTATGACTATACAAAATTATTTTTAACGTTTACTAGTTGTATGATCGGTATCAAACTAAACTAATCATAAAAAAAATTAAGATTAAGAAACTACTAGGGTATGGACCTCTTTATGGATTTGAAAACTACGGTTGGTCAATGCAGTCACACTTATTTAAACTAAACTAGTTTAGGTGTACGCACACTTTACTTTATTGAGTTCAAACGTTACACTATATAGGTTATTTGTTTAAATAATAAGGATAAATACAATAATTAAATTCAATATCTTTTGGAGAATTCATTTAATTAAACCTAACCTTTACACAAAAAAAAAAATTCAAAACAAAGATATAAATACAATACAATTAAACCTAACATTTATCTAAAAATTCTCAAAGCCGACCGACATTCATCTACCATCTGTAAAACTACAACAAAATAATACAATAGTGATCACAAAGCTTCTGGTGTGATGAAAATAATTCTCGTCTGAGCAAAAATTTTGATCCTAAAAAATGACTTGAATGAAAACAAAGAAGATATATATACACACACATGTTGAATTCTATTATATTGACAAAAATAGTGAAGAAGTTGAGGGTTAGAAAATTAAGCATCCACCAATCTAGACATGCAACCGAATCAAGTTAGATGAGCATCAATCATATTTTTTCAATAACTAAATTGATTTCTCTCTAATTTAACGTGCATCTCAATATTTATGAAAGTATTTCCTTAATAGAGTCATATTTTAGGAGTATTTTTCTATCCAATTGTAGGAGTATTTTTTTAATTGATCAAAAAAATATTAATTGATTTTTCTTTCATATATTTTAGAGTCACATATATTTTAGAAGTCTAGTTAATATAATAAAAAAAATTAAATAATAAATTAAAGAAAATAGTGAAAAGATAATTTTATCTAAAGAATGGTCTTTTAATGAAGGACAAAAAGTTCAAATCACTTTTCTAATCTTCACAATTTTAATATATTATAGATTATAGATATAGATATAGTTTCTATATAATAGAAGCGCTGATTTCGACCAGCTGCTTCATTATTTACTATATTATCCCTAATTGCTCCGTGATTTACCATATTACTTCTAATTAATTATTATAAGTCATTATATATTAGAATTAAGAATATTTTTACTATATTACCTCTAATTAATTATTATAAGTAATTTATATATTAGAATTAATAATATTTAATTAAAAAATATTTATGATGTTTGTTTCAGCTGCTTTAACCGTGATTTTACTATATCATTCCTAATTAATTATTATAAGTCATTTATGTATTAAAAAATTAATAATATTTAATTAGAAAAATAGATGACATGTCTGCTGCATCTGCTTCAACCATAATTTTGTTAAATATCGCTCATAATTAATTATTATGAGTCATCTAAGTGTTAAAAATTTAATAATATTTTAAAAAAATAAACATAAAATGATAAATTAACTTTTGATGTATTAAATTAAGTTGACCTCCTTCAACTGTGATTTTATCGTATCACCCCTAATTAGTTATTATAAGTCATTTATGTATTAAAAAATTCATAATATTTAATTAAAATGTTATTTTCGACATGACTGCTTCAAGAGTTGCGCCATGATTTTACTATATCACCTCTAATTAATTATTATAAGTCATTTATGTATTAACATATTAATAGTATTTAATTAAAACAAGAAAAATATGCGTTTATGACATGTTTGTTGTAGTTGCTTCAACCATAATTTTACTAAATATTGCTCCTAATTAATTATGATGAGTCATCTAAGTATTACAAAATTAATAATATTTAATAAAATGATAAAATCGACAAATGATAAATTAACTCTTGATGCTTCAAATTAAGTTGGCGTCCTTCAACCTTGATTTTACTGTATCACTCCTAATTAATTATTATAGGTCATTTATGTATTACAAAAATAATAATATTTAATTAAAAAAATAGACATTTATGACATGTCTATTTCAGTTGCTTCAATTGTAATTTTACTAAATACAGCTCTTAATTAATCATCTAAGTATTAAAAAATTAATGATATTCAATAAAAAAGATAAAATAGACGTAAAATGATAAGCAGGTAGCAGATCGACATGTTTGTTTGTGTTGTCTACTTAGATACTTCCTTTTATATTTATTTATTTTACTTTCAATTTCAATCTATTATATATTTGAGAATTACGTAAAAGTATTATAAATCATAATAATTAACAATTTAAAGTAATTTAAAAGACATAAAAAAATTTTGGTTGACTCTCTAAATTTTATTACTGTCACGTAAATTGGAACAGAAGAAAAAGTACTACAAATCACAACAATTAATAATTTAAAGTATTTTGAAAATATGTAAAAAATTTAGTTAACTCTCAAAAATTGTATCAATACCACATAAATTGAGACAGACGGTATAACGTATATCATTTAAAAATTATATAAAAATTATTATAAATCACAATAGTTAATCTTGAAAATGTTTTTCACCCTGCCATCTCAATTCTAACTGTTGTTATATTTGAATATCTCGATCTGATTATATTGTGCACCCATTTATAAGAATTTCTTAACTTATTAGTGGTTCAAAACATTTCAATATATGTATTTATAAGTCTTTTGTCTTTGAGAAGATGATCTAAGACTTTATTGTTAATTGAAATATCTTTTGATCCAGTTTTTGTATGAAATAATCCTATGAATATTAGTTCTACATCTTTTTTATATTTTGTAACAAGTTTCAATTTTATCACCAAACAATTAAAATAGCCCGACTACATGACATATTACACTTTCTTATCATGTGAAAAAACTATCTTATAAAACTTCACTCCTTAGCGAGTACCGTCAAATAGTTATTATTTAAAAAATTATCATTTTAAATCAATGTACATTTATGTTTGTATTTCATCAATATTGAATTTTGATGCAAAAAAATATTTATAGTATTGAACTCGGGCTGAGACGGGTATCCGCCTCTAGTTTTAAAAGAAAGGCACGGTACTAATTACTAAAATATCTTGAAAATATTCCCCAATAGAACGCAAGTAAGGATTTAGGCACAACCATTCATCTTTTTGGATAAGACGACTACTGCTCCTCATTTACAAAATAACACAAACTCCATGAGAACTGACACGACCAAAATTAGCTCATATGGAAACTCTCATACGTCTTCAAAATCCATATCTCTCAATAGCAAATTTATTTCCATCGAACCAAAAAATCCCAACCCATTTTCATAAAAACATAAACGTACGTACACCCAACCTCCTCCGAACCACATGGAAATTGCATGCCGAAGCGAAAGGCTTCGGCAATGGTAAACTCGAAACTTCAAAAAAAGTTGACACAAGGAACAACAACAACAATGACGATAGTGACGACAAAATTCCGAAGGAAATATGGGAAAGAATTATAGGAAGGATTCTATTTTACGTAGGAGCTCCGTTGGTCTTCGGTGTGATTTTGCTGCAGATTTTCGATATAATAAAGCAGCAGAAATTGTTGGATTTGCCAATTTGGTTACCATTTTTGACAACGTTTATTACATTTGGTGCTTCAGCACTTGGAGCAGCGTATGGCACATTGTCAGCAAGTTGGGATCCAGAGAAAGACGGGTCGTTGCTTGGACTTGAAGAAGCTCAGAAGAATTGGGTTGATATGTGGGCTGATGATGGTGCTGATGATGAAGAAGAAAATAAGTGGATCAATTAAGAAATGTAAACTAATGAGTGTTTATCCCGTTATTGAATAGGAGTAATTTTATTCAGCTTTTACTTTTCTTGATTGCTTGTAGTTGATGATTGGATAAGTGGTTGATAGAAAATTAAGGATGGTTATCAACTTATGATGTGGTTGATTAAATTCATAAACTTCTTCTCCTAACATGTTTTATATTAGGCTAAAGTCATCGACATACACTTAAATTTGTTGCAAAAATTCACTTAGACTTCTAAATTAATATGTGTTTCTATCAGATTTCTAAACCCCCAAATTTTGTTTTAATTGGGTATTTTTTTCCCTATCAGTAAAAAGGTCAAAGTTTTTGTTGCACAGTGGCAAAACGACCTAATTGAAAGCTGACACGTGGCATTGTGGTCCAATAATTATTTAAAATTAATTATAATTTTTTTTTAAAGTATATAAAAATGGCATTGAGGAAATTAGTAAAAAATAATTTTAAAATTATTTAAAAAATAAAAAACTGATTATTTTAAAAAAATTATAATTTGTTTTAAAAATGAAATAAATTATTAAAAAATTATTTTCTTAAAAAAACTAATTATTAAAATAAATTATAAAATTTTTAAAAAAATGAAAATAAAAAATGACATTGAGGATATAAATTATGAAAAAATAATTATAAAATTATTTAAAAAATAAAAATAAAAATTGATTATATTAAAAAAATTATAAAAATGTTTAAAAAATGAAATAAATTATTAAAAAATATTTAAAAAATAAAAATAATAATTATTAAAAAAATTATAAAAATTTTTAAAATGGAAATAAAAAATGGCATTGAGGATCCATATTATTAAAAAATAATTATAAAATTATTTAAAAAATAAAAATAAAAAACTGATTATTTTAAAA
>NC_061113.1:221584605-221619258 GCF_002878395.1 Capsicum annuum
ATTATATTAAAAAAATTATAAAAATGTTTAAAAAATGAAATAAATTATTAAAAAATATTTAAAAAATAAAAATAATAATTATTAAAAAAATTATAAAATTTTTAAAATGGAAATAAAAAATGGCATTGAAGATCCATATTATTAAAAAATAATTATAAAATTATTTAAAAAATAAAAATAAAAAACTGATTATTTTAAAAATTTTTAAAAATGAAATAGATTATTAAAAAATTATTTTTTAAAAAAAGTAATTATTAAAATTTTTTATAAAACTTTTGAAAAAATGAAAATAAAAAATGGCATTGAGGATATAAATTATGAAAAAATAATTATAAAATTATTTAAAAAATAAAAATAAAAAATTGATTATTTAAAAAAAATATAAAATTTTCAAAAAATGAAATAAATTATTAAAAAATTATTTAAAAAATAAAAAATTAATTATTAAAAAAATTATAAAAATTTTTAAAATGAAAATAAAAAATGGCATTGAGGATCCAAATTATGAAAAAATAATTATAAAATTATTTAAAAATAAAAATAAAAAACTGATTATTTAAAAAAAATTATAAAAAATGAAATAAATTATTAAAAAATTATTTTTTTAAAACAATAATTATTAAAAAAAATTCTTAATTTTTTTAGAAAAATGAAAATAAAGTTGAGGATATAAATTATGAAAAAATAATTATAAAATTATTTTAAAAATAAAAATAAAAAACTGATTATTTAAAAAAATTATAAATTTTTTAAAAAAATGAAATAAATTATGAAAAAATTATTTAAAAAATTAAAAATTAATTATTAAATAAATCATAAAACTTTTTAAAATGAAAATAAAAAATGGTATTGAGGATCCAAATTATGAAAAAATAATTATAAAATTATTTTAAGAATAAAAATAAAAAACTAATTATTAGAAAGAAATTATAAATTTTTTTAAAAGATGAAAATAAAAAACAGATTTTTTTAAATTCAGTTTTATTAAAAAAAAAAATTGGGGCCCTCTAATGCTTTTTGGGGCCTTTAGTGTTTAAAAAAAAATTGTTATTAAAAAAATTTTGGGGCCCTCAATGCCACTTGACAACTTTTTATTCGTAAATTAGTGAAAAAAAATGCTCCTCACGTGCCTCCCACGATGGCACTGCACGTGCAGTGCCACATAGGCAAAAAATGCCCAATTGAAACAAAATTCAGGGGTTTAAGGGTCTGATAGGAACAAACCTTAGTTTAGGGGTTTAAGTAAATTTTCGCAACAAGTTTGAGTGTCTATCGATGCCTTTAGCCTTTATATTACTCCCCCTAATTCAAAATAAGTGATTTTTTACCTCAATTTAATACACACCTATTAACGAAAAGAAACTAGAATATAAACTATACTTTACTTTCTATTTTTATCCTTTTAAATATTATCATACTTTTAAAATTTTAGACATATTAAAATGAAGTCAATTAAGTCTTTTATAACTCATAATCTATAAAATTAAAAAGATCTCCAACATATTTTACTTATTTTGGATATTAAAAAATAATTTTAAAATTCAGTTATTTTGAACTAGAGACTAATGGATAATAAGGGGTTGTTTGATTTAAAAATAATAAGTTGCATTGAGATTGTAATATAAGGATTATAAAATTGTAATTTTTTATTATTTAATAGTGCATGCCGATAAGCAACTAAATAGAGGAAGCCAAAGGCTAAGGAGAGCTGATCCGAGCTACTAGTATAAATTATGATCTTGTAAGATAGATAAAAATGAGAATAAAAGGACAGTTGAGGCACTAAATCTCTTGTAATGCACAAAATTTGGAGAAGAATTCCATCATAAGGGTATGAATAACGTAAAAATAATTATAGAATTGGGATTTAATACATAAGATTGGAAAGATAAAACGAATTGAATTTAGAATTGTTATGTTAAAACTTATACGACGGGATATAACTAATGTTATTTAGCGTTTATGCTCCATAAATAGGACTAGAAGTAGAAACTAGGGCCAAGTTTTGGGAGGGTTGAACATTTTGGTTCATAGAATTTTAAAAGTGTAACAACTCAACTCCTCTTTTTGAAGTATAACGACTCAACCTTCACATGAACTCAATTGATGTCGAATCTTCATGCGAGCATTTAAAAGTATAACAACTCAACTTCCTTGAGCTCCTTTAGATATGTGAGTGGTTTTAGTTGAGATCCAAAGAAGTTTAAGGGAGTTTCGACATCAATTTCTCATTTAAAAATTATCAATTTTTGTTAATGTTTTATGTGTCGCAATTATGACGTAGATATCCACAGACACGGGGAGAGAGCAGTGGTTGATCTGAATGTTGACCTCCACTAAGGCGACAAATAAACTGCAATAATCAGGGGCAGACTCACCTTATAGCAAGGTGTGTAGTCCGACACTGCTTCATCAAAAATATTAATCAATACATCCATATAATCTGAAAAAAAGAAAACAAATTTGTGTATATAAATATATAATGACATATTTATCACAACGCCTTCTGTAGTGTGTTGGTTAGGCATCCAGCAAAGTTTTTTTTGGTAATTATTAATTGCTAAAATATAGCATGACATTAATAGGATTTTAACCTCCCAAAACTCACTCCTCAATTTAAACCTAAAATCGTAAGTCGTAACATTTAAAAAGTCATTCTTCTCTCTAGTTTATTTATCTATTCTCTACGTTAAATATCGACAACACTTATAAAAAACTCTACGTACACCACTGACAATCACAAGTCTATCGACAAAACAATCACAAGTCTATCGGCAGAATTACACAATCGTAATAGAAGGTGTCATGAACTCATGATCACGCAGCAGAAAAGGAGAGTTGACTACACTAGTTGACTTTTATGATTGCGAGCACCACTTATTACTCCCTTCATTTCAAAATAATTGGCCCTTGTTGACTTGACACTCTCCTTAATAAAATATTTCATGGGAATTTATTTTTTTCAAATTAACCTTATTAATTATGCTTTGAGAATATAAATTTGAGTATATACACTCTGTGTAGTCATTTAATGATAAGAATAGTATTGAAAGAATAAAATAAAATTATCTTGATTTAATAAATGAGACAACTAAATTGAAATAAATAATTGTAAAATTTTGATTTATATACAAAAAAGTATTTTTTTTACAATAAAAATAGCCAAGATTTTGTTTATTACTTTAAATTAAATGGCATAAAGTTATTTTCATCTTTTTTCTTTTTTTTCAGCGGTAATTAAAAAAAAACTATTTTTATTTTTTTGTTGTGTTATTTATTTTTTTTAAATACTTTTTTTTCAAATTTTTTCTATACAACTTTTTTTCATATATCAATATTGTATAAATGGGATGTACAAATTGCTATGTAGTATATATGTAATATATCGATATTACATAAATAGTAATGTAATGTTGAGTAATGTATCGAGATTGTATAAATAATGACTAAACATGTATCAATATCGTATAAAGACATATAATCATGTATATATATGATGTACGAATAGTTGTACAGTGTACATATAATATATCGATATTATTGTATAAAGAATTATCTAATGTACCGATATTGTATAAATGGTATAGAAGCGTGTATTAATAATATATAAATAGGATATAACATGTATGAACAAACGTGTTTGATATTGTATAAATGATGTATTAATCGAGTATTGATATTATACAAACAATTATATAATATATCGATATCGATATTGATATTTAGTTGACTATCATGCGTTTTCACCTAATAAAAAAAGACGAATAATTTAACCTTATTCAATACCAATTAAAAATATTAAGGACAAATAATAACGAGTCAATAATTTTTTAAACTATAAGACGATTTAAGATCAAGAAAGAAGATGTTCATTAAATAATTTATTACTGAAGATTAAGTAGAGAACAAAAAAAAATGATGGTGGTGGACAAAAATACGGATGCTAAAAACATGCGACCCTTCACGTAGGGTCTCCATCAGTATTGTGTGTGGAAAAAAATTGGGAGTGTGTCCACTTTATAAATTTATTTTGTTGCCTATTTAATTTTTAGGGTTTGGATTCAAAAAGTTGAAAAAGTGGAGTCCATCAAGGGGTCTTTTCATCATTTTTAAAACTTTGAGAATTAAATAAATTATACCTAATATCTTTTACTTCTTTCAATATTAAATAAAACTCTTTCTCTCTCTCCTCTTCAATTTCAATTCCCTGTTACTTTCAAAAATTTTCTCTCAAATGTCATTTTTTATTTTTCTTCTTTTCCAACGACAAAGGGCTCGTTTTTACGTTGTAAGGTAAGTTAAAACCAAGTTTCAATTATTTGTAGATTTATTTTATTGGTTTTTACTGTTAACCATTTCGTAGTGATGTAGTATAGGAAATTTTTTTCGAATGTGGTTGACTAAATAGTTAAAATATGAGAATTTTATAGATAATTAGTTTGATTCCGAAGCAATGATTGAGTTTTGATTCGATAGTTTCGACTGAATTTTTCTACGATCACGGTGTTGAATTTTAAAAATTTTGTTAAGGAATTTTTCTTTAGTTCTGATATTTTTTGAACACTGCAGTGTTGAATGGTGGAATAATTGTTAATTTATGAGTTATTTTAGCTATTTAATTCGAGCAGTGACCTGTTTCTGTCTGTAGACTTGTGGTCTATGAAATAACAATGTCCTAGATTGAAATTAAGTTTTAGGTGTATGAAATTCTTTTAAAATATGATTGATGATATAGTAAAAATTGAAAGATTAATAGCTAATTAGTCTGATTTATAGCAATAGTTGAGCTTTGATACCGTATGTTTGATTGAAAAATTTTCGTTCATCACGCTGTTGGATTTTGGTTCAGTTCTAATATTTTTGTATAGTGAACTGTTTAATGGTGGAATAATTCTTAGTTATTTGACTTTTTCATTTGAGAATCAAATTATTTCTATTAGTAGACTTATGGTTTATGAATTAACAATGGCAGAATTATTTTTAGGTATAGATTTTGTTAAAAAATAATAAAAAAAAGTTGGTGTTAAACGTACAGTTGATACCGCGTCTGATTCTGCTTCTAGCAGTAGAAAAAGAAGACATAAGGCAGTTAAAAATTCCTCTAAAAGGAAGAAATTAAAGCGGAAGAGTTGAATCAAATTCAGAGTTAAAGGAGATAAGTAGATATGTTGATGAGTCTAGTGATGATGTTGTTGAGGATAGTGATAGTGATGATGGTAAAGGGAGTGAAAAAAACAGTGCTGATGGAGATAATAATTTCTTATTCATGCTATTTTGTTCAAGGTACATTTTGGTGAAGCAGTATGATCATCGAACTATAATAGACGAGGTTGGATCTTTCCCGACGAAAATATCATCCAAATAATGAATAGTTGCATATCGAGAATTTAAGCAAATTCTTGTCAAACAAGATTTGAAGAAAAGATTCAAGCGGTACGATTTTGAACACTTGAGAAACCTGTCGCAACATCTTAAATTTAACAAGTAGATGGTCCATTATTTGTTGTTGCTACGTGTTAAGAATGATAAGATGCGTCATGAGATGTGGTTTTGTGTGAACAATAAATCTGCTTATTTTGACTTAAAGGAGTTTTGTTTTATCACGGGGTTGAACTGCTCATATATCCCAGTGAATCAAAATTAAAGAAGGTGTTAGAGAATGGAGAACATTTTTGCTTTAAGGTGACAAAAATAAAAATATTACAACGGTCAACTTGTTACAGTTGATTAGAGGGAATAAGCTAACGAGAATCAGAAGTTTAAGCGTTGTTTACTGTGGTTCTTGCACACCATGTTTCTTGCAAAAGATTCGACGAAGGTTTTCAACACAAAATTGATTTAGATGATGGATTCTTTGAGTTTCTTCAGGAGTTACCCGTGGAAAAAAGAGACATTTCAATTGACCATGGATTATCTAAAGAAGAAAAGTGACCTAAAGAAGTAGAGGAAGTATTTGATGAGAAGCAGAAGTCATCCTATGCTCTATTCAGATTTTCTTGGGCATTCATGGTATCTACCATTAACCCCTTAATCGGTTTATCATAGATTCTTATTTTATTTATACTCTGTTATATATTCTGAGTTATTTTTTCACTACTGTATTGCTTATAGATTTGGATCTCCAGGCCTTTTTCCACCTTAAATAATTTGCTGAAAAATCAATGGATGAGCCCTTTCTCATTTCCTGTATCCTCAGATGACATGCTATAAAAAGTGACTAGATAATCGAAGGTGACCCATTTAAGTATAAAGAAAAAGTTATCGAGGTATAAACTTATTTTTTATTATGCAATAATACTACTGTTGTATTAAATGTTATGTAATTATTAAAATGTTATGTAATTGTTAATTGACTTTTTGTAGAACGTACATCCGTACATCATCCCTGTTGTTCGTGAGATGAAGATGGATTACATGATTACGTTTAAATCATATATGAACTATACGAACGAGGTGAAGAATAACGTCCTCAATGGCTTGAAGAAATATTTACAAGGGGTGACTGACCTTATTTTCAATAGGGACAGTGATGATGACGGAGAATTAAGTGGTAACCCCATTAGAGTACACATTAGTGATGATGCTTCTCCGAGAACCTAAAAAATTATAGTGGACACCTCTATCGGTGGAAATCTTCATCAGTATGTTGCTAGGCTCGAGAAAGCCGTGTTGGATATTGCTGCTTATAGATAAAAAAAATACTGAAGAAAAAGAAAAAAAATGAGCAACAACATGAGCGAGGTAATTTTATTAATAATTAATGTAGTTAATGAATTTTTAGCTGTAATTATTAATAATACTTTATAATATGATACAGTGCATGTGGACATTCGTGAAGCGGAGAGAAATGAAGAGGAAAAAAAATAAGCAAAATAAATGAGTTGACCATTGTTGTGGTAGAAGAGAAAAAAGAAGAAAAGAAGAATAAGAAGAAATGAAAGAAGATAAGAGTGAATAAGAAACTGAAAAAGAAGTAACTGCAAATGAAGAAGAGGAAGTCAATAAAGATGAAGAAGCTAAAAAAAAAAGCAACAGCAGATGAAGAAGAAAAAGGTGAGAAAGAAGAAGAATCTGAAAAAATAGCAGCAGCTGATGGAGAAAAGAAAGCTGAGAAAGAAGCAGCAAGTGAAGAAGAAGAAGAAGCTGAGGAAGAAAATGAAGATGAAAAAGAAGCAACACAGATATTGAAACGGAGGATAAGATGGTGAGAAAAAAGAAGATGACAAAAATGTTGAAGAATTTGGCAAAACAACTGAAGATGGAAAGGAAGAAGCAATAGACAAAGAAGAAGGAGAATACAAAAAAGATAGACAGAAAGAAGAAAAAAAGAAGCAGGCAAAAAAGATATAATCATGGATATTGTTGATTTCATAGCGATAACATTTGTGATGATGAGGAAAAAAAACATTTGAATGCTAATATTATTAATGTTTAAGACTTTTTTTTAATTTGAGAAACAAGGTAGTTGAATGATTTGTTGTTATGATATGACAAATATTCTTTTATTCTATGAAAGTCGTAATGATTCTTCACTAAATCTGTTTTAACTGTATTGTTGCATGAAATTTGAATATGCATTGTGTTGTCATAACTGATACAGCGTATGATTGACTTCATAGAATGCATGATTGACTTCATAGAATGCAGATTTAACCTTTCGTATATTGTTAGCATAGTCTATCATTATCATTCTACTCGATTTTAAGTTGAAGTGTAGTTTGATCAACTATGATTCTATGAAAAACAGTATTAACATTATAAAAAAAATAGAAGTTTTTTTATTTACTCAATATCACTACATCAATGTTACACCTTTTCAAACAATGAATACTAGAATTATACCACTAACATCATTTTTAGGTCATTCTTCCTTTCTTCGGTCAAAATTAATTTTTATTTTAGTTGATCCCTCTCTACTTGAGTGTCTTATAGCAATACTTTCAAGTGATCCCTCTGCTTTTCGGCTTTTTTAAATAAAGTCATGAGAAAATCTCTATTTTCTTCGTATTCTCGGAGCCTTTGCAGTAGATTAAATTTTGTCACGCCATAAAAATTTGATGTCTCGAATCCCAAACTTAACGTTGATAGACTGCTTGGAGGTGATACCTAATCAAGCCATTTAAAAAACAAGCATACGCCATTATCATAGAAAAAATAATAATTACATAACGATTTACCTAATTTAAAAAAAAAGACATACACGACTCACCTTCGTAATCACACAATTATAATATTTACGACCTGAATTTGAGTTCTGGCGTGACATCCTCAAGACAGCTGCATTTCCACAATGATAAATTAGAGTTTTTTTAGAATTGAATGTTTGATAGGTTTGAGACATTGAAGAATTTTAAAATAAAAATAAAGAGGATGAAATAAAATAATGAGGGATGAAGGACTTTATATATGAAGTAAAAAGAAGTGTTAATATTGAAGGAGTATAAAATTAGCCGTTTGTTATCGTTGAAACAATAATTGTATTTTTTTAAACTGTTGGTGATACTTAATATATTGTCATTGATCATGCCCTATGTCAATCATCAACGAGATATTAAAGTATACCGTAGACACTCGTAATCGATGAAAACTCAATAACATGTTTAAAAAAATAATTAAGTAAACAATATATTTGTGCTTTGAGGATCCATCGATTCATTTGGTATACCTTAGACTTACACTGTGGATCATGCATCGATTTCGCTTTAGATCACTGGTAGATCTCGTAGATCTATGTACATGGTTATAGACCCCTACAAGCATGTTGTTTAAAAATGAATAAATAAATAAAAATAAATGTAGTGTAAATTTTTACACATATGAAGAAGTTTAGACAAGTCACATAATCATATTAGAACTTTTACAAATTAGGGATGGTGATTTAAGAAGCATGTGGATGGGTAGTGGTTGAACAAACAATACCCTAAGAGTAATATTTGTAAAAGCACAAGTATGTTTTGAGGATGTTAATTGCATTTGATGACTATCCATCCGCATACTCCTTCAACCATCACCTCCCAAATCAAAAGAGTATGTGGATGGATAGTGGTTGAACAATCAACATCCTCAAAACATACTTGTGCTTTGACAAATATTACTCTTAGAATATTGTTTGTTCAACCACTACCCATTCATATGCTCCTTCAATTACCACCCTCAATTTGTGTAAGCTCTAATAAGATCATATGACTTGTTTAAACTCCTTCATTTGTGTAGAAATCTACAATTTATTTATTTTTTATTTAATTATTTATTTTTAAATTACATCCAAGTGAGGGTCTATAATCATGTCCATAGATCTATGTAATCTACCATTGATCTTAAGATCAATTCATACATTACCCACAGTGTAAGTCTACGGTAGACCACAAGAATCGATGCACTCTCAAAGCACAAGTATATTTTTTACCTAATTAGTTTTTTAAACATGTTATTGAGGGTCCATCGATTACGTGTGTCTATGATAGACTCTTATATCTCGTTGAGGATTGACGTTGGTCATGATCGATGACAATCTATTAAGTGTCACCAACAGTTCAAGATTGTTTGTTTAACTAACATTTCAACAGTTCGTGATTATGTGTTTAATTTTTTTTAAATTCAATTATTTTCTTTCACCACCCCCAAATTATGTAATTAAGTGTTTAATTTTTTTTTAATTTAGTTATTTTCTTTCACCAACCCCAAATAATGTGATTATGTGTTTAATTTTTTAAATTTAATTATTTTCTTTCAAAATACAAGCTATTGTCCATCAATTTATATGGTTTACGATCGACCTATATGTCTTGTCGAGGAGTGACAGTGTCTAATATCGATGGATATTTACTCTTCGTGAATTTTATCAAGCAATCTACAGTTGTATTCATTGAACAAGCAATAAAAATTTGAGCAAGTTGGCTATGAAAAATTCCACCATTCACACAGAAGAATAACCAACACAAAGTAACAATCACAAAAAAGAGGGCAAATAAAATTTATAGACTGAAATATTTATATTAATATTTGTCATTGCATACATACATTTTCATCACCAGAAGAAGCAAAAAAGACAAAAAAGAAGAAACTTTCTTCTAACAAAAATCCTACCAACAAAGCTTCTTCCGTAATGAACAAAATCAAAAACTTATAAATATACCATCTATTTCGAGTCTTTTTAGAATTGTCCTAAAAAATAAGCAATTTGATGGAGTTCACGCTTCAAGTACGTGCAGTCTGCACCTAGTCCATGAAAGAGGCGGTCAAAATCATTCCTAAGGAGAAAGAGGTCATAGTGATGTGGGGGAACCATTTTGATCGGATGTAGGGGTAAACTTCTTGAAGACATGATTTTTTTTAGGTGAAGAAGAAAAGGTTTTTGAAATTTTTGGTTTAGGTATAAATGAATGGTTACATAGAAATTATCAGTTTACTTATCGACTAATAGAAGGTGTTGTTTCATATTTTCAACGGATGATCAGTTGACGCATGTGGGAATATAAAAGGTTTAGCTTGCGTATACCAACATTTTTTATGGGAATAGAAATGTTTCCAATTTTTAGTTAATTGATAATAGAAAATGATGGTTCAATGCATCGATTGGAGAGATAGGCGGTAAAAATACTCACATAACGTATTTGATGAGTAATCATATAATAATTAATAATTATTTAATACGCCATGTAAATGATATATCATAGATTGATATTGTCTACCATAGACAAAGCATATAGCTGATTAACACTGAATGTTAAATTCTACAGAGATGCACGGTTATCCCCCAAAGCAATGACTTTACAAATGAAAAAAAGCCTATCTAACATTTGTTGGTCATGCTGCATGTGGTTTTTTTATGCCCGAATTTCTTGCATATTGAATACTTATTTCTTCTTTTGGACTTGAATGTTTTACCGACGCCCTTAACGCGTTTGATTTTCTTTCTTTCAAGTTTAGAGGGTGGAACAATCTTTGTGTTTTGCAATTCCTGTGGCACAGTCCATTCGGACTCTAGAGGGACAATGTTAATAGCTTCAGAGTATGCAAGAATGTAAGTTTCAACTTTATAATTAGGCAAAGAGTACTCGTAGATGGAGTTACCATAACCTTCGTCATTGCCATACTTTGCTCGCAAAGCGGCGATCGCTTGTTCGGACGACAGTTTCACCAAGTCATATTTCCTATAAGAACAACTCCTCTCCAAAAGATTGACCTTGCCAGTAACACCATTGTCGAACATGGTAAATTGGTCGAGATTCTTGTTCGCATTAGTCACATACAAGAAATTGCTCGCACTCTTATTATCCCTTAAGATATTTTTTGCACAAGGCACAAATTTTTTATTTGAACTGTCGACAAATTCATGTCGCTTCCTGAATTTTTCACCAAATTTTTTAACAATCGATTTGAATATGTACGACACGAGGTACTCCCATTCATCTGTCAACATCGAGTTGAGTTACTCAGCGATGTTTGTGGTCATCACATCATACCTATTGCCCGAGAAGTGTGCTCTACTCCACTTCTCAAAATCAAGCACATTTTCAAGGACATGTACTATCTCGAAATATTTATTCTTCAATTCCGCAAAATGCTCGCTAAAGATAAAGATGCTTTTCATAGTGTTGATTTACATGAAAATTTTCAGCAAAATGCCTCATGCAAAGTCCATGATGCGCATGATTGTAAACATGGGAGAAGGCATTGGCAATGCTAATGTACCTATCGGAGATGACACATAGATCTGGTTCATCTTCTACTATATACTTCAAGTTCTCGAAGAAGAAGGTTCAAGAAGCATTATTCTCTTTATCTATAACACAAAAGGTAATTGGAAATATCTAATCTTCGGTGTCCTGTGCAACAACACTCAGCAACACATCCCCATACTTGCGATAAAAATTTATGCCATCAACGCAATTACCTTTCTCACGTGGGCATATCCTCGTATGCAAGCTTCAAAAGCTAAAAAGTAGTACACGAACGATCCATCCATCTTGGTAATCATGATTGAGTAAGAAAAATCGAGATTCAATAACTCCACTATGTGGAAAAAAGCCGGCAAGCAAGCATATTCGCGCTCTGGTGTCCTGCGAACGATTTTCTTCGTAATTACACTTTCTTTCCAACACATCTAATAGCTTGTGTTGCAATGCATCTCCCTAAACACAATCCTCTGAATTTCTCTTATGCTTGGACCTTTACCATCACAAAAATAATTTACGCATAATAAAGCAATAATATTGAATGAGATTTTTTTATGCCTGCGCGTGGCGTGTTCAATACCGCACGTGTGGAACCCAACATACTTGTACATGCAAAGTCGTTCCGAGGATTCATACTTCCTTCACCATAATAACTAGCCGCAACCACGAGATACATATTTCACCTTCAACAATTTGGTGCAGCTCTTCTCCATAATAAAATCAAAAGACTACCTCATCGATGCTCCGTCTAGTAGCATTTTCAACTCTTTCTTGTTGGCGAATATTTGATCAAAATAGAAATTAGTTTCATCGGCCAAGAAATGACTTGCCTGTGATCCCGTTCCACAATCTTCTTCCATATCTTGCAAGTTTGATGAATCGCATTCCATATCCATAGAATTATCTTTCATATTCATTGGATGATCGCCATCATTTTCATAATCATTCAAATTATCGTCGACTATCGAACGTCGAGGTGGGGCTGGTGATGAATTCAACAGTTCTTCAAAGGGCTTCTCAGCTATATTTATCTTGAAAATAGGCCTAAATCTATCAACACCAATATCCATCATGTACAACGACACACTTCTATCATTATTTATGATCGTAGGATGCACCTTTTCACTCAAATGCATTAGATAACTAATCATCACATCGCTCGACGCGCAATCTAGGTCTCCGCTCTCCATTATTATGGCTGCAACCAATTCATCGTATGAACTGTTGCGGCGAATCGTAATGGACAATGTCACCTTAGTAAAAGATTTTCATTTTCAACATTTGAGTCTCCTCCCATTCTCCCATGAAATCACCAGAAATCAGAACAAATTCTACAATAGACATCGTAGAAATAAGCTTTAGTCGATTGTTGATTATGTTGATAGTGTATGTCGTGTATATGTACGGTCGATGACTGATCGATGATGGTTGATGATTGGGCAGATATCCGTACAAAAATTGTGAAATTACAAATATTACTTCTAATCAACGATCGTTGGATTTATGAAATAGAGAAATGAAGTTGGAGTCGTCTGAGCTACTGTAATGTACTTTCTAGAGAGGTTTTGAATAATGTAAGTGATTTGAAAGTTTTTTAAAATGGTGGAAAGTGTGTTTGAGAAGATAACAAACAAATGGAGTAATAGTGGATGCAATTGACAAGATTATGATATTTGTGAACTGATTTTGAGCTGATCGCCGAAAAATAACGCCGGAATCAAAGATTTTTGGAGGAAAACAAAAGCTTCTATTTTAAACTTTTGGAGCTTTTTTAATTATTTTTGAAGATTCAAAATATTATTTTGTATATGATTGAGGATGAAGGAGTGCGCTAAAAGTATTATTAAAAACTTGTGGATGAATTTGTTAATTTGAAAAGAAAAGATGATTACATAAAATAAAGTAGGCATTTGACAAAATAACAAAATAAATTTTAAAAGTGGGTATTTGACCAACTTGCCCTTGTGTGTGCATGTACTCCGCCTGTCTCCCCCATTAGTTTTATTTATTTATTTTTTTAAAATTATAGCTGACAAATAAATTGAAAAACTAAGGAAATGTCAGTCAGTAATTTTCACCCATTAGTTTTATTTATTTATTTTTAAAAATTGTAGCTGACAAACCAATTGAAAAAGTAAGGAAATGTCAGTTGATTATTTTCACTGAAAACATACAGACTGATAACTGATTGATCATTTTTTGAAATAATAATGGCGGATTGATCATTTTAAGTAAAAAGCAAAAGGTGTCTTATTTTTTATGTGAAAATTTAACTTAATAGATATATTGAATAATTTTTTTTAAAAATATTTTTAGAAAAAGAACCGAAAAATCCAGCCAAGGGCTGTTATCGCAATGTCCCTTCCATGTTCAGGAATGCGGAGGTTGCATTTTTTTTTTTTTTTGTATAAAAACCAGACCAGTTGCGAACCAATAATGATTTCCACTACTTTAGGCAAGAACTCTCAAATTTGGAATCCTAAAAGGTGGAGATCCAACCTACGATTCAAGATAATGATTCATCTCACTAATCTCGACCCTTGAGATTATTGCGGAAGACTTTAAACCATTAATCATTCAAGATCCAAATTAGAAAAACATTAATCATGAGTTCGTAGTCTAAATTGGATATTTATTGTATAACTTAGGTTTGTGTTTTATTTAAAAATTAAAAATATAAAAGGTTTAGAGAAGGAGTTGATAGACCCACAAGGATAGTTTTGATAATTTAAATGTTTGTGCATGTAGTATAGTTTAATCATGATATCATTATACTATGTTGGTCTTGTTATAAAATTATACTATATCATTAGTACCGAAATTAGTTATACATAATTCAAAAGACAAATCAAACGTTAAATAAAACAACAATAGATCTTATACCATAATTAATCCATTAAAACAAACAAGCTCTAGATTTACTTTCACACTGACAAGACAAGATTCTGATTAGCATGTGAGAAAAGAGTAATAGATCCTTGCACATTACGATATCATTTTTACTTAATTATCCCCTCAAGTTATAATTACCATATTTTTCGCTCAGTTTAATTTCAGTGATTCTGCTTTATTAAATTCCACAAGTTTGTCTTTGGGTTAGTTTCAACTTCATTCTTTCTAGGTTTTACCCTCCCTTTCCCACCAAAACAAAGTTACTAACACTAAATTTACAATGTTTGTTAATGGTGATTCAATTTCTCTACGTGATCTCAGGCAATTTTTATTTCATAAGCTAATTTAAAATTGAGTTCGGACAAATCCATGCCTTATGATAGGTTATTTATTTCAGTTCTAGATTCATTCCGATTCTTAATTTGTCTACTCCCTTATATTCTGTGCTCCAATTGATAAAGTTGAACGTGTAGGGATATCAGAATTTCCCCATTAATGTAAAATATCACATATGCAAAAGTTATACTAACAGGTAATTGGAAGAAGAACGAGTCAGATTGAGGGTAGAAGAAAGGACCTCAGACTTAAGGGTCTGACTTCTAGATTTTTTTCTTGTTTCTAAAAAAACTAAGATAGTTTACTTTTATTAAAGCTACTAGAAGTCAGAAGTACATAGTAGGTGTGTTAGAGATGATTGTCATTTGTCAATAAATTAAGTCGGTTTCAGGGGGCGGCAGAAGGTATTTGGTCAGTGGACCCTGTCAAACAACACAGGGATAGCAAAATTTTGATTGTTGCCTCTACCCACTTAGGATTGTTCACACAAAATTGAAAAACCGAATCAAGGGAAAAGATTCTGATATACCTTTCGACTTTGTAATTTAGAAATTGTAGGCTCATTTGAACATTTTAATATTTTAGTTAATATTGCTCTTAATAATTTCATGTTGCTGCGCCTGCATATATGTTGTATTACTTCATTTTGAACTTTAGTGGCTTTATGAGAATTCTGTGATCTCATAAGTTCATTTCTCATTGCAGCACTAATACTACATCACGTTGGTTGCTCTTTTGTGCAACAGTTTTATTCCATTCATTGATGGCCCTTCATGCCAATTATTTTCATTATTTTGGTCGCATTATGTGTCAATTAATCTTATAAGTTAGTATTAAGAATGGGATCATAAGTTCCTGGTAATTTTTATAATTTTTATCATTATTCTACCACTTTATTCTTTTAATCTTTGTAGCTCATGTAATCTATAAATTGTTGATCTAACCACTTAACATCCCACTACTTCCTTATTTACTAAATGGAAGAAATACTATGTAAATGGTGTTTTCTTACTTGTGCTTAAAAAGAAGAGAAGTAGTAGATTGTGAGATGTAAAATGTTATATTTTGAGTTATTATAATGAAAGAGAGAGTTGAGATAAAAATAAATATTTCAAGTCTCCAATTATATTTCTTACTATATAAAAGAAAGTAATTATATTAGTGAAAGAGAGAGTTGAGATTTAAAAAAATAAATTATAAGTCTCTAATTATATTCACTATACCAAAGAGATTAACTATATGTTAAAAGGAAAGTGTTTATTTGGTGGAGCTTTGCACTCTTCAATTAATCTGGAGTTGCTTGAGTTGTACGACATTGTTGGGTTGTTGTAGTCTGAAGGGGACAAGTCAAGAGATATACAGCTGGATCAGTATAGATTATGCCGCAGTGGATTGAATCTCCTTAAAGAGAACGAGATATCTGTACCTCAGCCTGAATTTTATTTACTCAATTTTGTTCATTTTATTTTCAAGTGTAATTATTATAATTTTTGATATGTTACACCAATAAAAATAATATACCATTCGTTAAAAGGTTGTTCACATACACTTTTCATTTTTTGAATTAAAAAATTATTTTCCTTTTTTATTAAAAAAATTACAATGTGGCTTTTAGAAAATAATTCTACCTATTTTTCTTGTGATTTTAAATCCAAACTTGAACTTACCCACAAAAGAATTTCAAAACTAATTATCCAATTTGCATCAAACTTAAATCTTGTATTTCACTAGTGAGTTTTGAACTTGGTACCCCAAATTTGATTTCAGGACACCAATTATAGAGCAGATCCAATTCAAAAACTCTGTATTTGATGACGTCCAAACAACACCTCCTATTAGATTATGATAATGTCGCTGTCAAAATATAGTAACCCAACAAAGGTTGAGGTTGAATTCCAAAGGAATACGTGGCTTTGCAGATTTCAACATTTGTAGTCAATGGGCAGAACAAGAAAAGTAAATGGGAGGTTTTGATGTAGTAATTTTGAGCAAATAATTGTACTAACTTCGATTGTAATCAGTGTAGGTGAGTACTAGGATTGTGTTCCCCTTGGCTTCTCAACTCCGTAGGCTTATCGTGCTTCGTTGAACCAACATGATACTTTGCATGCAGAATCGATAAGTTATATACCTTATGCAGTCTTTTGGACGAGCAGAAGCAATTCACCCTTTACCTTTTGAAACTTAGGATATCGCTTTACTAACCCTTATCTTGATCCCAGTTAATTATTACCTTTTGAGTCTCTAGTTATTAGATGAAACCTAACCATCTTACTAAGATAGAACACAAAAGCGTGGATCAACAGTTACACTCCAAATTACTATTGTCTTTATCTTTTCCTAGTCACTATTCCTCTTTGGAGTGAACAACAATATCTAGGCGGGATTCTGATGTGTGCACCCATTAAAAAAACAATCTTAACGAAGATAAGGTAATACATGCATGATTATCGGTTCAGAACAACGAAAGCACTTTCCCTACTTCGCCAATCCGTCGGGGTTTCCACAACCCTAGCTATGGGTTTTAGCCGCTCATGGTTGTAAAGAAATCAATAACATCCATATTCAAAAGCATAGATGAAATCACAATGATAAGAAGAATTAAAACCCACAAGCTTAACTGAATCAATGAACTAAAGTTAATACAAGAAAATCCCAAGATCAAAATCGAATCTTGGAATCAAAATATGTTTGTGAATATCAAAAGTGCGTAACTCTAACTAAAAAGTACATAAAGAATATTTATAGTACAAGAGGAAACCTTAAAACCAAAGCCCGAGCGAAATAGGAGAAAATTAGGTCTGTGGCCACCTGCTCTCTGTACCTGCGGTCTGGTGCCGGGTAAAGGTAGTACTTGCGGTCCTGACACTAGGCGGAGGTACAAATTGTAGGTATCGGGAGCAAAAATTCTACAAGTTCAGCTTTTGGAATTTTGAATTTTTGGTACTTGATTTGCCTACATATGGTTCGTAGGTCCTACTTGCAGCTACATGTTGACTTGATAAGTATTGGGAGTCATCTTTTCAGCTCTATTTCAATTCTTGAACATGGTTTGATCAAGAACAATCTAAAAAACATCCTGAACTATAATTGCTAAAAAAATGGCCAAAAATATCATTTTTTACCTTTTTCACGAACTTATTATACAAAACATGATGTCCTGCAAAACATACCCTAAATAGGTTATATCTAACAAAATAGACACATAAACTTGCATCTTTCCCTTGTTTTAAGCATCGAAAGTGCTATATTTCTATAGCACATCAACACCCTCAACTTAGAACGTTTGTATGTCCTCAGGCAATAAAACACAATAAAAATAAAAATGATGCTTAACTAGGAGAAACTAAGCTATTCAAGGCAGTCAGTCAATATGTAAAGCTCAAAACACAACACCCCCAATCTTATTTCTTTCAAAACCAACTGTGTATGAACATGAAGCACAACAATGTGACACAATGGGATCAAGGTATGACAATTACATTAGCAATAGACAATCATTCGTATATACAGGTTACACTACCCAAAACAAGCCAATAGCTAGTAATATGACTCAAGTGCCCTCACAATAAGGATATCCTATTCACTCATATGAAATCATGCATGTCAATGCAGGGACGGTCAAGATACACTCACACTCAGAAGAGAAGTTTCAATCAATGCATGTCAAATACTATAGGCTTGCCCTTATTTTCTTTACCTTAGCATTCAGACAGTCAAATTAGGATCACTATAGAACTTTTCTCAGCTTGTAATGTAGGCTTGGGGGCTGGTATGGTACATAAGGATATATCAAGTGACTAAGCCTCCTTGGCACTACACTAACCTTGGGGTCTTACTTATTAACCATTTTCACTTTATTTTCGCCCTTATTTCTCCCTTTTATTCTTTTATGCACATTCAGGTTGGGTGTGGTCTTTTATTCTTTCTTTTTCTCATTTTCACAATTTTTCTTTTCTTTTTGTTTTTCTACCACACCCATCCCTACTAACTGTTTCTCTTAATTTACCCTATCCATTTTACACTATGCACTACTATGACAACCACCCTTAACTTAGGTATTTTGCCTGAGTTGAGGTGCACAATGTCCAAGGAGGACCAAGGCCAAAATTGATTTATCATAATATAAATAGAAAGGTGAAAGGTGTAACAAGAAAAATAGGCTACAAGGCTCAAAATAAAGATCAAGAGATATAATTCATAGATGGAAGGCCATTTAGGCTAAAAGTAGACTAAAATAAAAAACAACCTATGATCCTTTCCTTACCAACTATCCTACGACTTAACCAAGACTAACCGGAAAAGTTCTGAATTTAACGCACAGAGGGAACTAAGTAGCATCTCACACACACATAGATAGAGTCAATATTACCAACTACTACCTATATAGTTCATGCAATTGTTAGCAAGTGATTATCATGTCCCTAATCTTAAGGTCATAATAAGATCCATAATGTTCACAGATATATACATTCACACAGTTCTAAAACACAACTTTTTGGACAGGTGTCAAAAATAAGTCAAAACATGACTACTGCCCTAAATACTTAAAATTTTATAATTACATAAAGAAACACAATACAAAGAAAACACAATATGACACAAAATTATCCTAGACATGCCGGTTCTACAATCATACTGAGGCTGACAGAAAAAGAAGCATGACAACAAAAATCTGCGGCGACATGGTATGCCCACCCCCAATAAAAAAATGTGCACTGTCCTCAATGCGCTAAAATAAAGTAAAAAGGGGGGAATTGAGAAATTACCATGGACGCGCTAGGCGGTCAAATCAGGAGCATCACCAGATAGGGCCATATCAATTGGTAAAGGCGGTAGTGGTGGTGGTGCACTACTTGATGATTCACTGGCTGTTATAAATGCAAGCCTCTGCCTATCAACGAATACGGACTCCATGGAATCATGCCTTGCCTTTTAATGGCCTGGTCATATGGTAATTTGGGTCCTGTAAGTCATCTATGAAACCTCTCTTGGCCCCAAATGTTGAGAACTTCTCATCACCCTCCACGAGAAAATCAAACTATCCCGGTGTGTACGTAGGTGACATCTGGACCACCTGGGGTATAATTGAGGGAATAGCTACAACACGGCTCTCCATGAGAGAGTATACCTCTGCTCATAATACATGAAAATCCTCCCTTATTTAAACTAGATCTGTTGTAGCTGTCTTTATGTATTAGGTTATAACCTATTTCTTAAACTCATCAATCCATGTCTGGAGGTCGGCACGTAGCTCAGATAGTGCAGTACTTAGTGTGGCCTCTCATTCAGCCTGTGATTGCTCAAATCTATTCCTAAATAATCTCATCTACTAGTAGAGGGTATTCATCTTAGTCTCAACAACCCTCACTCTAGCATCGGTGGCCCTCTGGCTGTCCACTAATCTATGAAAAAACCCACTAGATACAGTAATCATACCTATAATAAGAACTGTAGTGGTGGATGAGTAGGCTCTATAGATGCACCCACTGGATCTGAGGTTGAAGACGGGTTGAAGAAGAAGTAGTCTGTGTCCCTTCGCCCTGTGTACTGGAATTTGGAGCCTCTTTTTGCTCTTTTATCTCCATGTTAATGCTAAACCTTTCATTATCTCGATGTGCCTCAATAGGCTCTGTGAAAACTGTTGGGCCCTCAGACTGGGATCGTGGTACTGTTTTCTTCTGCCTCATCTTCTAGAAGTGCCTGGATGTGCTAGACCCTTCATGTTTATCATCTGTGCAGTCATCGTCGTATCTACCCTCTCTTCTACACCTGGTATCTCAAGCACACCGACCTTATCACACAACCTCTAAATCATGTAAGAGAAGGAAAGATTAGTCAACTCCCCAAATGCTCAGTCATGTAACTCATGGCGAAGAAGAGCACAAAAGTCAACATCATATCCGACCATCAGACAGGCAACTAGTGTTGCTCCCTTACACATTAATTTATCATTCGAAGAAGTGGGTATCAGTTGGTATCTAATCAGCAACTACCAAAACTTGGCCTTCAATGTCAAGAGGCTCTTCTTGATTACAGCTTTCTTCTCAATCCATGGGGTCATATCACCCAGCGGTGAAATATAAATGGCTATATACCTAGCCATATCAATCCTCTCACGTCAGTGGTCAGCCTTCTATATGATATATTGATCACATATGATCCTTAATATATGGTCGCACTCAGCTGTAGATGCAGAAGTGATGTAATCTGGGCTGAAGATAACTCTGCAGATAGTCTCTTATGTAATATCAACATTGGCCCCTCTAACCAGTTTGTGATCAAGTTGTGGCTGCCTAGCAAATTGGATCAGGCTTGGACTGTAGGATGCATAAAATTCCCTTACCATAGTCGGGCTATAGGAATCAAGTGGTCTAGTCATCCACTCTAGGTGATATCTATCAAATATTGCCTACAACTGTGGTACTCAATATAACCCCTATAGGTTAATTTGATACTCCTCACAAATACACCCCGTAGGACTATCCAATTCCCAAACACGACCATCCAGCTCAAATATATTCCGCATCCCTTCCACACGCCACCTCAGAGGTCCATCCTCAGGAGGTGACTTTAGGTTATGTGCAGGCGTAGGGCTCTACTGTACTGATGCATCGTGGGAAGGCTGCTCAGTACCCTCATCAGATTGGGGTACCTCTGTCTGCTGTACAAGAGTGGTAATACCTTCTTCAGACTGGGGCACCCCGGATGACTGCTCCTGCTCAACCTCATCGGATAAATCTCGTTACCCCTCCTCAAACTGGGGGTTCCTGAGTAGCAACCTGTGGAGTAGACTCAAACTTTGTCTGCTCCTCATCATTAGAGGAGTATGAGGTGCTGATATCCACGCGGACTTTATCCTCGGCTAGTTTGCAGCTAACTGAGAAGTCTGGTGAGTCAGTCCTCTTATGACCCTACATGTCACCGCAATTGCAACATCTATATGACGCTACCTTAGGTACTCCTCCACTGTACCGCTAGGCTCAAGAGAATATACTCGTCTCCTCGGAGTACTGGCCTTTATATTCTTTACCTCTTTAGGTGCCATATGTACCTAAAAAACTAGTTATTAGTTTCCAACAAAAGTAAGGGATAGCAAAAGTCAAAGAAGAACTCAAAATTCAAAAAGTTTGAATTTTTCCTCAATTTTTGCACTCCTATAACCTATTTGAGATTCAAACAAGTCCAATGTACACACACTTATCATAAATCACTAAAAGAAAACAAACATGCTCAACTATTGGTATTACTTTCATTCATTTAAGTTCAACTTCCGGTTGGGGCCTAACTTTAGAATTTTATTCAAAACAAGGCCCAACATTATGTTTTTAGGCTACTTCACGACTCCTACATACAAGTATGATAGTTTTTATATATTTTGCAATGAAATACACATATCAACGTGTTTAAACAATATGCAAACCAATATATAACCATTAGGAGCCGAGAAAGTTACCTTTTAGATGAAGAACCGGAAGAAAATAATAAAGAAATCAAGCAAACCAAAGTTGGAACGTGTTTTTAGCGTATTGAAATAAGTTGATATCTCAAACAAGTGACAATTTAGCCTTTACTTAAGTGTGGGGTTAGTTTGTATTTTAAGTGGGAAGTTTGAAGTCAAAGAGAAAAGTGAAGTTTTGAGGATTTGAATGAGTTAGAATAAAGGTAAGAATATTTTTTTATAGGTAGGGGATGTTTTAGGTCATATTTAAATGTTGGTGGGCCTAAAATTTTTATTAAAAAGTGCACCCAAAAATTGACCTAGCCATGGATTGTACCTGCGGCCCGTACCCACGGTCTGGCACTGGGCGCAGGTACCAATTGCGGCCAGTAAGTAACGGGCCAAAAGCTTTGACCCGCTTTTCTGCAACCTGGACTTGGCGTTTTAATAGTTTTTCATATACTTATGGTCCTGCAACCTAAGTTTAAGGTCCCAAAAGTAAATTAGATGCCAAAGTCCATAACTTACCATTTTTCATCATCAAAATTTAAACTTTTCAACTTATTACTCAACTTACCGTGTGAGACTTGTGACCATGATGGGTTGATCACATAGCCATCTTACCTGGAAATCGATGAATGTAGAAAATTTTACCATATTTTGGGTAAGTCCGTGAGCTAAAAACCTACAAAAATATAAAAACAACAAAAACGTGAAACTAAAATAATGGGTTGCCTCCCACTCAGCGCTTGATTTTACATCGCGGCACGGCATGGCTATTTTGGTTACTTAGACTTCACCAACAATCCCATGGGTTGCCTCCCATGCAACGCTTGATTTAATGTTTCGACACGACATGAGTATTTTGAGTACTTAGAATTCATCAAGATAACCATAGGAATATCCTCTAGGGTCATCAGTACAATCAATCATCGACACTGCCCTCATGTTGGTTGGCTGCTTCATTGACTTTCTGATTTTGAATGTGGTTTTCTCACCGTTTACTCTAAATTTTAGCTCATCTTTCTCCATGACAACCATTGCTCTGCCTATTTCCATGAATGGTCTTCCCAATATAATGGGCGTCTCAGAATTAACCTCACAGTCGAGGATGACAAAGTCAGTCAGAAATATAAAATTATCCACCCTTTCGATAGCATCAAAAGATATTCCTATGGGCTTCTTTATTGTACGATCGACCATCAATAATCGCATTGATATCGATTTTGGAGGGTTCAAACCTAACTGCTTGAATATGACCAGCAACATCAATTTAATGTTGGCCCCTAAATCACACAAGGCTCTGGCAAATCGGGGTGACTAATAGTGCATGGTATAGTGAATGCACCGAGATCACTATTTTTCTATGCCAAAGACCTAGTCTTGATGGCATTGCAGTGGCGCATACCATCAACATCCTCAAATATTTCTTCTTTCTTCTTTGTGACCAACTATTTCATGAACCTAGCGTATCCACGCATTTGCTCCAACGCCTCTAGAAGAGGTAAGTTCAAGCTCAATTCTTTCAACATACTAATGAATTGCTTGAACTTACCTTTCACATTCTTCTGCCTCAATATTTATGGATAAGGTGGGAGAGGTCTAGTAATCTGTCTGATTTCTGGGTCAGTGATCGGATCCTTACCTTTATTTTCAGCAGCTTTACCATTATCACATTTTACCTTCTTAGACTCAACAATATGTGTCTCATCATCAATATCTTCTGTAGTAGGTTGTGTAGGATCCATATTATTCATACCACTCCTCGTGGTAATGGAAAGTACATGACCATCGTTCTAAGGATTTTGCATCGTGTTGCTCGAAAGGGTACCTGGCTACCTTTGGTTCAGAGTTGCTGACATATGCCCGAACAGGTGTTCCAACTATTTGATACCAGTGGCATGTGACTCAACCTTCAGGGTCAATAATGAAATATCAACCTTAATCTCCTTAAGGTCAATCTCTTGACTTTTCTGACCCTTCACCATCTTAGCCAGTATCTCTTCCATTTTAGATTCTGCATCTCCCCTTTCAGGTGGAATGTATCTATCTCCCTTCTCTCTGTAGTCATCTTTTTTCCTCCAGTCACCATCTCGCTCTGTGCTACGATCTCTGTATCTATCATAATAGTTTCGACCGTGGTTCCCTTGGCCTTGGTCTCGGAAACCCCCCAACTGACGATCTAGATAATTCACTTTCTTTTCTAATTCTGACTTATATACTTTGGAAGCTAACCCCAGTACTGCTACTGCATTTTCCTTCTCTAAAGTTATTGCTGTAAGATTCTTTATAAGTACCCCAAGATCAGTCCTTAGCAACACAATCTCTTGCGCTACTGTGTCATCAACTACTTTCTAGTCGTAGGAGACACCAATAACATAAGTGCCAGATCCCTTCCCAGCCTCCCAAGTTTGCCACCCTTGGTTAGTGAGCGAGATATGATCTAACAACTTCAAAGCTGTCTCTTAGCATAGTCTCATAAAAGCTCCTCCAAATATGGTGTCTGCGATGGCTCTAGAGCTGATGGTCATGGCTTGGTAGAATATCTCTAATAAGCTCATCCCTGGCAATCGATGATTGGGAGCCATGCTCAGCTTCTTTTTGAACCTGAACCATGCCTCGTACATAGACTCTATCTGTAGCTGCCTCAAATTATAAATCTCATCCTTGATATACAACATCCTAGGTGGAGGAAAGAACTAGTTTAAGAATCGCTTTCGTAACTTATTCCGTGTAGTGATAAAGCCTCTTGGTAGTTTCTCTAACCATAAAGATGTTTCTCCTGTAAGTGCGAAGGGGAATAGCCTCAATCCAAGAGTTTATTAATTTACCCCTCAATTTGTATATGAACTACAGATCCCAAGGAAATTAGCAAGGTGCAGGTTTGCATCATCTATAGGCAGACCTGCAAACACACCCTTCAGATTCAAGAGTTGGACCATTGCACTCATGATATCGAATTTGATGCCTGAGGGCAAAATAGGAGGAATTATGACTCTATTCTCTACCGATTAAACATATCCCAAGTCTTATTCATCATCTATATATGGCTTCACATACTAGTATGCTGGGATTACTTGAATATGGACACCTTTAGCTCGATTCTGGTTTCCACCGAGTGTTGCTCAGCGGTCTACTTCTTGTCTCTACTCAGCTAGCTCTGTCTCTCTAGCTGCCCGTTGAACTTCTTCCATTGCCCTCCTCTCGACTTTAACTTGATTTAATAGCTCACCAATCTAATGATCAATGTTATCTTGTACTTCTTCGAGAGGAGGTGGAGGTACAACACCACGAACCCCTTCAAGAGGTTCATCTCTTTTATGCTCATACATCTCACTAGGTATTTGTAGGATTCTCTCTGGATTCAGACTCAGTGGTAGTAAGGGATTGGCTCTACTCTGGGTGCTAGGCATACACCAGCGTATGCCCAACTAAGAACAAAAATAAAAACCCAAAAATTGCAACAACTTTTAATCATAAATTAATACCGTGTTCTCCGACAATAACGCTAAAATTTTGATGACGTCCAAACAACACCTCCTATTAGATGATGATACAATCGCTGTTCAAATATAGTAACCCAAAAGAGGTTAGGGTCGAATCCCAAAGGAACATGTGACATTGCAGATCTCATCAGTTATAGTCAATAGACAGAATAAGAAAAGTAAATGGGGGTTTTGGTGTAGTAATCTCAAGAAAGTAATTGTACTAACTTTGGTTGTAATCAGTGTAGATGAACACTAAGATTGTGTTTCCCCGGCTTCTCAACTCTGTAGGCTTATCGTGCTTCACTGAACCAACCTGATACTTTGCATGCAGAATCGACAAGTTATGTACCTTATGCAGTCTTTTGGATGAGCAGAAGGATTTTATCATTTACCTTTTGAGTCTCAGGAAGTTGCGTTACTAACCCTTATCTTGATACCAGTTAGCTATTATCTTTTAAGTCTCTAGTTATCAGACAAAACCTAACCATCTTACTAAGATAGAACACAGAAGCACGGATCGACAGTTAAACTCCAAATTACTGTTGTCGTTATATTTTCCTAGTCACTGCTCCTCTTTCGAAGTAAGCAGCAATATTTAGGCGGGATCCTAATGTGTGCACCCATTAAGAAAACAATCATAACGAATATAAAATAATACATGCATGCGTATCAGTTTAGAACAACGAAAGCACTTTCCCTACTTTATCAATCTGCCAAGGTTTCCACAACCCTAGCTATGGGTTTTAGCCGTTCATGCTTGTGAAAAAATCAATAAAATTCATATTCAAAAGCATAGTTGAAATCATAACGATAAGAAAAATTAAAACCCACAATCATAACTGAATCAGTGAACCAAAATCAATACAAGAAAATTCCAAGATCAAAATCGGATCTTGGAATCAAAATATGTTTGTGAATATCAAAAGTGCGTAACTCTGACCAAAGATTACATAAAGGGTAGTTATATTACAAGAGGAAACCCTAAAACCAAAGCTCGAATAAAATAGGAGAATATTAGATCGGCGGCCACCTGCTCTTTGTACCTGCGGTCTGGTGCTGGGTGCAGGTAGTACCTGTGGTCTTGACACTGGGCACAGGTACAAACTGCAGGCATCGGATGCAAAAATCCTGGAAGTTCAGCTCTCGAGATTTTGGAATTCTGGTACTTGCTTTACCTATATGGGGTCCATAGGTCCTACTTGCGGCCACATGTTTACTTGATAAGTGTTGAGAGTCATCTTTTCAGCTCTATTCGATTTCTGAACAACGAATAAGCTATATAACATCCCAAATATCCATAATTGCTCCAAAATAGCCAAAAACACCTTTTTCACCCTTTTCATGAACTTATCATCCAAAATATGATTCTTGCAAAATATACCCAAAACAGATTATATCTAACAAAATAGCCTAAAAAATTTACATCTTCTCCTTGTTTTAAGCGTTGAAAGTGCTATATTTCTATAGCACATCAGTATCAAACATAAAAATTTAATAAGCTATAACCCACTCTATTAGGATTTTTTAAGAGATCGACGATAACAAGCTTTTAATAACAAAAATGCTTTAAAATGAAATAAAAAATTTGAATTAGACCTCAAATGCGAACAAAAAGTGGAAGTCAAAATTTTAGAAATTAAATGATGGAATAAATAAATCAAGACCTGACCCAACTTGAGACCGGACTCACCACTCCCGAACTCAATACGAGACCTTAGCCATCGCTTGGGATCTGAACTTGAACCGATATTTGATGCCCGACTCCTTACCCTGACACAGGGACCTAAATCTTAACCCCAACTTTGACTGAAGGACCCCACTCCAGACTAACTCAATCCCAACTTAAGACCCAGGACCTGATTATTGACTCTAACTCTAGTCTTTGATTCCAACCCCAACCCAAAAGTCGTATCTCAATCTTGACCGTGACCTAGGATGTGAATCCTGACTACCAACCCCAACCTTGGAGTAGGGTTTTAAGTCAAGGTATGATTTTGATTTGAGATTTAGAGGACTATCTGTTCAGTATAGTAGGCAGTTAAAGTTGTTAGTTATATTGTACATTGAATTCACAGACTTACTTAGTTATTTGGTAAGGTTAAGTTAACTATTCTAGTTAATTAAGTAGCTTGTGTTAGATAGTAGCTCTATAAATAAGAGCAGATTAGATATTTTGTACTCTCAATGAAATATTCATTTCTTAAATTCATTTTTTCCTCTTTTTGAGTTGTAGATCAACTGCATGAACCATTTTTGATGGTTCTCAACATGGTTCCATAGCTTATGACCACAACTAAGGTACATATTTTTTGTAATTATAAGAAATGATCTCTGTCTGGTTTCAATGCAAAAATAGATTCTTCGAGGAATGATTATGTCGATCGAGAAGTGGCTAAGGTTAGTAATTATTAGAAGTATCAATCTACAATTTTTTTTTTGCTTTTGTAGTCATCCATGACGACAAATAAATTAGGATGAACAGATACTGCAAATAGCTCAAGAGGTAGGGGTGAAACGACTATTGATGCACATCATTCATTGCATCTCTATGCACGTGGTATACTATATAGCTCTCTCATTTCAATTCAGCCAACTGGTTCAAAAAATTACTCCCTATGGAGTAGGTCGATGAAAATAGGACAACTAGGTAAAGGCAAATTAGGTGTTGTGTATGACCAAAGTTTCAAAGATATATTCAGTACATCTATGAATGATCTCTGTGAAAAAATATGATGTTATAATACTTCATGGATAATGATCTCTATAAGTAGAGAGTTGTTGAGTGGAATAGACTATGCTAATAGTGATCAACAAGTTTGGAATGATTTGAATAAGAAGTTTGATAAGGTAAATGGATCTCAAAATTTTTACCTGCATAAAGAGATTACAATATTACATCAAGATGTGATGTTTATGTCTACCTACTTTCCTTAGTCCTGGTTGTACATGTGAAGAATCCAAGATATATGTTGCTCGTTTTGATTATCAAAGGTTGATTGTCATTTTTACTAGGGCTAAATGAGTCATAGAGTCAACATAGAAGTCAAATTATGATGTTAGATCCTCAACCTAGTTTTGATAAAGCTTGTTCTTTGGTAATGATTGAAGAAAGTCAAAGATTATTAAGCAAATCTAACGCAACTAATGCTTTTGGTGCTAGTACTTTTGGAGATATGTGTGAAGCTATGGTGCTTTTTATGTTAAAGGCCAATTCTCTCAGAAAAAAATTTGGATCCTTATCAGTCTACTCTTTTAGAGACAAGAAAAGTTCTAACAGTCATCTGCATTGTGACTACTGTGATTAGAACGGTCACACTAATAATGTCAACTATGTTCTTCATGGTTATTCTCCTGATTGGAAGGAAAAGAAAAGAATAATTCCAGCCCTAATATTGGGCCTGATAGAGGGAACAATGTAGGTTATCAAGGCTTTAGATCAAATCATGACCAAGTCAACGACCACCTCTCAACAGTACATGCATAAATCAGGAATTGGTATTTTTTAACCTTTGCAATTCTTTTAGGAATTCTCATCTTCTTATGACTAACATGCAGTTTCAACATTTTATGTAGCCTCAGAAACACTATGAGCAGCAACTTTATATACCACTATACTATTAATAATAACCTCCTTCATACTATCCTGAGTAGTCTTAACAACTCATACAGATGAAGAATAAAGAAAAAGGCAATGTGACAATGGTATGACATCAATAGTTATAGCCCACTATTTTACTTGTACTAGCACAAATGAAAAATGGATAGTTGATTTTGGAGCCTTAAAATATATGGCTAGTAAATTGAATTTATTGACACGGTTTCACAAATTATATGAGTCCCGTGAAGGAGAAGTTCACCTACCAACTGGTGGTCATTCTAGACTTAGCAATGTAGGAAGTTTTGCATATTTTTTTAGTTTAAGTACAATTTATTATCAATGTCAAAACTGACAACAAAGCTGAATTGTTGTGTCTTTTTCTATTCTAATTTCTGTATATTTCAAGATATCTTCGGCGAAAATATGATAGAGATTGGCAGACTAGAGAAGGATCTCTATGTGGTGCATGCGGGTTGTCCCTTAAAGTTTCAAGGAACTTCACTTGAGACCACGGATGTCTCTTTGGCTTGAGAGACTAGGTCATGTACCTCTTGCCCCTCTTTAGAAGTTAAGGTGCATGTAGATTTTTCTTCTGAAGTCTGACAAAACTTAATTACATTCTCAAAAAGTACATATAAATGCAGTTTCTAATAATACTACTGTTAAGCCCTCTATAGAGTCTGTCAAAACTAGGCTAAGCTTGTCTTTTCGGTATAAGAGACTAGGACATGGACCTCTTGTCACTCTTAAGAATTTAAGTTGTTTCAAAGGTGTATCTAATAATTCAATGCTTGATCAGTATAAAATTCGTCCCTTTGCTAAACAATCAAGGAAAGTTTTTTCGTTGAGTGGTACTACTATTGATGCTTCATTTTACCTACTTCATACAGATGTTTGGGGTCCTTATAGAGTGCCTTCTCAGGATGGTAAGATATAATTTTTCACCTTGGTTGATAATAATTCAAGGTACACTTGGTTCGTTATTCTAAACTCTGAATCAGAGGTTATAGTAACACTTAAGAATTTCTTTATTATTATTAATAATGTTTTTTGTATAAAATTTAAAATTTTAAGATCTGATAATGGCTCTAAGTTTTTCAGCTCTTAAGTCACTGCTCTACTTTAGTCTTTTGGCATTATGCAGCAAAGTTCTTATGTGTACACACCTCAACGGAATGGTGTTGTAAAAAGAAAGCGTAGCCACACTTTGGACACAACTAGATCTTTTAGGTTCCAATCTAATGTTCCTATGATATTTTGGGGTAGTGCATCTGTACTAGTGTCTACCTCATTAATAGTTTACCTTCTTCTGTTCTTAAGGGTAAAACCCCTTATGAAGGTCATTATCATGTTGTTTCATCTCTTGAGTACCTCAGAGTGTTTGGTTGCTTGGATTATTCTACTGAGTTAGAAAAGTGGACAATTTTGTTTCTAGAGCAATCCTAGCAATATCTTTGGTTTAAAGACCAACTGAGAGAAGAGTTTCACTAGACAAGCTAGGCCTTCTATTTGGCCTAAAGACTGTCACTAATAGCTCCAAGGTTAGCTATACATATTTATGTCTTTTGTCTTCGTATATGAGTTATGACTCACTTTCAGTAACTCATAGTGCAACACTGGTTGCTTACTCTACTATTCTTGAGCCCACTTTTTTTGTTGAGGCCTCTTTTGATCCTCTATGGGTTGTTGTAATGAAAGCAGAGATTGTTGCTCTTGAAAATAATAACACATGATCTATTGTTAACATTCCACCTATTAAACATCCTATAGGGTGCAAGTGGGTATTCAACGTGAAGTATTTAGCTTCAGGTGCTATTGCAAGATATAAGGTTAGGCTTGTGGCAAAAGACTTTAGTAAAAATGTGGTAGTAGACTGCTCAGAGACATTTTTTCCTATGGAAAAAATAGTCACAGTTAGCTCAGTTCTTGTTGTTGCAGTTGCTAAGAACTGACCTATCTTCCAAATGGATGTTCACAATGTATTTCTGCATGGTGAACTAGTTGAGGATATTTATATGGTGATTCCACATGGTTTTCGTAGACAGGGGAAGTCTGGCAAAGTCTAAACAGAAGTCATTGCATAGTCTTAAGTAGGCTCTAAGGCAATCGAACCTGAAACTAACAGAAATATTGATTCAACTAGGATTTATTTAAAGCTATTATGATTATTCTTTGTATATAAAGATAGAAGAGAAGGAGTTGGTGATAGTCCTGATATATGTGATGACCTATTGATCATTGGTAGCTATAGTAGGTTGATTGATCAAATCATAAAGAAAGCTATTATGATTATTCTTTGTATATAAAGATAGAAGAGAAGGAGCTGGTGATAGTCCTGGTATATGTGGATGACCTGTTGATCATTGGTAGCTATAGTAGGTTGATTGATCAAATCATAAGCAATCTCAAACAAAAGGTTAAGATGAAAGATTTACAGCATCTGAAATTCATTCTTGTTATTAAATTTGCTAGGTCCAAGGAGGGGTATGTAATGAGCCAAAGAAAATATTGTTTGAAACTCATTTCTAAATTAGGATTAAGTGAAGTTAAGCTTGAAATGAACCACTTGATCTCAACCTACGGTTAACCTCAATTGAATATGATTCTTATGTTCAAGGATCGGACGTTAAATCAAATGATAAACGAATAAAGGACATTAGGAAATATCAAAGGTTAATAGGTGGACTATTATATCTAACCATGACAAGAGTAGATATCTCTTTTGCAGTACATGCTCTAAGTTAGTATAAGCATGCACCTAAAGAATCTCACTTGAAAGCTGCTATCAGGGTAGTCAAATACATCAAAGCTTATCCAGTATTAGGACTGTTTATACCATCTCAAACTTCAAATATGTTAACTACAGTTTGTGACTCGGACTGGGGTACTTGTCTACAAACAGGAGATCTGTAACAGGTTATTTGGTGAAGTTTGGAGATGCACTAGTGTCTTGGAAATCAAAGAAGTAAGAGACAGTAGCAAGAAGTTTAACTGAAGCAGAATTCAGATGTACGACATCAACTGTTGCAGAGATTACTTGGCTTATTAGTCTGTACAAAGAGTTAGGAATAAAAGTTCAGCAACCAGTGACCTTATTATGTGACAACAAAGCTGCCATACAAATTGGTGCAAATTCAATTTTTTGTGAAAGAACAAAACATTTTGATATTAACTGTCACTTTCTTAGAGAAAAACTGTTGCAAGAAATGATCAAGACTCATCATGTGCCTACCAAAGAACAATTAGCAGACCTACTTGCTAAGAGTCTAGGAAAGATACATCACACATATCTTTTATCCAAACTAGGTTAAATGACATATTTCACCCATCAATTTGAGAAGAGGTGTTCAGTATAATAGACAGTTTAAGTTGTTAGTTACACTGTATAGTGAATTCTTAGAATTAGTTAGTTAGTTACATGGTAAGGTTAACTAGCCTAGTTAATTAAGTAGCTTGTGTTAGTTAGTAGTTCTATAAATAGGAGTAGATTAGATATTTTGTACTCAAGCAGTTATTCTCTCGATGAAATCTTTATTTCTCAGATTCCTTTCCCTCTTTCTGAGCTGTAGATCAGTTGCATGAACCACCATTAATGGTTCTTGGTAGTGTCTTAGTTCGAGATCTGGCTTGGATTGGAGTGGTGAAGTTGAAAGAAAGTTTTGAAAAATGTAATTTTGAAAAATGTTTGTTTTACAAAGACACTTTCCTTAATTTTGAGGTAAATAAACTTATTTTGAAAATATTTTTTGAAACATTTAGGTCAAATTAAACCGAGAAAACTAGAAAACACTTTTCAAAAAGTATTCTACTTTTTACCAAAGACACCCCAAATCTTTAAACTTTTGTATATTTGGATTATTTACACCAAATATTTACATCCAACTTTATTTATTTTTTGTATATTTGGGACATTTTCCTAAATCACAAAGCTGCCAAGCAAGAACACTGTTGGTTTTGTCACTAAGCTTTAAACGATAATATCAAAGAAAACATTAGCCTAAAGCATCAAAATTTGGCACACCAAACCAATAAAGTAGTGAACAAATTTTGACAGGACGACTTCCAATTTTACTTCATTTTTCTTCAAAATAATGATACGAGTTTTGTCAATATCGATTGAATTTGCGTAATCCTTTTTTTTTTTTGGATAGCACCTTGCTGACATATTGAATTATGCAGTGACCCCCCTTCCAATTATTTAACTTTGTTCTTCAATTTCTCAAACAACTTGTTACGAGATAATTTCTCTCACGATTGACTGAGACTCTCTTTTCTTTTATTTTCTAATTTCTTTTTTGCCTTTTTGGTTTACGTAAAATTGGCTTTTGGTGGCCAGCAAAAGTTTTACGTAGTATACTATAATTGATGCAACAGTAACCTACTCAATGTAGCAATTTTTTTTTTTTCCATTGCCGTTTATAAGAGAATGGTCCAAGAGTTATATTTAATAGAGAATTTTAGACCATTTGCAAAATAGCCGTCTATATCACTCCTAATTTGTTTTTTTTTAAATCACCAATTCTTTTTATAAGGTCAATTATCGCATAGTTATCATCTAAAATTAACCTTTTTGTTCTCAAATAATTGCACTGTTTTAATCTATAATGATGTTTCTATCACAAATTTTCTTTTTAAGGACAATAATTGCATGATTTTCATCTAAGTCTGACGTGTTATAGGTGATTGTATTTAAGAAAGTGTTTAAAACAAAAAGTTCAAAACATGCTAAATCTTCAACGAGGAAATAATCTCTTGTACAAATTTACAGTTTGATTAGCCGGAAAATCTCAACTCAATAAATATTTTTTGTATTTTATTAACAAATTTATATGTTTTTTATTGATGTTCTGTTAAAAAGAACCATATTGTAATTAAAATTACAGACTTGAAGCATGTTTCAAAGTAGCTATAATGTAATTGCTGACCTTATGAGAAAGAACGGAAGTACCACAAAACAATGGGGTGCATACGGTGCTCCTTTTTTAATTAAAACTCGTGGTTTTAAGTTGTGTGATAAAAAAAAAAGAAGGCAAAATGACCTTCTGAGCTCCTGTACTATGTCGGTTTTGTAAGTTGGACACTTCTACTTACATGTATGTCATCTGAACCCTTGAACCCATTAAAAAGCAGCATTTTGCACTCTTTGACCGTTGACTTTACCTATGTGGCATTAAAATGGTGACTAAGACGTCAATTTTACATTAAAATAATTAAAAAAAA
>NC_061113.1:221622258-221654460 GCF_002878395.1 Capsicum annuum
ACCCAAAAGGAAAAGTTGGCATTGTCATTGATAGTCAATTTGGCATTGATGGAGGTGCGTACGTAAAAGTCGTAGGCTCTTGTGGAGCACGGCAAAAATAATTATGGACATACTTTTTGTGGGTGTTAATTATCTTTAACAAGTCCTTTCCATTACACTTCTTAACTATAATTTGTCAGAATTGGCGGCTAAATCACATTTGGAATTACACGATCAAAATTAGTACATAGAAAAGTAGTATCATGGAGACAAAAATCTAGAAAAGACTAATAGATTCTTCTGTTTAATTCTTTATTTGGAGGAGGGTTGACCAATATTGGGGCAAGACTTGTTCCATGAAACTTGAATTCCGTAGGCAATTCAAAATAATTTTTTTTTTTCCGTCATTGCTTCACAATTACGCACTTTTACCAAACAGGCAGAGAACATTCAACTTTATGGTGTCTTTGTTAGTATCTCTAATCTGTGTTCAAGGTAGTAATTAATAAAACAGCTCCTGTTTTTATAATTTGGAAACAAAAATTATTTCAAGCCCACAATTTGCTTTGTTGGTATGTTACATAACTTTGGCAGAGCAAATCACACACATTGAACACTTAAGTTTTCAATTTTAAGACATTCTCTTGTCAACTCTTTTAGATAGAAAAAATGCTTCATATATATCAGAGCACAATAAGCTTCCTTTTTCTATCCAATTGAGGGACGAAATTTTCATTTTCGTACTCCACTTCCCAACTTACACCAAACTTCAACTTAAATCCCAATAGTCTTTTAAGTACTTAACTTTGATACCCTCGAGGCCTTGACGATGTATAGACTGTGATATTTGTGGTAGCGAGGCAGAACTCCAAAATATGTAGTGAGAAATGAGGGTGTTCGAACCTTGGGAATAAAGTTCTACGTAAAGTAGGAACACAAAGCCCCTCTATGGTACCAAATTAGATGGTCAACGATATAATTTAGAACAACAAGTGGTTAAAGAGAAGGGAAAAGAGACGTGTCCTACTGTCTAGAAAAGGTTAAATATTGTAATTCTCTTATACTATCAATCCATATATGCCCTTAATATTGTATCATCAGTGCATATAAGTCCGTTAACACTATAAAAAAAAATAGTTCATTTGCCCTTTCTCAGTTAATAATACCATCCATTTTAACCAAAATAACATACCAACACATTGCACCAATCCTCCTCCTATCACCACTATCCAAAGTCTCCAACACTTCACCATATGTACCATCACAACCAACATAAACCATCTACACATATATCAAACAAACATTGCAAAATATGCATCAATAAGAGATGATCCAATGAACGAAAATGCCCTTATTGAAGGTACAACAAAAATGTGAGAGGGGGGTGGGTAAACAAAACAAAAATTTGTACAAGATATATATTTGTTTCTTAGTTACTCTACAATCTCTCAAGAACTCACATAAGTACATAATACTAACAGGATATATGAATTAAATCCACCATAAAGAACTTAACAAATAACACAAGAATTTGGATCCTCTTCAACACTTCGTTGGTGATAATAAGCAGGAACAGGTGGTTGATAATGTTGATAAGGTTGTTGATAGTGATAAAACATAGGAGCTGGAAAAGCTCTCATTACAGGAGCTTCATCTTTCCCATCTTTCTTCTTATCATCACCTCCCTTTTTGTCGTCGCCCTTTTTATCATCGCCTTTTTTGCCTCCGTCATTCTTACCGCCGCCTTCTTCCTTCTTACCGCCCTCATCTTTCTTCTTTTCGGGCTCTTTTGCTGGTCCAACAGAGAGGATATCAGTGTGACAGAGTTTCCTTAATTTGGAAACTAGTGACACTGGATCTATGTTCCCTGTTATTGTTAATTTCTTCTCCTTTGTGTCTATTGAAATTGATTCAACTCCTGTAAGAAATTCAAAGAAAAAACAGATCAAAAATCAGAAACTTTACTATCTCAGGATCAGGGATAATTCAAGATTCTGCTACAAATTACTCCATCCGCCCATGGAACTTTTTTGAATACCTGATTTAATCTTTTTATATGATTTTTAAATACATATGTTTTTTGTTTCAAGAAAATTAAGATTTCATCTATCTGAATTTGCGATCAAAATTAAGAAGTTTGTCCCTCAAATTTTGAACGGCGCCACATAAATTGTACGAAGGGAATATTAAAAAGAAGAGGGTAATTTGTAGAATACCTTCAAGACCAGATACTTTTTTCATGGCCTTTTGCTTTATTTTCTCATCGAAATACTCCAATTTCAGCACTACTTTCTGTAAAAAAGAAGAATCAATTTTAATAAGCAGCCGTGAAAACAGGGTAAAATTACATACAATAGTCCTATCTAGTTCGGTCCATTCCACAAATCCAGCTCATCTATAGATACTATCCACGAAGTGCGTAAAAAGAGTTTTGGGTTAAACTTTTTGTATTTCATGAGAATCAGAATCCATAAAAAGAGATGAATTTAGCTAGTTGAGTCACAAAAGAAAAAGAGAATATACACAAAACAGAGAGAAAAGCTAACCTTCATCTTTTAGAGCTGATAATTGGGGATCTGCTTTTGTTGGTGTATCTTAGTAAGTATCAAATGAAGACCTGCTTTTTTTACTTTTTGTAAGAATATTATTGTCTCAAAAAAGAGGAGGAGGAGGAAGCAAGAGAATAATGTTGAAAGGGGGTAGGAGACAAATCCAAGAAGAGAAAAAAAAGAGAAGAGGGAGAGAGAAGTGTTTGAAGGTGCACAAGTGTAGAATGAGGATAATAAGTGGTTGTATTTATATGACAGATTTTTTAAGATACTGTGAGTGATAGATACATACAGTAGGCGATGGGAAAAGTGGGATGTGCGAAGGAAGGAACGTAAACCCAAGTCAAGTGAGACTCAAGAACATGAAAAGTCGAGGCAGGATCCAGTCTATGTGCATGGTCAATACATGTTTTTGGTCATCAAATGTGGCTGCCATTTAAAAAGGTCCACCACCTCCTGGTAAATATTTCTGCTCTCTTACCTACCTCTTTTTCAATAAACTTTTACCATTTTACGTAAGAAATTATGTAATCACCTCCTTCGGATAGCTCAATTGGTTAACCAGATGATTCCACTCGATTCTCCTCAAATCTTTTAAGTCGACTGTGTTGTATAGAGGTTGTCTAGTGTGTGTTTGTTGTGTTGTGAATATTTTTTTTTGTGTGTATGAATAAATTAAGTTTAATTTGAATCAATTTACTTTTAAAATTTTAAAATTTAAATAAATTCAAGATTTAAAATTTGTGGATTTCCCACATTAAACCACTACTAAAAAAGTTATAAAAAGAGACCTAAAATAAGAGACCTCAAAAGTAGGTCGAAAATAAGAGACCTCGTAAGGTCATTTATCCCCTCAATGTATTTTTTAAATTTATTTTAAAATAAAAAGACCTCATGAAATCGGTAAATGCTAAAAGGATTCTACATAATAATAATAGAGACTTCAAGAGGTCGAAAATAAAGTGCGGAAAAATTTAGCGCCAAAATATTAAAAAAAATTAAAAATTTGTAAAATATAAAGTAGGTCAATAATTTTTTTTTAACATTGCGACCTCGTGAGGTCGCTATTATATTAATTAATTGATATTTATTAGTAAAAAAAATTATTTACCACTATTTGAAGAAGTGTGAAGACAAAATTTATTTACTTTTTAAATAATTATTACTATTATTATTATAGTTTTGTTGAAAAAAATTCCAATTCACGAGGGTCAGCTCCTTTCTCTCTAAAAAAAACTCCCTTTCTCAAATCCATTTTTGCCCTCTCTCAAATTCGAGCCTCTCCTAAATCCGTCGTCAGCTCTTTCATTCCAGGTTGCAAGCTTTGTTTTTTTCTTTTTATGGATAAAATAGAATGTAAATATATGAATCTGTTGTGCCTCCTTTAATTTCCCCAAAATATGAATATTGTAATGAATAGTTGGGGTTTTGTTTTCTTGTTTTAGAATTGAGTTTCAGATTTATGCATTCCGATTGAATATGTGTTGCTACTTCTTGTTATCGAATAAGAGTTGTAAAAATTTCAACATTTCCTGTCATTCTATTTTTAGCTGGAGTAAGTAGATTTTATTTGTATATTCTCAATGTTGAAAACTGAAAAATATTCAAGTATAATGAATTGACGTTTGAGGGATTATTCAGCGTATTGGGTGGTTGAATTTGGGCAACGGTGTTTGAAATTTTCATCTTCAAACTTGTCTTTGTTGTTTTCTAGAAACTGAAAGTGTGGATTTTACATGATTTGTAGCTAATTAGTAATCACATCCAGAGGGGTAAGATTAATGAGTTAGAGGCTGGAGATTCTGTGTAGTGATACTGAGTTTTGGGCCACTATTTTTGGGGTTTTTCGAGATATATAAGTTTCGTTGTTCTGTACAGTAGTGGATTTGCTCTCTTTTTATTTATTATTCCCCCCTTAAACACATCTTTATGTTTCTTAGCCTGTGACTTTCAATTGTTTGACAGTGAAACGTAAACTCTATACTTTGACTTAGAAATGTAAACTGTAAACTGTTTCTCAGCTTGTTTCTGTATTTTCTCGACAACTCTTTATTTTAGTCCACTGGCCCCAAGTAATACAGATTCGTGCTGCGCATGACTCATTAAAGAGAGAATGTGCTGTCCTAGGAGTTTTTCTATTAATGGGTGCATGTCTGAAATCTTTTCTTATTTTTTCATGTTTGATTTGTAAATAATTTAACCAAGTTCCTTGAAATTGAGAAAAATAACTTTCCTAGTAGAAGTAGGGTCTTTCCATTTCATCCCATCCTCAAAGTTCCAAAGCGCAACTCTCATAACTTTTGCTTAGATTATATATGTACTCTTAGAATACCAGTTTTTGCTTACGTATTAAACACACAAAAAGAAGTAAAGAAAACATTTTTCATTCATACCAGACAACTAATGCTCTCTAGTTTATCTTCCAATGATCCTTGACAGTAGTTTCAATAAATTCTTTGTTCTCATAAGCTGCTTTTGCAGCCATGATGCTGATTGCCTCATCGTATCTTCTACTTCCAACTTCAACACTCTTAATATCCAACTCAACTCTTTTATCCAAACTACCAACAAATGACAAGAAGGCCACTAATTTCTTATCTGGTAATACAACAACTTTACCTACAAATCTTCACACTAATTTTAAAAATAGATAGCACACGTAAAAAAATAAAAAGTGTCATGTAAATTAGGACAAAGGTTATGATACCTCTTAAGAAGTTAAAAATAAGACGGAGTAATCTGCCGTAAACGTTTTGAAAGTTAAGCCAATAGTAAATTGCATTGCTGAATGTATGGAAAGTCAATTTCAGGAAATATAATCTACCTAAATAACATTAGCCAAATGTATTTCCATTTTGGGAGTAGAAAAACACATTTCCCAAACTGGACTTATCGAGATAACAAGATAACAAAAGAAATTTTATTGGCAAAGACATAACTGATTAACTGACTCAACAATTTCAACATAGTTATGCTTTCCAACTTTTTTTTCAGCCCAAATTCCATTCTCAAACTCTTCCCTCAAAAGCAATTACTTCTTGTTCAATATTTGCCCTATTGATTTGGCTATAAAACTGGTTTTAACTCATCATTTACAAGAGTCAAGCCATTGACATCAATGAGGACAGAATCTTTCCTATTCTGAGATGTGGATGGATTTTTAAACTTGGTTGGATTCTGTTTGAACATTTTCTCTGTCCATTTCTAGACCTTCATTTGTATAGAGCTATTTGCTGCTAATTCTCCTTTATTTGCAGTCTCCACTCTGCTCAGTGCTTCTTCTAATGCCTTCGAACTAACTTTAATTTTTTTTATAGCTTCTTCTACCTTCTTCAAGATTTCTGTTTTAGACACATCAACCTCATCCCCTAGAATCATTGCATCTGCTACTCTTTGCTTGCTAGCTAGCTTCCTGTGAGTCTTAATCTTTGGACATTTTAAGTTTGGTGAATATCAATATTGAATACTTGATCAACAACGTGCTAAACAAAGTTTCTGCTTTTGAGTTGGTATGAATCAACAGACAATGTAGGGTAAGCTTTTATATAACAGTACCACTAGTCAAAAAAGGGTTAATCTTTTACATAAATAGTATTTTACAATCAATTAATTTGATAAATGTTCATGTTGCTTTGCTACATTAGAAAATTAATTTACCTTAATTTATCTTGTCATCACAGGAAAAGTATTTTTGACGTCCAGAACATGAAGCTCAAATTACTACAAACTTCAAGAAAGCTATCAAATAAGGGTGGCTCTTTACATACAAGTGAAGCTTAGAGTCGGGGAAATGTAAGGAGGAAACTGGTACATTCTTAATCTTCTCCCAAGCAATTTTTAACTATTCGACTCACCAAGCGCGATCAGTACGTTCTTAGAAAAAAAATACACCATAGCTAGTGAGATGCCTATTATTAGAAGTACTATTGTTGATCTTTGTAAGAGTCTAATATTTCATATATATTCTCATATCTGTAACTCTGCTTGCTGAGAACTTGTAATGCTCCCAAGGTTTTAAACTTTAAGTTATAATTATTCTTATTAAACTGAAAGTGAAAAATTTACTAAATTGACTAAATTTGTAAACTCGTCAAGTACCCTGTTGATGGGTTTAGGCATTTTAAAATTAGTTTATCATATTATATGTATTAATTTGCCTTGAGATGGTGTGCAACAACTCAATGGCTCTTTACTCTTTCCGTTCCCTGCCTCTTTAGTGCACCAGTTTTATTCCCCTTCATTGTTGGCATAATATGCCAATTACTCCTCAACTGCAGTAAAAGGAGCTTGGGAGGCCGATAACGCAGGCTGAGGCTTTCAAGGCTATCCTGATGTTTGGGTTGACCCATGAGCTCAACTGACCATGTAAGCCTCTATTTCTAGTAGTAATCACTTTATTTCCTAAATTTACATTCTAATGTTATTATCCTTAAATTCAGAATCGATATTTGCAATCCATAGAGAATTTTTACTGGACTTTGCCAGATGATAGTCAAGACCTGCCACTTATCCAAGAACAAAATGAGAGGATATAGTTAGATACGGTCGATGGTCCGAGTAGGTATAGTTATGATTATGGCTTGCTGTAACGAACCTTTCATGAATTCTATTCGGAACTAGAAAGCCTCGGTAGCTCCCAAGATGATGAGTCAAGGGAGATGATTTTGACTTTGCAGCAACAGATAGCTGAGCTATCTAATGACGCTAAGGCCTCACATGCAAGGGAAAGGCAAAGGGATATACAGTATGCGGGAATGAAGGCCTAATTCGATGCATTACTAGCTTCGAAAGGGATTACCCCTGTCTTGGTGATGCAGTTCGCCATCCTCGATCGCCCCAGTCTCTACCTATTTCACATAGAGTATATAGTCAATACAAAGATGTGATTGAGGAGCCAAACAATGATTAAGATGATGAGGATTATTATGTGGACAATACTCTGTTGCGTTGTTCAAGTCGATTATTTGATTAGATAATCTAAACTATATACTTTATGGCGATTTATTTGAACTATTAAGTGTTTTTGAATGCATTAGAGCTTTGAAGTAGTCTAATCAACAGTACTATTGTATAAATAACTTAACTACTATGTTTTTTGATTTAATTTCAAGGTACTTTAGGTTGATTTTCATTTAGTGTTCATTGGATGAGATATTTAGTATTATATTTGTTGTTTGATTGATTATTATGAGCTCTTGGAGCTCGATTTAGTTGATTAGATTGTATAAATATATATTGTTGAATTGAATTAAAATGACAGGTATCTGACAATTTTTTTTTACAGAAAAGAGACTTCATGAAGTTGCTATTTTGCATTTTGATTTTTCAGCAGATGAACAAAAGCCACCACAGGAGGTCTCTTTTTTGCAATTTCATTTTTTAGGCACTCAAATAAGAGACTACAAGAGGTTGCATATGTTTTAAATAAATTATTTATGATAAAAATAGAGAAATAATAGTCACCTAATGAGGTGTCTTTTAATTAAAATATAAAAAAAATCAAATCAAATAGAGACCTTACGAGGTCTCTTTTAATAGAATAATAATAATTATAAAAAATAATTAGAGACCTCACGAGGTCTCTTTTAATAAAATAATAATAATTATAAAAAATAATTAGAGACCTCACGAGGTCTCTTTTAATAAAATAATAATAATTATTATAAAAAATAATAATAATTATAAAAAATAATTTAAGAGGTCTCTTTTTGAAAAATTCAAAAAATAACTTAGTGACCTCGTGAGGTTGCTTTTAAGTGACCTCATAAGGTCTCTTACAAAAAGAGACCTATGTTTTAGAGACCATCCATTGAGGCCGCTTTTGAAGTCTCTTTTTTAGGAAAAGAGACATCATGAGGTCTCTTTGTTAAGTCTCTTTTTACAAGTTTTTTAGTAGTGAACAAAAGAAATCAAGTAGTACCTAAGGGAACTTGAATCCACAACTAAGAGGCCAACAAAACTTTTACAAGTCCCTCTGCTCCACTAGACCAACACCACAACTTATTTATGGGTTCCCAACTTATAAACTTGTATATGCAAGATTCACACAAAAGTTACTGGGTTCCCGAAAATTCCCTAGATTCGCCCCTAATTTCAGTAGTCATTGAGAGAAAATAGAGCAGCTTTTGCACCTAAATTTCAGTCCTAGCAACCGACTTCAAATTATAATTTTTATCTCGTTACATTTCTTGTCTTATTGAAATAATTTTTGGATAGCTTGTTCCTCTTCTCTCAATCCTTGATTAGGAACTAATAAAGTTGGATTTAATAGCATGTAGCTTCAATTTTTTATCTGTGAACAATAGCTGTGTTTTTGGTGTTCATTGCTCCTTTAATTCTCTAGTTTGTCTTTTAGCAATTTTTGCTCGTTGTCTGGCATTTGTTCGGTGGCTATTTTGAAGAGGACTATTGTAACTCTTGGTGATTATAGTGAAGATTTTGGTCTTGTAATTTTTTACTCTTCATACTGAATGATTTTTTATGTAAATCTTGATGTTTCCTGTGCTTGTTTTATTTGTTCTTGTTATATTCTTTTGGTTGTATATCTATTATCTTATTATCATTGTGTTTGAATTTATTTGAATTTTCTTAGTTCAAATTTAAAGAAAAATTCAGACTTGAATATTCTTCCATTGCTATCTTATCGGATAGTTTTTTAGTACCTTGTCTTTTCCAACAAAGTACTATTAGAGCATTGATTGTTGTTGATTATTAATTTGAATGATAGAGGAAAATATGAGTAAGATGACATGCTTAAATGGTAATAATAATTATACCTGAAAAGGCAAGATGAAAGATCTTCCATTTGTCAAGAAAAAGCATTACCTGTTTTTCCTTCTAATAAACCTCAATCCATGACAGATAAGGATTGTGAATTTGAGCACAAGCAGGTTTGTGGCTATATCAGAAAATGAATTGAAAATAATATTATAAACTATATTATGAATGAGACACATTCAAAAAGTTTGAGAGATAAGCTTAAGACACTTTATGCTTCAAAGACTGACAATAACAAGTTATTTCTACTGAAACAATTAATGAATATCAGGTACAACAAGGAGAATCCTATTTATGATCATATAAATGATTTTCAGGGTATCCTTGATAAGTTTTAAAAAATGAATATAAAGTTCGATGAAGAAATACATGAATTATAACTTCTTAATACCCTGTCAATCTCTAGGAAAACTCATTAAATTTCTTTGAATAATTCTTATCCAGCGGTGTTGTAACTATGAAACATGCTAAGAATGGTGTCTTAAATGAAGAGATGAGAAGAAGATCTTAGGTCTCATCTTCTTCAGCTTCACACTCAATTGTTTTGATTATTAAAGATAGGGGAGAAATAAGTTCAAAAGTCTGAATCACAAAAGTACAAGTAGAAGCAAGTTATCGTCCATAGTCAAGAATGTTACATTTGATTAATACTACAAGAGTAGGCATATCATAAAATATTATCACAAGCATAAGATAAATATGAGACGACAAAAAAAAGAAGGTGATAATGAAAATCGTGTAGCTGTTGTTGCTAATGATGATCTTCTTGTTGCTTATGGTGAAAAATATCATTAATCTTGTTTATGTTGATTCTAGCTAATTTGTGAATTTTGGTTCTACTTCTCATGTAGCTCCAAAGAAGAAATTATTGTCTAATTATACTCCAGGTAATTTTGGAATATTGAAATGGACAACAATTATGCTCAATAATGTCAAGCATGCTTCAGATGTTCACTTGAATTTGATTTCTATAGGAAACCTTAATGATGAAGGTTACATTAACATCCTTGGTGCTGGCTTGTGGAATCTCACTAAAGGTTTGATGTTTGTGGCTTGTGGTGATAAGCTGTCTAAATTATTTATATTTTAGAGCTTCATTTCTAGAGTCTCAATAAATTTGATGGAGAATGATATTTCATCACAAATATGAAATAGAAGGTTGAGTTATAAAGTGATTGATAATTTCGCTAAGAAAAATTTATTTTCTATGGTGAAACAAGTAAAGTTGAAGAAATATGTTTATTTCTTAGTTAGTAAACATAAAAGAGTTTCTTTTCAGAATCATCTGCCTTCAAGAATGTCTGATTTGCCAGAGTTGATTTATTTCAATTTATATAATTCTTTTTAAGGTAAAGTCTCATGGTGGTGCAATTTACTTTGTGGCTTTTATTTATGATCATTCTCGCAAGCTCTGAGTTTTTCTTTGAAGTTCAAGAATCAAGTACTTGATGTGCTTAAGAATTTTGGGGACTTGATTGAGAGACAGACAGGAAAGAAATTGAAATGTATCCGTTAAATTAATGATGGTGAATATATTGATCCTTTTGATAGATATTACAAAGAGCATGATGTTCAGCATAAAAAAAACTCCTTTAAAGGCTCCTCAATTAAATAATTTTGCAGAGAGGATAAATAAAATTCTAGTTGAGAAAGTTAGATGTATGCTTTCAGATGCTAAGCTACCAGTTTTTTTGGGGCAGATTCACTTAATAATGTTGCTTATATTATCAATTTATCTCCTATTATTTCTTTAGATGGTAATGTCTCTTATAGAGTTTGATTTGATAAGAATATTTTTTATGATCATCTTAGAGTCTTTGGGTGTAAATCCTTTGTGCATGTCCCTGAGGATAAGAGATCAAAGTTGGATATTAAATTTAGGCAGTGTATCTTCATTGATTATAATCAAGATGAATTTGGCTATTGTTCTATGATCCAGTTGAGAAGAAACGTGTTAGAATTTGTAATGTTGTGTTCTTTAAAGACAATTTAAAATTTTAACAAAGCTGAGAAGGTTAATTCTCAGACTAGTAAAAACATAGTTGATGTTTATTCAGTTTCTTTAACTATTTTACTTGAAAATAATCTTCATAATGATAAAAATCAAGTGTTGATAATGAAGATGATGATTATGTTCAAAATGATCAGCATGATGTTATTGATGTTTCAATTTAAAATGATGTGTTTTTCCAACAATCAGTTATTATTGATGCTTCAGAAAATTTTCTCAGATAATTTACTAGAGAGAGAATACCTTCATCTCGTTATTCTCTCAATGAATATGTACAATATTCTTGATAAGGTCATGAAAAATGAAGAAAAAGAAAGGTGATTGATGCTGGAAGATGAGATTAAATCCTTACATAATAAATATACCTTTGATTTGGTTAAACTATCTAAAGATAAATAAGCTTTGAGAACAGGTAAATTATTTGGGTGAAACATGAAGATGGCAATTCAATTCCATAGTACAAGGCTAGATTAATCGTGAAGGAATTTAACTAGAAAAAAGGTGTTTATTTTTATGAGATATTCTCTCCAGTTATGAAGATGCCATTCATTTGTATGGTTCAATACTTAGCTGCAAGTCTAGATTTAGAGATTGAACAAATAAATATCAAATCAATCTCTCTCTATGGAGACTTAGATAAAGAAATTTATATGGACCAATCAAAAGATTTTAAAGTCAAAAGAAAAGAGAATTATATTTTTAAATTAAAGAAGAACTTGCATGCTTTGAAACAAGCTCCTAGACAGTGGTACAAAGAGTTTGATTCTTTTATGAGTAAGCAGGATTTCAAGAAGACTTCTTCAAATTATTGTATTTTTGCATAAAAATTTTCTGATGGTGACTTTATTATTGTGTTGCTTTATGTTGATTACATGTTTGTTTTCGGTCATGCTTCCAGAATTCAGAAGTTAAATGTAATAACTTAGAATATTTAATGAGGGGTAAATGGATAATTTGGCCATATTATTAATATTAATTAAGAGAATTTAAAAGGAGTGGGTCACGCCCATTTCCTTGTTTAGTCTTCACGGCTAAAAAAAATGGAAGAAAAATATAATACTAGGGCAATCAACCCCTTCATTGTTGGACAAAAGAAGTCAACAAAATTGGTTATTTTTGGGTGAACTTCAAGGTTGGCTTACAAAATTCTCTTGCTACTATTTTATGTGATAACAAGATGCAGGTAATGATCTCTTTACAGTGACATATTCTTTTCTTCCTACCCTTATTCCATTTGAAGCAATGATTAGAATAATTCATCTAAATATTATGACTTAGAAAAATCAATAATTTGGTGAAGTAGTTGAATTATATAAAAAATTTGGATGTTAAAAGATGCTACAGTGCCACTGTAGTTCTTAGCAGCTTTGGTGTCTGCAATATTCATTGAAAATGGATCACAAATCTAGTTAATGATTGGTTTAGTTGTATTTGTTGTTGGTACGTTTAAATGAAAACACAATAACGGTTTGGCATAAAAAAGATGGCATATCAAGATTTAAGGTTGGCAATTAGTCCACTGCCTGTGCAAATTTTTTTTATGTTGACTTACTAAAGGTGCAATTTCATTTTAAATGGTAGGAGTACATAATTCGATTAATTACATTGAATGATAGACTGTAATATTTGACTTGCTCTAAAATTTTAAAGAATGTTCGTTGATGGGGTATTGACTATATTAAATTCATTCTTTGTGTAGTTTAAGGTGTTTAAGTTTATGGGAGCATATTTTGATTTACTAGGAGGTGGTTCTTGAATTTTACATTCGAGGTAAGTTACACTTTAAGCTTTGATACTTGTTATTTAAACCTGTTTTATTAAAAAAAATTATATTTTTTTTGCCTAGTCCATGTGTTGATACAAGCGTGCACTTGGTAGAATCGGTGGTCTTTGATGAGCTGTGGTTATGTAATTTTAAAGTGCAGTGAGGATTGCTTGGTGGTAATAGGTGAGGTGTGATGTTGGGGCATTGAATATATTTTCTTCACTGTTGTTATTATCTCTAGGGGTATATATAGCTATCGTAATATGTTAGGGGCATATTTATGCTACCATAATATGTTTGGGGCTTGTACATGCTTCCATAGTAGACTTTTGGGGCATTATATATATGCTACCGTGGACTTTTGGGGTGCTAGGTTGATCACCTTCATTGCCATTTATGACAAGCCATGAGAGTTGATTGAGTTGAGATATAGAGTGACTTTTAGAACTTCTGTTTGGATCTTATTGAGCACTACTTTATAAGAGATGTTGTGTGCATATTGTTTATACATTTTATTTTGCCCTGCATGTTCTAACACTTGTTCTAGGTGTATTAAAGTAGCGGATCGGGGATTTTACTGGGTTATATTTATATATAGCTCACTCTTTACTTATATGTCTACAGATATTATTGTGGAGGGGGAGACCAGTGGTTGATGATTTGTACCTGTGAGTTCCATGCTGAGGTGAGCCTTCCTATTATTCATGGAGGTTGTTATTCATCTTTAGATTTTTTTAGATTAAGTTTCTTTTTGTTGGGTTTACATGTCCGAAAGTTGAACTCATGTAACTCTGTTTAGATGCTCCATCATCTTAGAGTAGAATTTGGGCTAAAGGTTTATTATTTAAAGTATTGTTGTTTCTATAAATCATTATACGATAACTGGTTGGACAATTATTGTGTGTTTAATAGGTATTGCATGCTTTTAGAGTTGCATGTGTTCTTATTTCAAGTGCTTGTAGACATTGTGAATGTATGGGAAATTGGTTCTCCTGGAAAGTGGTATTAGTGGGAGCCAGTCACGCTTAGAGGTTATTTTGGGATGTGACAAATTTGGTATTAGAGCCTAGGCTTTAGGTCACGGGACATGGAGCAGTGTTTAGTAGATTCTTGTGCAGGGGTATGTAAGCGCCAATACTATGAACTTGAGGCTGCGAAACATCTAGAAAGTTTTCTCTTTTTTATTTATTATTCGTGTGTCGAGATGAATTAGTCTAACCTTTAAATATTATTTCCCAGATGGTTAAGAGACGCGGTTCTTCCTTCGGTAATCAACTAATGCACCTGCTAGATGTGGTCCTGAACTGGATTCTAATCGTGGTGGTGGTCGAGTTGGGTCTCATTCTACTAGGCCTCGAACTAGGACACATACTAGTCCTCATCTTGGAGTTGGGAGTGCGACCATCCCTAATTTTTGGCTCCTGAACGAGTACAGGACCAGGTTATCAGGATACTCTAGATACAGAACCAGTTGTTATACCTACTGTTGCATTGCTTGCAGACATTGTGATAAGAATGATGAATTTACTTGAGGCATTGATGCCTAATCAGGTCGAGCTCCATCTTCTCAGGCTACTTCACAAATACAGGCACGAGTTCAGTTGAATGTTGTGACTTTTCAGGCACCTCAACTAATTGATCATTCGGTTGCAACCATAAGGCAAACCAAGGATCTTAAAAATTTCATAGATCTTAAGCCACCGGAGTTTGATGCTACACCGTCTTATGTTGAACCTCAAAGTTTTTAGATCATTGTGAGAAGATACTAACTACTTTGGGATTTAAGGAGACTCGTGGTGTCGAATTTGGCACTTTCCTATTCTCAAGGTCTCCCGAGGCTTGGTGGACTTCTATTTTGAAGAAAGACAAGCAGGGCTACCACCGATCACTTGGTTAGAGTTTTAACCATATTAATGGACAGATTTATTCTATTAAGCAAACAAGATGACATGAGACACCAGTTTAATAAGTTACGACAAGGATCTATGACGGTCACTAAGTACGAAGCTAAGTTTATTGAGTTGTCCTGGGATGTTCCATCTTTGGTTGCAGATTAGAAGGAGAAAGTAAGATGATTTATATATGGACTTGAGGCTCGTTATCATGGTCCAGTGATACAAGATGTGCATAATGGATCCTATTCTGAAGTGGTTGACACTGCTCTCCGTTCTAAGTCTTATTATGAGATGGAAAGGATTAATCTAGAAAATAAGAAGACACATAACTCAGGTAGGTTTAGTAGTGCTTTGTCGAGGAGAAAGAGTGGTTTTTATCATGGACAGCCTAGGCCTACACAGTAAGATTTAGTGGGCCAATCTTTAAGGAATAGTTATCCAGCTAGACAGGGTCAACAGCAGATGTAGAGAAAGGGCAGTAATTTGTTTCAGTTTGGGCAGTATTCAAAGTATTTTAATTATGGTAGAAATTATAGTAGACATTATTTTAGAGTTGGCGGTCCTTGTTATACTGGTGGTGAAAGAGGTCACATTGATAAGTTCTGTCCTAAGGGAGATTCTAGGTCTAGTAAAGCTACTCCTCAAGTGCATAGAGATGTTATAGGTACTCATGCTCATACTCAGCCAGCTAGGATAGCTCCACAGAGTGCTCGTGGATAGGATTAATCAGGTGCTCAGGGTTCTCAAATAACATGTGGACCACCAAGATTTTTTGCTCTGGCTAGACAGGACATAGTGGCATCTAATGCAGTAGTCACAGGTATTATCATTATAAATTCTCATAAGGCACATTCTTTTATTGATCCTAGTAGTACATACTCGTATGTGTCTCCATCTTTTGATTTATTCTTAGAAAGAAATATTGAGGCTCTTGTTGTCCCATATATTGTTATGACCCCGCTGGGAGAGACCTTATTAATGTATAGAGTTTATGGAGATTGTGTGATATCTTTTTTAGGGTAGGGACACCATAGTTGATCTATTTGTGCTGCCAATGATTGAATTTGATGTGATTATGGGTATGGATTGGTTGGCGTCATGTTACGCTTTAGTTGATTGTTATGCTAAGCTTAAACGTTTTGATGTTCCTGGAGAAAACCTTTTATATGGAAAGGTATGACTCCTGTGACTCAGGGAAAGATAATATCTTATGTTAAAGCACATTGAATAATTAATCATGGGTGCTTGGGTTCATTGCTACTATTTATGACACTTAAGCAGAAGATGTTGTTGTTGATAGAGTTCCCATTATTAGAGAATTTGTTGATGTATTTTCATATGATTTGATCGCGCTACCTCCGATGAGAGAAATTGAGTTCAACATTGACTTAGAGTCAGGGACTCAACCTATCTTTATTCCATCTTACTGTATGGCTCCTGCTGAGTTGAGAGAATTGAAGGTTTAGCTCCAGGAGTTACTTAATAAGCGATTAATCAGTCATAGTATGTCACTTTGGGGTGCACTTGTGCTATTTGTGAAAAAGAAAGATGACACGATGAGAATGTGCATTGACTACCAACAATTGAATAAAGTAATAATCAAGAATAAATATTATTTGCCTCGTATTGATGATTTATTTGATTAGTTGCAAGGTGTTACTCACTTTTCTAAAATTGACTTGAGATCAGGTTACCATCAGCTGAGAATCGAGGTCGAAGATATCACTAAGACGACTTTTCAGACCAGGTATGGACATTTTGAATTTTTATTGATGTCTTTTGGACTGACTAATGCACCTGAAGCATTTATCGACCTCATGAACAGGGTATTCAAGCCATACTTAGACCATTTTGTGATTGTGTTCATTGATGACATTTTGGTCTACTCTCAAAGTGAGGTAGAACATGGACGACACTTGAGAGTTGTGCTGCAACTACTTAGAGAACAAAAGCTTTATGCCAAGTTCTTAAATTATGATTTTTGGTTAGGCACGGTTTTCTTTTTGGGGCATGTGGTGTCAATAGATAGGATTTATGTTGATCCAAAGAAGATTGAAGCAGTTCGAGATTGGCCGCAACCTAATATGGTTACTAAGATTTGTAGCTTCTTGGGTCTAGCTAATTATTATAGGAGGTTTGTAGAGGGCTTCTCGAAGGTAGCTTCTCCATTGATGCGCTTAACTCAAAGGGGTGTGGTTTTTAAATAGTCAAATGAATGTGAAGAAAGTTTTTAAAAATTAAAGACGACATTGATTTCGGCTCCGATGTTGACCTTACCTACCATTAAGAGTGGTCTCACTATTTTTGTGATGCGTCTCACATTAGCTTGAGTTGTGTTTTAATGCAGAGTGGTAAAGTGGTAGCATATGTTTATCGATAATTAAAAATCCATGAGAAGAATTATCTGACTCGCAACTTGGAATTGGTTGTGGTTGTATTTTCACTCAAGATCAGATGCCATTATCTTTATGGTGAACCGTGTGAACACTATACTGATCACAAGAGTCTGCAGTACATATTCAAGCAAAGAGATTTGAATCTGAGACAACGATGATGGTTAGAGTTACGTAAAGATTATGATCTCACTATCTTGTATCATCCTGGGAAGGCGAATGTAGTAGCAGACATTTTGAGCAGGAAGTCTATGGGTAGCTTGGCCTAATTTGTTGTTGAAAGGCGACCTATGGTTATGGATATTCAGTCTTTAGCCAATCATGGAGTTTGAATTGACCATATAGTGCTTGGCAAGTTACTTGTAGTTATGGTGGTTCAGTCATCCTTAGTTGGGCAAGTTAAGACTTGCCAATATGATGATCCCTATATTGTTAGGCTTCGAGATCGAGTGAAAAATAGAGGTGTAAAGTCTTTCACTATTGATGGTGAAGGCGTGTTACATCGTCACGGGAGATTATGCGTTCCCATTGTGGGTAATATGAGACAGTTAATTCTTAATGAGGCTCATAGCTCGCGATATCTATCTTTCCTGGTACTACAAAAATGTGCCAAGACTTGCACGGATTATACTGGTGGAAAGGTAAGAAGGTTGATATTTTGAAACATGTAACAAGTTGTTTAAATTGTCAGCAGGTTAAGTATGAACATTAAAAACCTGGTGGAACAATGCAAAAATTTATTATTCTAGAGTGGAAATAGGAAAGGATTACTATGGATTTCAATGTTGGATTGCCAAATACTTTCAGGAATCACAACTCAGTTTAGATCGTAGTGGATAGACTTACAAAATCTGCCCATTTCATAGTAGTTTGGGTTACTTATAATGCTAAGCAGTTTGCAAAAACCTTCGGGTGATAGTTAGGCGTTATGGTATGCCTATTTCAATCATATATGATCGAGGTGCACAGTTCACTGCTGAGTTCTGGAGATCTTTTTAGAAATCATTGGGTTCGCAAGTTGAGTTGAGTAAGCTTTTCATCCGCAGACCGACAAGCAGTCTGAACGAGTTATTCATATCTTGGAGGACATACTTAGAGCTTGAGCGATTAATTTTGGTGGCTATTGGGATGACCAGTTGCCTTTATCAGAATTTGCTTATAATAATAGCTACCAAACAAGCATTCAAATGGCACCTTATGAGGCTCTATATGGTCGCAAGTGTCGTTCACTAGTTGGCTAGTTTGAGCCCTGCAAAGCACAATTATTAGGTTCAAATTTAGTTCAATAAGCGTTGGAGAATGTTGCAATGATACGGGATTGACGTAAGATGTCACAAAGCAGATAGAAGTCCTATGTAGATAAGAGGGTCTGTGATTTGGAGTTTGCAAAGGGGGGAAAAAGATTTTTTGAAAGTTTCTCCCATGAAAGAAGTTATGAGATTTGGCCGGAAAAGTAAGCTAAGTCCTAGATACTTTAATCCTTATGAGAGTTTGGACTGAATTGGATTGGTGGCATATAGGCTTGCTTTAGCTCCAAGATTTTCTACAGTTCATCCTATGTTTCTTATGTCGATGCTTAAACGATATGATCATGATGATAGTCATAAGATCCAGCCACAGGATGTAGAGCTTGATGAGAATCTAACTTATGAGAAAAGCTCAATAACTATTCTTGATAGGCAAGTGCAATAGTTAAGATCGAAAAAGATAGCTTCAGTCAAAGTATTATGGAGTAATCATCCAAATGAGGAGGCTACTTGGGAGTCCAAGAAAGAGATGTAAGCTACATTTTCTCACTTATTTGATACTTCAAGTATGATCCTATATTCGTTCGAGGATGAATGTTATTTAAAGTGGGGGAGAATGTAATAACTCAGACTTTTTAATGAGGGGTAAATGGGTTATTTAGTCATATTATTAATACTAATTAAGATAATTTAAAAGTAGTAGGCCACACCCACTCACTAGTTTAGTTTTCAGGACTAAAAGAAAATGGAAGAAAAGAATAATACTAAGGCAACCGACCCATCATTGTTAGGAGAACAGAAGATCACAGAATTGGTTATTTTTGGGTGAACTTTAAGGTTGGCTTACTACATTCTCATGCTACTGTTTTGTGTGAGAACAATATGCAGGTAATGGCCTATTTATAGTGATTTTGCCTTCCCTTATTCTATTTGGAGCAACGATTAGAATAATTCATATTAATATTATGACTTGGAAACATCAATGATTTGGTGAAGTAGTTGAATTATATAGAAAATTTGGATGTTATAAGATGCTACAAAGACATAGTAGTTGAAATACCCCTTGTTTTGAAGTCACTGTACAACATCCGTCTCATGTTTTTTAGTCGTATGGACATCATACGAGTTGTATGTTCAACTCGTATCCATGACAGTGTGAGATGGGTCAAATTTTGTATAAGGTTAAACCTTAAAAGTTGTAAGGTGATCATACGATCTATACTTGGTAAGTCATAACCAAATCAGTGTGAGGTGAGATGAGTTTTGTCCAACTTACGAAAGGATGAGTGCTAGTCGTATGACTTGTTAAAAGTCGTAAGTTACGACTTATATCCTGACTAGTGAAGGATACAAGAATCAAACCTCATGTTTTGATAGCTTTATAAGTTACTTAGACATATATTAAGTCCTCAAATAGCTCCTAGCTCATGAACAAGTCAAAACATCCCTTAGAGATTAAGTTCATAAGAAGAATATAACTATAGTCATATTCAAATAAGCATAACTTCTGTTATACTAAGAAATTTTGAGCTCAAGATCGACCAATGCATAGATAATTGAATTACCTTTACAACTATACCAATTTTTTCTTAATCCGGTAATGAAGTGAAAAGTTATGGCCAAATTACTGAAGCATTGTCAAAGCTGCCAGTAAGGTACGACTCTTGATAACGAATCGTACCCAGAACATACGAGTCATCAGGAGGAGTCGTACCCACAATAGCAGGGGTCGAAATTGGGATCCTGGAGATGACTCAAGGTATGACCCGTACCCAGAACATACGAGTTATACCCAATCACGATGGGATGGTTCCCAGACGATTTCCAAAAGGTTTTTAAGGGTTTTTTGTCTTTTCTCCCCTTATAACTTCCAACCCACAACATTTAACCCCAAAGGGTGTTACTTTTCCTTTTTTTCATCAATTAAGCCACAGAAAATCCATATTTCTATTCTCAATAACAAGATTAGGGTTTCTTCTCAAAATCACATCCCAAGTCCTAAAGATCAAGTTTACTTCACCAAGCCAAGAACTTTAAGGTATGTCGGGTATTAATAAATAGGTCTCTTTCACTCATTGATCAAAAAAATCCTATTTTAACTTTTTATGAAATCATTCATGAATCTCATGAAATAATTCATAAAGTTCTTGCTAAATCAATTACAAGCCATGTCTACAAGTTTTTTCAAGTGAATTAAGCTATTTCAAGTTTTGAGTTGCAAGTTTCCATGTCATATTGCATTGATTTCATATTAAAATCCCAAAATTATGAATTTAGCCATATAATCATGTTGTTTTATCATGCTTAACACATTCCCATGTTCAAGTTCATATTTCTCACTTATTTGTGGAAATGTTTATGTTTGGGTCCTTGAATCATGATTTCATACTACATTTTTAAGCTTTGATATCATATTTTATGATCATTCAGTGCTGGTGGGTTATTAACACCAGATACCTATGCGTTTTACATGATTGTAGATTTTCAAGTAATGAAAGACCCCGTACTTTTTTCTAGCTAAATTTAACCCCTAGAATGTTAAGGATTAGCTTAAAAATGAATAACTCTTGGTACATATAGAATTTTTAAGCTCTAGACCCACCAATGTGTAGATAATTGACTCAGTTTTCCAACGATACCAATTTCACCTTAATCTGGTACGCGGTTGAGAAGTTATGACCTTTTTAGTAAAATGATATGGCATTTTGATAGGTACTGCGTAGCGGTGAAGCACGATTTCACAATTGTCAAAATCTAGTGGAGCACCGTAATTATGGTGTGTCATGGTGAAAGTCCAGTTCCCACTCGTCCTTTTTCCAGTGAGGTGATGCGATTTTAGCACGTCGCGGCGATGGCCAAAATAGGACTCATCCCTTTTCCAGTAGCCTAACGCGATATCCCCGCGTCGCGTATATGGGTAAAACTAGGTTCGTCCCTTTTCCAGTGAACCACTGCGATATCCCCGCGTCGCGGTGGGTGGCCAAATCAGGAATTTTTTCAATTTCCGAGTTAAATTTTAAAAGGGCAATTTAGTCAATTCCCAAGATCCAAGTCATGAATAACACAAAATTAAACCTATTCTAAGCATACTATGCTCACTTTTCATCAATTCTCTCTCAAGAAAACCCTAGAACCTCAAAACTTAACATCCAAGAAATCAAATTTCCTCTATTATTCTTCTAAGATAGTTCAAAATTAAAGATTTCCAATCCAAGAACTTCAAGAGGTCATTTTCAAAAGCACAATTAGGAATTCAAGATCAAGCTTTTTATTTAATTTCATCAATTAAGGTATGTGGGGTTTTGAACAAGGATAAATTTTTCATCCTTATACCCAAAACTAGATTTTAATTATAAATTCACATGATTTTACATGAATTTCTATTTAGGGTTCATACCCATTTATTGCGAATTGAAGATTTTGGTGATTTCAAGTAAACTGGATGTTGAATTACATGTCTATGTTCGTAAATTCATGCGTATGACCGTATTTTTCAAATTTTGAGTTGAATTATGAATATTTTCATTATCAAGGATGCACTAAGTAGTTCTCTTTATTTGTTTGAATTTTTGCTACAAGAATAACATCATTCTCAAAACCTTAAATCAACAGCTACTTTTCATGCAGTTAATAATGATCCACAGTATCTATACTCAATGAATTTCCAATTGAACAACCATTAAACAACAAAAATTCCAACTTACCAAGCACTTTAACTCAATCACATCAGGATAAAGCATGAAATAATCAACTACTCAAAAAATAGCAATGTTTACAGCTAACAATAATCAAATTAGGGATAAATAACAAACCAGAACAAAATAGTTGTACTTGATGAAATTGGAGTCATCAAGAAGACACGGTGGTCTACAAGTAGTATTCCGACAACTATCGAGCTGCCACAAGTTCAAATCATATCGAGCTGCCACCAACCAGATTTCAAATAACAAATTTTTGGGTTCTAACATAAAAAGAGAGCTCCTAGGGTTTCAAATTACAAATTGAGCTGACAAACAAAAGCCTAAATTGATAAATTTTGGGCGAACTTATGACAATTGACAAATTGAGCCGACAAATATTGAAGAAAAGAGTTTTAATTTGGGGGACTTCTGAAATTTGGGAGGAAGAGGGTTTTAATTTAGGTAACTTGTGAAAATTTTTGGAGGAAACTAAAAAAACTGATGTAATAGGTATATTTTTACCCATCAAATGTAGCTATAGATACTTTATGGCAATGGCTTTCATAATTGTTACTATAAGTCTACCTATTGCAATGGTTAGACGTCAATAGTAAAGTTATAAAGCTTCGTTGTAGATAATAGAACAATTATTTTTGCAACGGTTGGAACCGTTGTAATAGACTTCCTAAAGCAATGATTTGACAATCGATGCTTAAAAGTCCATTGGCATATGTTGTCTTCGCCTTAAAGATTTGGAGGAACTATGTTTTGGGGTTCATGTTGATTTGTTCATGGATCAGAAGGGTTCACGGATCACAAGAGTTTATAGTACGTTTTCATATAGAAAAACCTGAATCTTTGCCAGAGAAGATGGCTTGAGTTGTTAAAAAATTATGATATGAGTGTGTTGTATCATTCGGGTAAGGCCAATGTAGTGACGGATGCCCTTAGTAGATTGTCTATAGGTAGTGTAGCTCATGTTGAGGGATATAAGAAGTTAGTCCGTGAGGTTCATCAACTTGCTAGATTAGGTGTTTGGTTGGTTGATTCGGATGAAGGTAGTATATGGGTTCAGAATGGCTCTAAATCATCATTGGTTGTCGAAGTGAAAGAAAAACAAGATAGGGATCCCAGTTTGGTTAAGTTAAAGGAGACGGTTAAAGATCAGAAGGTGAAGGTTTTTTCCCAAGGGAGAGATGGTGTGCTTCATTGTCAGGGAAGACTATGTGTTTCGTGTATTGATGGTCTGAGACATCAAATATTAGCTGAGGTGCATGGTTCATGATACTCTATCCACCTAGGAGCTACTAAGATGTACCGTAATTTGTGGAAAATCTATTAGTGGAGTGGCATGAAGAAGGATATCATAGAGTTTGTGGCTAGGTATTCAAATTATCAGTAGGTTAAGGTTGAGCATAAAGGCCCAGTGATATGCTTCAGGAGTTTAGCATCCCCACTTGGAAATAAGAAGTGGTGAATATGGATTTTGTGATAGGATTTTCTCGTACGCGTCATCAGCATAATATAATTTTGGTTATCTTCTATAGAATGACCAAGTCAACCCATTTCTTACCAGTTCATACTCCGTACTCAGCTGAGAATTATGCCAGGCTTTATCTTAGGGAGTTGGTGAAACTGCATAGGGTCCCATTGTCTATCATTTCAGATAGAGACACTCAGTTTACCTCTCACTTTTGGAAGGATTTCCAGAAGGGTCTTGGTACCCAAGTTTATCTTAGTACGGCTTTCCATCCCCACATAGACGGTCAGGAAGAGAGGACCATTTAGACTTTAGAGGATATGTTGAGGGACTGTGTTATTGATTTGAAGGGTAGTTGGGATGACCACTTAGCTTTGATTGAGTTTTCCTACAACAACAGTTATCATTCCAGTATTCAGATGGCTCTGTTTGAGACTCTCTATGAAAGAATATGTAGATCTCCTATTAGTTAGTTTGAAGTAGGTGAGATTGCTTTAATAGGGCTAGATTCAGTATTTGAGGCAATAGAGAAAGTTTATTTAATTCAAGAGAGGCTGAAAATAATCCAAAGTCATTATAAATCTTATGAAGATGTGAGAAAGAGAGATCTTGAGTTTGATATTGGTAAATTGTTTTATTTGAAGATTTTGCCTATGAAAGGAGACAAGAGATTTGGCAAAAAAGGGAAACTCAGTCCCTGTTATATTGGCCCATATATAATCTTGAGCTATTTTGGGAAGGTAGTTTATGAGTTAGAGTTGCCTGCAGATTTGGCATCAGTGCATTCAATATTTTATGTCTCTTTATTACAAAAATATATTGGCGACCCAGCTTCAGTCGTGCCCTTAAAGAGTGTGGAGGAGGAAGATAGTCTATCCTACGAAGAAATTCCAATTTAGATCCTTGACTGTCAGACTCGTAGGTTGAGGAACAAAAAGGTTCCCTTAGTGAAAGTTCTATGGAAAAATCATTCTGTTGAGAGATCTGCTTGGGAAGCAGAAGTAGATATGCGAGCCAAGTACCTTCATCTTTTCTCTACAAATTCAGACTCAGCTTGAGGTAATGTTTTTCTTTAGGTCGACTCTTTTCGATCTCTGTTAAAGCTATATAACCATGCTCATGTCATTGCATGTATTCACAAAACCAATTCATTCTATGTATCATGTCTCAGACCCAATTGTTTAATCACATTTCAGTTCATGAACATTCAGTATATGCTCTCAAATTACCTTAGTACTCTCAGCCTAAACAATCTTATTCCAGGATGAACGTTTCTAAGGGGGGGATATTGTAATACCTCGTATTTTGAAGTCACTGTACAACATACGAATTATGCCTTTGAGTCGTATGGACATCATAGATTCATATGTTCAACTCGTTCCTATGACAATGTGTGATGGGTGATATTTGTTTAAGGTATAACTTAAACCTTAGAAGTCATAAAGTAATCATATGAATCATACATGGTAAGTCGTAACCAAGTCAGTGTGGGTGAGATGAGTTCTGTCTAGCTTACAAAAGGATGAGTGCTAGTTATATGACTTGTTATGAGTCGTAAGTTACGACTCGTATCCTGATCAGTGAAGGATCCAAGAATCAAGCCTCATGTTTTGATATCTTAATAAGTTACTTATACATATATTATGTCCTCAAATATCTCCTAGCTCATGAACAAGTCAAAACATCCCTTAGTGATTAAGTTCATATGAAGAATATAACTATAGTCATATTCAAACTAGCATAACTTCTGTTATACTAAGAATTTCTGTGCTTAAGAACCACCAATGGATAGATAATTGAATTATATTTCCAATGATATCAATTTTGCCTTAATCCGATGTCAGTGTGAAAGTTTATGGCCAAATTACTAAAGTACTGTCAAAGCTGCCAGTAGGGTACGACTCCTGATGATGACTCGTACCTAGAACATACGAGTCGTCAGAAGGAGTCATACCCATAACAGTAGGGGTTGAAATTTGGGTTCCTGGTGATGACTCAAGGTACGAACCGTACCCAGAAGATACGAGTCATACCCAAACACGACTGGACGACTCTCATACAATTTCCAGAAGGTTTTTAAGGGGAATATAACTATAGTCATATTCAAACTAGCATAACTTCTGTTATACTAAGAATTTTTGTGCTTAAGAACCACCAATGGATAGATAATTGAATTATCTTTCCAATGATATCAATTTTGCCTTAATCCGATAATAGTGTGAAAGTTTATGGCCAAATTACTAAAGTACTGTCAAAGTTGCCAGTAGGGTACGACTTCTGATGATGACTCGTACCCAGAACATACGAGTCGTCAGAAGGAGTCATACCCATAACAGTAGGGGTCAAAATTTGGGATCCTGGTGATGACTCAAGGTATGAACTGTACCTAAAAGATACGAGTCATACCCAAACACGACTGGACAACTCCCATACAATTTCCAGAAGGTTTTTAAGGGGGGTTTTGGTCTTTTCTCCCTTTGTAACTCCCAACCCATGACATTTAACCCAATGGGGAGTTACTTTTCCTTTTTTTTAATCAATTAAAAAACATAAAATCACTATTTCCATTCTCAACAAGATTAGGGTTTCTTCTCAAGATCATCTCCCAAGTCTCAAAGGTCAAGTTTACTTCACCAAGCCAAGAACTTTAAGATATATTTGGTATCCATCAATAGGTCCCTTTCACCCATTGAGCCTAATAACCTTATTTTAACTTAAGAGTATAAATCATATCTTACTTTATGAAATCATTCATAAATCTCATGAAATTAATCCGTGAAGTTCTTGCTAAATCAATTACAAGCCATGTCTACAAGTGTTTCCAAGTGAATTAAGTTGTTTCAAGTTTTGAGTTGCAAGTTTCCATGTCATATTCCATTGATTTCATGTTAAGATCCCCAAATTATGAATTTAGCCATATAATCATGTTGTTTTATCATGTTTAACACATTCTCATGTTCAAGTTCATGTTTCTCACTTATTTAGGGAAATGTTTATGTTTGGGTCTTTGAATCATGATTCCATACTATAGTTTTAAGCTTTGATATAGTATTTTATGATCATTCAGTATTGGCGAGAACACCCTATATCTATGTGTTTTATATGATTTTAAATTTTCAAGTAATAAGGCAGCTAAGTCATGAATCTTATCATTATGCCCAGATATTTATGGTCATGATAAGCACTATCAGAAATAATGTTCAGCTGAATTTAGTTCAGTTCATTACCAGTGTCAGTTTAGTTGGGAGTAGAATTTAACACCGAGCGAACCTAGGAATGAGGGCTCACCTTCCAGTAGAGGGTGTGACCTCTAGTAGCAGTCTCTTAAGTTTCATAACTACTTAGCCAGCATAGGTTTGAGATGTCTTCCTACTAGTTGAGGGTTGACACGTATCTTATGAAAGCACTTGCCAGTAGAGGGTGATTCATTAGTCCTTCAGGATACCTATTTAGTGGATCCACACAGCCAGTGTTAGTTCCTGTAGCACGGTACTGACACCCTTTTAATTGGGTTTACAGGTTGGCTCCCGATTAGCTCAGATTGAGGCATGTCGATTACATGATACCTCCCACGGTTTTAGTCAGTAATCAGTGTATCCCAGATTTTCAGTTATTTAATTATACAGAATTCAGTCTTTCAGATTACAGATTATCTCAGAAATATGTTTATGCTTGGTCTTGCATTCTCAGATATTACATGTTCATGCATTCATGCTCAGTTATGTCATGCATTTCGGTCAGTCCTTATCTCACATACCAGTACATTCAAAGTACTAATCGCATACTTTTATTTTGCGCTATGTTGTCTTATAACATAGGTTTGGACGCTCAATTTCCCGACCGTTCTTAGACAGCTCAGCATTACTCAGCAGTAGTAATGGTGAATCCACTTCCATTGAGGACATGATGTGTTTTTATAGTTATTTCAGTATTCTTTTTTGTTCAGACAATTGGTGTTAGTTAGGGGTTTGTCCAATCAACTCCTCATTATGTTTAGAGGCTTTTAAACAAACAATCATTCAGTTTTATTATTATTAGTTATTTTAGATAGGCAGTTTAGTTTCCAGTACTTATCGGTTTTTTATATATTGGTATTTCAATTGATAGTATCTTATCAGCTTATCTTCCACCCATGTTGTATTATTATTATTTTACTCAGTGCTCACAGTAGATACCAACTCATGGGTTAGCTTGTGGTGACTTGTGGCCAAAGCACTGTTGTTGCGACTAGGGGGTAGCCTCGGGTTGTGACAGTAGTTCTTGGCAGCTTTGGTGTCTGCAATATTCATTGAAAATGGAACACAACTCTAGCTAATGATTGGTTTAGTTGTATTTGGTTGCTAGTAAGTTTAAATGGAAGCACAATAATGGTTTGCCTTGAAAAAAATGGCATATCAAGATTCAAGTTTGGAAAATAGTCCACTGCCTATGCAAAATTTCTTTGTGTTAACTTACTGAAGATGCAATTGCATTTTAAATGGTAGGAGTACATAATTGATTAATTGGATTGAACAATAGACTTTAATATTTAACTTGCTCGAAAATTTTAGAGAATGTTCATTGATGGGGTATTAATTATATTAAACTCATTTTTGGTGTAGTTTAAGGTGTTTGAGTTTACGGGAGGATATATTGATTTACTAGGAGGTGGTACTTGAATTGTGCATTCGAGGTAAGTGAGACTTTAAGCTTTGATGCCTTCTTTATAAACCTGTTCTATAAAAAAATTATTTCTTCCTAGTACATCTGTTGGGACAAGCATGCACTTGGTAGAATCGATGGTCTTTGATGAGCTGTGGTTATGTAATTTTGAAGTGTAGTAAGGATTGCTTGGTGGTAATAGGTGAGGTGTAACGTTGGAGCGTTGAATATAACAAGCTGTGAGAGTTGAATGAGTTGAGATATAGAGTGACTTTTTGAACTTCCATTTGGATCTTATTGAGCACTACTTTATAAGAGATGTTGCGTGCATATTATTTATATATTTTGTTGTGCCCTGCATTTTCTAATACTTGTTCTAGGGGTAATAAAATAGCGGGTTGAGGATCTTACTGGTTATATTTATATATAGATCACTCCTTATTGCATGTATACACATACCGTTACGTAGGAAGAGACCAGTGGTTGACGATTCATACGTATGAGTTCTATTGTTAAGGTGAGCCTTCCCATTGTTCGTGAAGGCTGTCGCTCAGCTTTTGGTCTTTTTAGATTATGTTTCTTTTTGTTGAATTTACATTCCCAAAAGTTGAACTCATATAACTCTGTTTAGATATTCCGTGATCTTAGAGTGGAATTTAGGCTAGATATTCATTATTTAAAGGATTGTTGTTTCCATAAATCATTATACAATAACTAGTGGGATAATTACTGTGCGTTTAATGGGTATTGCATTCTTTTGGAATTGCATATGTTTTTATTTCAAGTTCTTGTAGACATTGTGAATGTATGGGAAATTGGTTCTCCCAGCAAGTGGTGTTAGCGGAAGCCAGTCACGAGGGATTATTTTAGGACATGACATTAAAGCAAGAGTTGAGTGAGTTTTTTTCTATGAAAATTCTTGGCATGCAGATTGTTCGTGACAGAGAGGCTAAGAAGTTGTGGTTATCACAAGATAAGTACATTCAGAAAGTACTTCGAAGGTTTAATGTGAATAAGGTTCATAGATAAGGCTAAGGTTGTCAGTACCTCTTTAGCTATGCACTTTATATTGAGCACGAAGTAGTGTCTTTTCAGTGATTATGAAAAGAAGGATATGAAGAAAGTTCCTTATGATTTAGTTATTAGTAGTTTGGTGTATGCAATGATTTTTAAAAGATCAGATATTGCTCACATTGTTGTTATTGTTAGCTATTTTCTTTCTAATTTGGAAAGAGAACATTGAAATGTTGTGAAGTGGATCATGAGATATCTTTGTGGCATTTCTAGTCTGAGTTTATGTTTTGGTACAGGAAAGTCTATTTTTTGTGATTTTAGTGATGTTGATACTTGCAAGTTTACTTCAAGATATTTGGTTACTTTGCAGGGGACATGTGTCTTGTCAATCTATGTTGCAAAATTATGTTGTCTATCTACTACCGAAGTTGAGCTTATTATTGTCGTTGAAGTTTGTAAATAATTACTCTGAATGAACAGGTTTTGGGAGAACTTGATTGTGCTTAAGAGAGGTATGTGCTTTATTGTGACAGTCAAAGTGCTATACATCTTGACAAAAATTTTATATTTTATGATCGATACCATTGAATTCGAGATGCTTTCAATTCTAGGTTGCTTGAACATGAGAAGACTCATACAGATGGCAGTGGTTCCAACATGATGACTAAAGCTTTGCCAATAGAAGAGTTTAAAGATTGTTGCATGATCATCGGGATAGTGGTCTCCTCCACATAGTTGTGAGGGAGAGAATTGTTGAGTTATGAGTTTTTTTTCTTTTCATATGGATAAATAAAGCCTAATTGGACCGATCCGCTTTTGCCTATGGCCTCATTATTATGGGGCATATATAAGGCTTGTTTAGATCTTATTTCCACATCCACAAAAGAGAATTTCAACAGCCATTGAGAGAAAATGAAACAAATTTTGCATCTAAATTTCAGCCTTAGCAACCATCTTCAAATTGCGAACCCCCTTAGTTTCTTGTTCGATTGAGCTGATTTTTGAATAGCTTATTCCTCTCATTTTAATTTTTGATTGGACACTAATAGAGTTGGATTTGGTGGCATGTACCTTCAGTTTTCGATTCGCAAACAGTAGCTGCATTTTTAGTATTCTTTGTTCCTTTAATTCTTTATTTTGGTGCTGTCTTTTGGCAATTGTTGCTCGTTGTTTGACATTTTTTTGGTGGCTATTCTGAAGAACAATATTGTAACTCTTGGTGATTATAGTGGAGGTTTGGTCTCTTGATTTTTTACTCTTCACACTGAAGGATTTTTCATGTAAATCTTGGTGCCTTGTGTGGTTGTTTTATTTTATTCTCTATATTCTTTTGGTTGATATATTTGTTGCCTTATTATCATTGTGCTTGAATTTGTTTGTCTTCTCTTGATTCAAATTGAAAGAAAAAATTTAGACTGGATATTCTTTCGATACTATTCTAGCGTGCACTTTATTAGTGCCTTGTCTTTCCAACATGATTTGTATCCCCTATGTGATTTGCAAGTTATTATATAGTGGGAGATTATTTAATGCACTACATAGTACTTACCAAAAGGATAGAGATTGTAATAGAGATTATAGCGACTGTCGATTATTCTGAAATTAATAAAAATAAATAATCATATTGCACTATTGAAGAGACGGCACGCAGCTAGCCTCACATGGCGAGATGAAACACAGGCCACATCGCTCATTTGAAAATACACTATGCTTTTCATTTCATAACATTCACTTTATTTAAAGGCATAGGCCAAAAGAATATCCACTTTCTCAAAACTCTTTTTTTCTCAATTAATGCACAATGTAATTTAACTATAAAACTTAGAAAGATAGAAAATCTTTTGACACGTGTGAATTACAAAACAAGTCATATATTTTTGTATAATTATAAATTATAAATTTATTTAAAGAAATAAATAATACTTTAAATAAATTAAAAAGTACATTACATAAATTGGAACAACTAAATTTTTAAATATGAAATACTACTCATGAAAGCCAAATCCGATAAATAGGAAGAATTATCATTTTTCCTCGACAACGACTAATTTCTGCACAAACTTCTTTTATTTGTTGAACTGTTAGGCTTGATGATAACAAAAAAAAAAAAAAAAACACAACCTCCTCTCCCCCAAATAGGAATGGGATCTCTTGACCTTTATAAATAAAAGGCAAAATGATCTTCTGGACCCTGTATTATGTCGTTTTTGTAAGTTGGACACTTCTTCTTACATATTTGTCATCTAGACCCCTGAACCCACTAAAAAGTAATATTTTAAATCCTTTTTTGGTGACTGTAACACACTCTCCCCACATCAGCTGTCATGTCATTTGTCACGTCATTTAAAAAAAAGTATTGCATTAAATTCCAAGTCATTTTTAAAATTCTACATAACAAATTAAATATTAAAATTAATTTAATTAAATAAGAAAAATTTATAAATTGAGAAAAATTTGAATAATCATGTTTTTATTTTTGCTCACAAATGAAACATCAAATTCATTCCAAATAATTAAAATTCTTCTCCAACTAATTTAAATTTTTAAATATAAATTCATATATACAAACATAATAATTTTTTGATTTTTATATTTGAATATTTTTAACAAATTCACAAAAAGTTTAATTTTTTTCAAGAAAAATTCATTAATTTTTTTCAATATTCACTATCACTCACTTTCAATTTAAATTTAAATTTTAATCACCAAAAAACTAAAAAAAATTTCAAATTTAAATTTTAATTAGAAAAAGAATTGAATTGAGAGGAAAA
>NC_061113.1:222021971-222156261 GCF_002878395.1 Capsicum annuum
ATTTTACTTTCTGTTCAGGACCTTCCTGAAAAATGGGATTTTACTTTATGTTCAGGTCCCTCCTGAAAAATGGGATTTTACTTTGTGTTCAGGACCCTCCTGAAAAATGGGATTTTAATTTATATTCAGGACCCTCCTAAAAAATGGGATTTTACCTTATGTCAGGACCCTCCTGGAAAATGGGACAACACTTTCAAAAATGAAATACTACTTTACTATAACCTTTGTTGGGATAATTTTCATTCTAGTTTTAATTTTGGGTTTCAGGAGCCCGCCTGAAGAACAAGGTGATGAAATAACAAGTCAGGAGTCTGCCTGGAGAATAGGGTGAAGAAATGAAAAGTCAAGCAACAAAGTGAAGCAATTGAAAGCCAAACAACAAGTTGAAAGAAATTGCAAGTCAGGAGCCCGCCTGAAGAATAGAGTGATAAAAGTCGAGTCAAGAGCCAACAGAAGCTGTATAGATAGGATTTTTGTAATTTCATTTATGTTTTAACTTGTAATTTTCATTTTTGATGTAATGACAGAGCCGCGGACCGGAACCTCGACGGAACCTCACTCGACTCTCCAACTCGGTATAGTCCACCTCTTCCAATCCTTTGAAATACCCGTGACTTGATTCTCTCATAATTTGGGTAGGGAAGATGTCTTAAGTCAAGACCCGATTGTCCTTCTTCCTTCTGTTTCTTTCTTTGAATAATGGTCGGGTCAAAATTTGGTCTCCCAGTCTACTTCTTTGCCTGAAAACACTTCGCGTTTACATTCAAAGGGAGCATGATGTAGACACGTAATTTCGTCCCTCCCCGATGTCGTTTTTACCCATTTTTATTTTTATCCTACCATGTACCCTCACCCATGTTATTATACCCTCACAAAATATAAAAAAAAAATAATAATAAAATAACAAAATCCCTATCAAAACCTATCCTAACTAATTCTATCTTATCCTAACAACCTACCAATCAAAATAAACCACACCACCTCATACCCTACTCCTACCCCCCACCTCACCACCCCATACCCTACCTCTTACCCCTACCCACGTGTACACAGAAAAAGGCTCATATATGGAAACCATTGGGAAGAAAAAAGGAAGCTTCATCTTCTTCACAGAGAAGATATACAGCACATCTCAAATTTTTCTTTTCTGCTCCAAAAACTGAACCTCTCATCACCATTAACACACAACATACACAAGCACAACTAGAATACCTCACTCATAAAATACACTAAAAATGGCAATCATCCTCACGATGGGTTAAAATTCTCATACACAAAAGGAACACAAAAAGGGGAATGGCTTTCCTTTTCGCTTCGGCTTCACCATCATTCACGCCATATACACCATACGCACATAGTGAGATGGGAGAATAGAGTAGATTGAGAGTGGGTAGCAAAGAGAATCAGTAGCGAGAGAGAGATAGAGAGATCTACGAGGAAGAGAGAGATTCGAGATCGAGTGGGTCACAGTTTCATCGCCGTTCAGCTAGAGGTAAGTTTTTTTGATGACCAGAGCTCTGGTTATCGGAAGCCACGATGTTGCTCCGATTTTGTCACTACCCATTTAAGCTTAATTTGAAATTTTTCGGTGATCGAAGCTCTAGTTATCGGAAGCCGCGACATTGCTCCGATTCCGTCCCTCCGCTTCGGTTGAACTGTCGCCAGAAAACTGGTCAGAACCCCCTTCCTCCTTGTCATCGTGAAACCGTCGCTAAACATCGAGAAACAGTGAGGATCATTGGAATTTTGGTCCGTCTCTTTCGGTCTTGTCTGAGCTCACCAGAGCTCAAGCTACGTCGGTTAGATCTTCTGTCGTATTGATCAGGGTTTTGGGTTCGTCTATTCTCACGCCGTTCGGGTAGTACATTCTTGATACCGAGTGGATTTTGCTACTGTGGAGGTTTCCATTCTAGGATTCCTATCCCGGGTTTCTTTATTGTCCTACAAGAAACATTCTATCGAAAGGTCCAATTCTACTCTTTTCCTCTTCTATTTTATTGTTTACTATGCTTCGGTATTTGGATTAAGCTTCGGGTGTTGTTTGATACTTGTTGGTGATGAATGCATGTTGTCTTGATTGGCGATAGGTTGTTATTTGGATATTGACTTACTGTTTAATTTTGTTGAAAAGTGAGTGTTGGGTCGTTGAAATAGAAATGGTGAATTGTGAAAATTTAGTATAAAAATGAAAATTGGGGTGGAACTGAGAATTTGATAAAATGGTGAATTTGGATTGATTAAAGACTTGTGGTTTAAGTTGGTTTAAATATAAGTATGCTTGAAATGCAGTAGTACCATGATAAGGCCGGCAAAAGCGTAGGCAAACGTAGGCCGGGTAGGCAAATTTAGGAATAACAATTTGTTGGAGTGTTTTGAATATGTTCTTGAATGATACTTTCTACTTTATTACACGAAAAGTTTAAATTGTACTCATTTGGCCGGGGAATGCCCCGAAGGGTTTGTATTGATTTATCCAGGGAATGCCCCGAAGTACCTTGTACTTGGAAGATGTTCGTGGTGAAGGCCCGAGGCGTCGGGTGAGGCGGTAGAGAGTAAACTGGAGTAGACTAGATTTATATTTCCGCATTATTTATTTTTGGACTGTATAATTGGACTGGATTTTATATTTCGGATTGTTTTATTTTTGTTTGATTGTTTTGCGTGCTTTTGTGTGGTTTATACATTTCGTAATGCCAAAATAGTTGATACACTCTACCCAAGAGACAGTGATTGAACCACGGGATCGAGGGGTACCTAACACCTTCCCCTCGGTCAACAGAATTCCTTAGCCGGAATCTCTGTTCGCAAACCAGTTTAAGAGTCAAATGGTTTCGAAAAGGATTTTTCAAAGGTGACCTGGCACAACGGATTATGCCAAGTGGCGACTCTGAATAAATAATCCTTTTTTGAAATAAATTTTCATTTCTTGTCACTTAAATAATAAAATCCTTTCGGACTTAAAATATACATTTTTTGGAGTACGTAAAAAAGGGGTGTGACAGCAACAAGGTAAATATCTGTTGCAACAAATTTATTAACTTGTTGTAACAGAACCTGAACTCGATTCCAATAGACGATAAATATCTATTGTAATATATTAGTAACTTCTTGTGATAGAACCTGACCTCGATTCTAACAGATCATCGTCTGTTGCAACAGGTAAGTCATCTATCACAACAGGTTAATTATCTATTACAACATGTCACTCATCTGTTGGAATCATCTTTAAAGGTGCCTCAGTACTGTAACATCTATCCCAATAGGCGCTTCATCTGTTGCAACAGATATATAGTTTGTTGCAACATATAATTCACCTGTTACAACAGATAACTCATCTGTTGAAATCAACTTTAGGCGCGTAACATAAATCCCAATAGGTAAGTAATTTGTTCCGACTGATTACATATCTATTGTGATTCATTTACGGCACTATGAAATCACTATTAATTTTTTTTAACAAATGACTTTATTTAGGTACCACTAATGGAGGGATCAATAACAATAGGGGTGAATTTTCATAGTCAATGGATCGAGAAGAGCAATCGATATGTATGGCATTAGAAGGAGGGTAAAATACTAGAGATGATAGCTATGACAGTCCAAAGTAATATTTTGTTTGATAATTTTGTGAAATTAATCATCAGCTATTGTGGACTGAATTGTCAACCAAAAGAACTTGTCATCAGCTACATGCACAGCTCCTTTGAAAATCAGAGGGTACTGCCTTTCAAGATAACCAATCAGGTTTGGTTGCATGCTTATCTTAGTGATTCATCTAGGCCAGTGTTAAGGGTGTACCTGGTTGAAAAGACAAGAGAGAATGAGAACCAGAACGTAGAAGAAAAACAACAAGAAAACATTTTTGATAACAGGTTGGGTGATCTAGACATGAATATTCTAGATGATGATCAAACACCTACGCGCATTGATGCGACCAATACGGTGGACAGTTCTTCTCAATCGACACAACCTAGCAATCTTTAAGATGACGGGACTAACTTTTTCAAAGGAATGTCATTCAAGGGCAAGAATGAACTATCTACCACTTTGTTTATTTCTTTCTTGAAAAAAGATTTCAGAATAAAGAAGGTGATCAATTCAAGCAGTGTCTTTAGCTATAAATATGCTAATCCAAACTGCAAGTGGTGGTTGAAAGCGATGAAGTACGTAAGTTCTGACACATTCATCATTCATTAACATGAAAAGCATCACACATGTGGTTTGGAGCATATCTCAAGACAAAATCCTCACGCCACGACAAAGGTCCTCAGTGAATATTTCAAGAGTTGTTTCCCCGATGGTAAAGGTCCTTCTACAAGGGTTATGGCCAATCAACTCCTTACGGAATTGGGTGTCCTGGTCAGTATTGGAAAATATATACGGCCATGGAGATTGCCAAGGACTTGGTTGGGGGACACACGAGCATGGGATGAAGTCCTGGATGGCTACCATTACATGATTGAGTCCACAAATCTTGGAAATAAGACGACATTACATGTTGATGAAAACGGAAGGTTCAAGTACTTTTTTATATCCTATGGTGCTTGGATTCAAGGTTTTTGATATTTGAGAGAAGGCATAGCCGTCAACGGTACCTTTTTGAGGAACAAGTATAATGAAGTTCTGCTAGTAATGGTGGCATAGGATACGGAGAATCACATCTCTCCTGTCGCTTTATGTATAGCGGACAAGGAATACGATGCCTTTTATAGATTTTTTTGAACAACTGTGAAGTTGCATCAAAGATACCGAAGATTTGTGTTTTGTTTTGGATAGGAATCGAAGTATTCCAAAGACGGGTTCACTTTTCTTCACTTCATCTTACTTTGGTTGTTGCATCAGGCATCTGGGAGAGAACATTCGGACCAACTATCACAATAAAAGGGTCGTGACCCTTTTTTATAGAGCAGATAAAGCATATAATAGAGAGGATTTTTTATACCATTTCAATCAAATAACGAATGTGACTCCCAAGGTAGCAGAACTTCTTGTATGTGTCGATTTCGAGAGATGGAGCCGAGAATTCTGTCTGGCAGATAGGTACATTCTTATGAATTTAATGTCTTGTTTGAGTTACAAGTTTAGTATTACATCGTACTAAGTGATTCTTTTGTATAGGTACAATATTATGACATCAAACATAGCTGAATCGGTGAATTTATTATTTGGCAATGAAAGAGAATTTCCCATCAAGGCTCTGTTTGATAAAATAAACAAGAAGTATGGTCAATTTTTTAACAAAAGGCGTGTGTAGTTCAAGGGCCCAAGAAAAACCCCATTTGTTCTAGAAATCAAAAAAATAATATTAACGAACATTAGTTTGGGGAATAGGTTATTATCTCATAAAATAGCGGATTACAAATTCAGTATAACCGGTCATGGTGATGTTGCCACGGTCGATCTTTAAGCAAGATCTTTTACGTGTAGAGTTTTTGACTTGGACAAAATACCCTATCTTCATGCTATGGCAATGCTTCGAGCTCAGTATGGTCCAAAATATGGACCTAAAGTTTACGAGCACTTGTCTCAATATTATTCGGTGAAAAAATATGAAATGACATATAGTGGGCTTATTACTCCGGTGCCTCTCGAAGAATCTTGAGTTGTTCTTGCAGAGCTTTTGGAGAGATTAATACCTCCTCCATATATTGACCCAAGCACTATAAAATCAGGAAGAAAGCCATATAAAAGGAGGCATGGAGTCGGAGAATCATTTTCATCCAGAAGAAACAAGTGCTCCGTATGTAAGCGCACCGGCCACTAAAGAACTACATACCCGAATCGAAACCTACCATGATCGTTGTAATTGCAGAAACTTATGTTGTTGTTTGTTGTGGACTTTTATATATTTAACTCATTGTTGTGAATGTAATGTTATCATTTATTATATATCAAATATCCTTTTTAATAACTTGTGCGTCAATAAAAAGAGGCAAAACATGAACTAAATAATATCGCAGACCACAATTATTTTCAACAGATTATCCATTTTTAAAAATAGATGGATATTAGCTGGAAGAACACAACACATTTCCATCAAACTGGAATATTTTCCTTCAACAGATGACAAATCTGTCACAACAGATGGATAATCTATTGACAGAAACCCAACCGATGACCAATCTGTTCCAACACATGGTTCATCTATTGAAAGAACTCTAAAGCCAAAATTGCTATTGCTACTAGATTCAAAATTGCTCCTTGGCTCCAACCGTTAATATGTCAACATGTATGTTTAGAAGAAATAGGCAGAATGATAGTTGAATAAGAATTAAAAAGCCAAAGTCGACTAAAAATAAAAATTTTCATCAAACGAAAAATAAAATACATTAGGTATAGATCCGATATAAAAATTAAAATACATATGCTAAAATAGAAAGTACATTCTAATTATTATCATCATCAGCATCATCATCATTAATGACAGTCGGCCAATCAACTTGCAGCAGTAGTGCCCTCATCAGTCTCTGCATCTCTCTAAACATTGTCGCTCTTATGGTGACCAACTCTCTCTGCATGTCATTAACCTTCCTCTGAAGTTCCTGCACTGTGTCACGTAGAAAAGTAATATCTAAAATAGGATCAACCATATCTAGAACACGCATGAATTGACAAAAAACATAAGATACAAAAGTAAAGAAAAGAGTTGAAATGTAATACAATGTATACTACCAACTGTTAGATTTACACAGAAAAAAACTTACCTCAACAAGAAAGAAATATGCTCTTTGAAGAGAAGTGGTTGAAGATGTCATACTAAAAAAAATACAAGAAATAAATAAAGTAGAGTAGAATGAAGATTAAGGAGGGACCTATTTATAGAGGATTGAATCTAGGCGTGTCAGGCCAAAAGGCACGACTGTTCAGCTCCATTGTATTAATTACATTCAAACTGCTGATATTTTGTTTTCTATGAAAAGTCGCGACTTTTTCTTTTACATTAATACTTCTCACCTTTTCAAAATAGGTTGAGATGTGATAACAACCGTTATTATTGAGCTGTTGTAATAGATCATCCATCTGTCACAACAAATTTACCATCTGTTACAACATATGGTCTGTTATGTAACAGATGGTCTGTCAAAATAAATTTACCATCTGCTGCAATATCTGTTGCAATATATGGATTATCTGCTACAACAGAAGGATTATCTATTGAAGGATATATTTTGATTTCTTTGCAATAGCTGATTCATCAGTTGCAATAGATGGAGAATTTGATTCATCAGCTATTTTGTGTTCAGATGAATAAACAACAATGTCTGACTTGTCTTGATAAGGTAGAAAGAATAAGGTACGTGCAGATGAATGGATCCACTTTGATGCGTGGGAGTTATGTATTATTGATCAGGCTACCATGATAGACACACATAAAGTGCAATGATTTTGTGAATGTAGTTTTTTATCGATTAGACACTAATTCTTTAAATTAGATCCTGCATTGTATAGTTTAGTTTGATAGGTGCGAACTGATAAGGCCAAAAGGTTCCAAGATGGTGGTGTCGATACCCTGTTACTATTTAATGACGGTTTATGCTTATATTTTTGGGTAAAGTTTGGGGAATGGTTCAAGTTTTTATCGGCAGTTTAAATATCCAATAATGATTGGACCAATTTTAATGGCGCAATGGACTTCTTGAAAGGACTCCAAAGCCTCGCATTGCAACAAACAACGGTGGAACCAATAGAAATTCTCCTGGTCCAAATTTATATGGATGGGTTCCTGGAGGAGACTATTATACAATAGAAGGTGCTTGGGAGAATACTTACGTGGTAAGGAGGAGGTAAAGAAGGCCATATATCATCTCAGACCTTGTTTAAGTGGAAACACATGTAAGCAAGTAAGGAACTTCTAGCGAATTTGGCCAATGAAATTGACATAAGAAACGAAAAACTTAATTAGCTTCAAATGTGGAAGTGTATCCAAATATAAAAATCTGTCAGTCATTGAAGAAAAAGAAGAATGGTCAACAAGACTGGAGATGGACACTTTGCTAGAGACTACAAGTAGCGAGTGTGGCCTCAATGAAGTGCAAGACTAAAACTCTAAGGAAGAAGCTTCGCAAGAACAAGAAATTGGTAAAATTATCGGTTAGAATTGAAACCTGAACCAATAACTCCTGAATTAAAAATAAGGGAAGCCAAGGCATCAATTTTTGAAGTCTAACTTGCATGCCATGCCTTCTGTTTGTGGCTATAATCAGGTCAATGGCAGTAGAAACAAAAAGGTTTGAAGTTGGGCAGAAATCCCATGCCTTGTTGTTTCCACTGCCTTTGACCTGACCAGAGCCATAAAAAAGAGGCATCGGATGCAAGTTTAACTTGAGAAATTTCCACCTTGGATTGATCCCGTATTTTTAATTCAGGAGTAGTTGGTTCAAGTTTCAATTCTGACCGACAATCTTACCACTTTCCGTGTTCGTAAAGTTGCTTCCTTAGATTTCTGGTCCTGCAATTTTTGGGTCTAAATTGAGGCCACACTCGCTAGTTGCAGTCTCTAGCAAAGTGACCAACTCCAGTCCTCTTGACCATTCTTCTTTTTCTTCAACGAATAATGGATTTTCATTTTTGGATACACTTTCACATTCACAGCTCATCCATTTTTTTAATTTTCCATGTCAATTTCATCAGCCAATTTTGTTACACTTTTCTTCCTACCATGTGTTTCCTCTTAAACAAGGTCTGAGATGATATATGGCCTTCTCACCCCCCTCTTCCCACATAGGTATTCTCCCAAACACCTTCTGGCATATAATAGTCTCCTCCAGCAACCCATCTATATAAATTTAGACCATGGAAATTTCTATTGGTTCCATCGTTATTTGCTGCAGTGCGAGGCTTCAGAGGCCTTTCAAGAAATTCATTGCGCCATTAAAATCAGTCCAATCACTATTGCATATTTATAATGCCGCCAAAAACTTAACCATTCCCCAATCTTAACACAAAAATATGAGCATAAATCGTTATTAAATTATAAAAGGGTATCGACACCACCTACTTGGTGCCTCAGCCTTAGCAGTTCGAACCTAACAATCTTAACTATAAAATGCCATATATTTTTTGAAGGATTAACGCCTAATAGGTAAAGAACAAACATTAAAAAAATCATTGTACTAGATTTGTGTTTTCACGATAGGTTGATCAGTAATACATACCTCCCACATATGAAGTGGTTCTATCTGCAAGCAACTTATTCCTCCGACCCCATCTTTACTCTAGCCTTTAATGCTGGTCGGGCAAAAATGGATCTAATTTTACTTCCTTTTATATGCAAATAAGAGAAATACATTTGATGTCAAACAAGAGAAGAACAAAAAGAACATTATAAAAAGGTAACACAAAATTGAGTGAATCAACAGATAACCAATCTGATGCAATAGATTACCGTCTGTTCAACCAATGAGGCATCTATTGCAACAGATAAATGACATATTGTAATAGATGGGTCATCTGTTAGAATAAATCAAACCAGCTTTGTTACTGGTTTGATTTTTTCAAATAGTTGCTTCGTCTGTACAAAAGGGTAACACAAAATAGAGTGAATCAACAACTGACCAATCTGATGCAACAGATTATCCATCTGTTCAATATATGAGGCATCTGTTGCAATAGATGGGTCATTTGTTGGAATTAATCAAACCAACCTTGCTACTGGTTTGATTTCTTCAAAAAATTGTTCTGTCTATTCCAAATGAGATTCATCAGTTGTAACAGTTAAGGAAACAGTTGCAACACCACCACCAACAACATCAACAACAAAGAAACAACACCACATGTTCCAATACCATCAACAACGCAAATACCATATGTTCTAACACGACCATAATGCCCAATAATAGAACCACCAAAGTAATAAACAAAAGACAAATAAAAAACTATACTGACAACAAGGCTCTTTAAGTTCTCCCAACATATGACTTTTTTCATATATTTTAATAAGAAAATAGTTCGTTCATTCAATACTTAAAAGTCACCTTTCCTTTAATTTTCTTGATAAATAAAAAATTGGTAATAGATAAATCATTAATAGCAATAGATATAAATATTTAATTTAAATGACATACAAATAAGAAGACGAGATGAAAAAAGCAATAGTGAACCATACCTGCAATGTCAAAAAAGTAAAGGGATCAGAACATCCAGTTCAGTCGAGAAAAGATATTGATCAGTTAAGATTCAAAAGGATCCTCATCCGAAAGAAGAGAGAAGACAGGAAAAAAGGAAAGAAAGAGAATTGAGAATAAATAAAGAAGAGAAGAGAGATAGATGAGTTGAGTCTTAATTTATGGCTATAGGAGAGTATATTCTAGATATGGGTTTTAAATATTCATTAATAACTTTTGAGGGGCACGAGGAGATGGTGACATTGAAAAGACCAGATAAGACTACTCACTCAGGATATTTTTGAGTTATACAAGTAATATTTTTACCACCTCAATATTTTATCTTTCTTATCTCGAACAGGAAATACCTAAATTGCTTTTAAAATGGATCTTAAAACATCTAAGTTATACTTTGCAACAGATGACAATTTTTGTTTAAAAATTTCCAAAGCTCGGTCATCTATCGCAACAGATGGAAACGCCTATTTGATAATTTACAATAGATAAGTAATATGTTGCAATAGATGCCTTAATCTGTTTGATTATATCCAATAGAAAAGACATCTGTTGTAAAAGATTAAACATTTGTTTTATATAATTTCAATTGAGTTCATTTGTTCAACTAATACCTTAATTGATTAATCTAAGACCAGGGATGAGTTTTCATAGGGTCAACTACAAATTCAATTAAGTCTTTCAGTAATTGCAAGATGAGAGAGTATTGTGTTTCTCTTGACCAGAGTCGTCGATCGATCACTTTGAGTTGAACCAATTCTTATTACCTTATGTGTTGAACTAATACCTTAATCGATTAATCTAGGACTAGGGGTGAGTTCTCATAGGGTCAACTACAATAGATGAAAGTATCTATTTGATAATTTACAATAAATGGGTAATCTGTTGCAACAGATGACTTAATCGATTTGATAATTTAGAATAGATTGGTAATCTGTCGTAATAGATGACTTAATCTATTTGATAATTTACAATAAATGGGTAATTTGTTACAACAAATGACTTAATCTGATTAATAATTTATAACAAATGGTTAATCTATTGCAACAGGTTGAACATTTATTTTTATACAATTTTAATTGAGTTCATATGTTAGACTAATACCTTAATTGATTAATCTAGGACTAGAGGTGAGTTCTCATAGGATTAACTACAGCTTCAATTGAGTCTTTTGGCAATTGCATGGTGAGACAGTATTGTGTTCCTCCTGACCAGAGACGTCGATCGATCACTCTAAGCTGAACCGATTCTTATTGCCTTATGTGTTCAACTAATACCTTAATTGATTAATATAAGACCAAGGAAAAGTTATCATAGGTTCAACTAAAACTTCTATTAAGTCTTTTGGAAATTGTATGATGAGTCGATATTGCGTTCTCCTCGACCAGAGTTGTTGATCGATCACTCTGAACTGAATCGATTCTTATTACCTCATGTGTTCAACTAATACCTTAATTGGTTAATATAGGACTAGGGGTGAGTTCTCATAGGGTCAACTACAACTTCAATTGAGTTTTTTAGCAATTGCATAATAAGACGGTATTGCGCTCCTCACGACCAGAGTCGTCGATCGATCACTCTGAGCTAAATCATTTCTTATTACCTCATGTGTTTAAATAATACCTTAATTGATTAATATAGGACCAGGTACGAGTTCTCATAGGGTCAACTAAAACTTTAATTGAGTCTTTTGTCAATTGCATGATGAGACGGTATTGCGTTCCTCCCGACCAGAGTCGTCGATCGATCACTCTAAGCTGAACTGATTCTTATTACCTCATGTGTTCAAATAATATCTTAATTTATTAATCTAGGAGTAGGGGTGAGTTCTCATAGGGTCAAATACAACTTCAATTGAGTCTTTTGACAATTACATGATGAGACGGTATTACGTTCCTCCAGACCAGAGTCGTCGATCGATCACACTGAGCTGAACCGATTCTTATCACCTCATATGTTTAACTAATACCTTAATTGATTAATATAGGACCAGGGACGAGTTCTCATAGGGTCAACTAAAACTTCAATTGAGTTTTTTGGCAATCACATGATGAGACAGTATTGTGTTTCTCCCGACCAGAGTCATCGATCGATCACTCTGAGATGAACCATTTCTTATTACCTCATATGTTCAACTAATACTTGAATTGATTAATCTAGGACCAGGGGTGAGTTTTTATAGGGTTAACTAAAAACTGATTGTAATAAATGACTTAATCTGATTGATAATTTACAATAGATGGTTAATCTGTTGTAACAACTTGAACATTTGTTTTTATGCAATTTCAATTGAGTTTATATGTTAAACATATACCTTAATTAATTAATCTAGGATGAGGGGTGAGTTCTTATATGGTCAACTACAAATTCAATTGAGTCTTTTGGCAATTGCATGATGAGAGGGTTAAAAATTATGCATATCTTTTATAATTTTAAAAAATAATTAAGATTAATTCAGACCAAATTAACATTTCCAAGACTTGTCATTCATTTCCAAAATACAAATCAACCCATACAAATTATCCGTTTGCGAGAAAAATGTTTCATTATTTCAAGTCTCGAGTTCTCGCTCTTTTCTCTCTCTCAAAATTACAGTACAGACAACAACTGCTCAATAAATTGCTCAACCCTTCACAACAGATTGATTTTCTTCTTATTTTTGACCTCATTGGTGTTATTTTCTACTTCATTCTTGCTTGTATCAGTCATTTTCTTTGTCTTCGTAGGTAACATAGTTCGAGAAGAGTTCTATATTTAATATTTTTTTCTAAAAAGTAAGGGCTTTTATGTTAATGATGAAAAATAAAACTTTTAGTTGTGTTATTTTTAAGAATGGGTTTACAATTTTTAGTTTTAATGACAAAATTGTAGGAAGAACTCAAGAAAATCATAGTTTTTGTCGCAGTGTTCCGTTGACTGTCATGGTATTGTTGGATGGTGTTTGTGGTGTGGATGGTTGTGGTGGTGGTTTTGGTGGTCGTCGTGGTGGCGGTTGGTGGTGTTTGTGGTGGAATTGGTTGGTGGTATTTTTGGTAGCTATCGGTGGTGTCGGTATTCATGGTGTTTGTGGCATTGGTTGGTGGTGTTTGTGGTGATAGCTGTTGGTGTGTCAGTATTGGTGTTGTTTATAATGTATTTTTTAAAATTTATGGACACATCAATTGTAATGTAATTTTTATTTTTCTGTTGTTTGTAGGTAAAACATGTCTACCAAAAGAAAAGAAAGTGAAAGTGGATCAATATCTAACCACCCAAAAAAAAGGCTACTGTACAGAGGGATTCAAAGGAGCTTCCTGAACAATCTCAGTCAGGGAAAAGTAAAGCTGAGGAGGGATATGTAAACAACATTGAAGGAGGTGGATAAGGGTCTGTAGATGGTGATGAAGAAAATAAAAGTAAGAAAGAGGAGAAATTAGAGAGTGAGAAAGAGAATGATCATCAACATGATGATAATGGATCACCAATGGGGAGTGAATTAATATCGATATCCCAGCATCATCCTGTCAAAACTTTTAGTATTGATAGGTTTCAAGTTGCGATGCCGATAGATGACCCTGCAAATAAACTAAAACTAACTGGTGAACTTATACTTATATATCAGTTGGGGAAACCTTTTAATTATTTTATGAAAATTATGAAGATAGAAAACGTCTATCGGAAACAGCCTCTCTACCTCGTTAGATGTAGTGGTATGGACTGCGTACACTCTACCCTCCCCAGACCCCACTATATGGGAATATATTGGGTTTGTTGTTGTTGTTGTTGTTGTTGTAGTATAAAGATATAAAACATAAATGCAATTTTTAAGAGGAGCTACTTTGGATGCTTTCTTGAGCTGCCTAAGGAACCCCCCTGCTCATTTCCAAACGAGGATGGTATATGGTCTTCTTAAGCATAGGATCAAGTACGTGGGGGATGATAAAGATTCAGAGGAGGGGGCAAAAAGATGGACGAAATCTGAATCAACTATTGTGGCATACCAGTTTGTTTTGGCTTGCAAGAGTTTCCAATAGTGATGGGCTTGAGATGTGATCATCCAAAAGAACCACCTATCGCCAAGGGAACACCCCGCAAAAGATCCAAGGCAAGCAGCAAAACCAACAAACGCAAGGAAAAAATAGATGGGTTGTTGGACATTGCTCGACGTGGCTACAAAGCATCGGATTTGTTGACAGATCTCAGGGATAAAACCATACCAAAGCAGTACAAGGAGAAATTATGCTTAGTTTGATTTGCCCATTTAGTTATATTGGTAAGAGATGTCAACAAGGTCATAGAAGATGATTTTTTGGTGCATGCTGAGGATTTTGATAAATTCAATAATTATCCCTGGGGCTATGAAAACTTCTATTTGACTGTCCAATATTTACTGACAAAGCTATCCTCAGGGACGGTCACATTATACGACTTTTCTTGGGCTTTTATGGTAAAGTTATTCACTATTTTTACTCATTCATTAATTTATATTGAATATAGTTATTAGAGTATGACTTTTTTTTTGCTTGCTTCTTGTTTACATTTTTTAGGCTTGGGCATTTGAAGTCGTTCCTCCCCTCCGAAAGCAGTTAATGGATTACCCATATGAGGTTTCTAATCTAAGGATGTTTAGGCGGTTGGCTGCAAAGAACAACCCAAAAATTAAGAAGGTTGATTTCTTTAACCCTCCGGATGATGCAGTACGTCTTCTTCAAGTAAAATAATTTTACTCAATAAAAGATATTGAAAAAATATTATATCTGGTACAACAGATGTTAGATCTGATGCACCATATATTACATCTGTTGCGAAAGATTACCCGTCATGTGTCAACCGGTGCAATAGATGGATAATATGTTGTGATATTCGATTGATATCTTACATCAAATTACTTATCTGTTGCTTTGGTTCTCTGAACCCGACTCCTAACAGACTAACCATCTACTACAAATTATGCAACAAATGGGTAATCTGATGTAATATATTGTTAATCTGTTACGATAAATAAATTATCTGTTCTATAAAGTATAACCCAATAGATTACCCTTCTTGTGCAACTAGTGCAGCAGATTGGTAATCTGTTGCGATAGATGATTGATATTTTGCATTGGATTATCCATGTGTTGCTCTGGTTCTCTGAACCCGACTCAAACAAATTTTAACCATCTATTGCAAACTATACAACAGATGGGTAATCTGATGCAACATATTATTAACCTGTTGCAGAAGTTAACTCTATTAACATGTAACCCAACTATGAAAATTATTATATTACATGATTTAAATTCTGTTTTTTTATAGGTTGTGCATCCATGGATTGTACCTACTGAGCAGGAGTTGATGATGACTTCTTTTATTACTCTAGGTCATGTTGATACTCTAGCAGACCCAACGGTGGAGTTAATAAAGAAAGAATTGGCTGGAGCAACAACAGTAAGAAGAGCAGTTAGGCAAGGTCAGCCGAATGTTGAGGCTCTTCATGACCAGCCTACTGAGGCAGATCCAGGTGCTTCTTCTGGTGGAGTTGTTGGTATTGGTGGAAGGCACGCTGATGCTGCTACCACTCGTGATGATGAGCATATTGATGCTCAAGAAAAAAATTAAATATGTTTGAAAACACCCCTTTCACAGGTCCCTCTCACCTTTTATCGGTTCCTCTCACCCCTCTCCACCTTCGTATTCTCGTTGCACATACGAAGAGTTCAAGAACAACCAGGATAAACTCTTTGAAAAAGTAGAGGATAACTCTAAAGCTGTCGAGAAATTCAAATCAAAGAGGGGTGTCATACCATCCAAGAAGGTGAGATAGCCATACACTCATACAACGATGGTTAAGAGGAAAAAAAGAGCAATTAGCGACGTACTTTCCAGTTAAAAATAAAAAAAATACAACTCCCTCTCCAAAAGATATTGAAGTATAGGGGCCATTCAAGAAGGTGGAAATATACGTGGAACTGGGCGCCAAAGAGAAGAGGGATTTGTGATGGACCAAGAATGCCAAACGAGGCACACCAGATTACCCCACACCTCCTTTCCCCCCTAAGACTTCCAGACTATGATAGATATGCGTATGCGGTGTGAGGACAAGGTAAGTTTACTTTTCCTAACCTAACCATCTAATATAATCCATGAAGAAGAAGCTACGCAACAGATGTGAAATCTGTTGCAACAATCGAGTATTCTGGTGCAACTGGTTGTGGTTCTATTGCAACTTATTATCTATATGTTGCATAAGTTGCATTGGATTATTGCTTCATAGAACCCTATACAATAGATGGACCATACGTTGCATCCTTACAATTACTAACCTATTTAAAAATTGACTTCTTATATCAGAGTATGTTGATGAAATTCTCTGCCTCGTGAGAAAAAGTCAATTAGCGTACCCAGAAGCTTATGACGTTGTCATAGGATAATGAACCTTGACTTCTGCAAGAAACTCAAAGATAAGTACGATCAACTCAATAATCAAGCGTTAGCCTGTGGCGCGGGATTTGATTTGTTAGTTTCTACGTTAGAGTGGAGTGAAGAAGAAATGATAAAATATGTTAGAGGGGAGAGGCTAAACCCACACGGTAAGAGCTGGACCAAGGCAAAGAGGATTCTTGCAGTCATGAGTGTGGATGACATACATTATTGGTCTATTGACATACTACTCGAGGAGAAAAAGATCAAAGTTTATGATTGCAACGAACCTGCCATAGATGAGGTCATTCTTTTTTTCCACGTGTAGCCACTGATGGAGCTGTTCCTCATCTTGTTGAGGGAGAGTAAACTGATGAATCATTTGCCAGTAGAAGTGTTGATGAAGAAATCATGGGATTTTAAAGGTCGAAACAAGGGCATGAACCTTCCAAAAAATGATATTGATTTTGCATGTGGCTTGCATGCTCTTGCACACATCGAATGTTTGCTGACCAACACAGAAATAGACGAGCCAACGACCTTTCTGTGCAACAACGTTGTGGCAAACCTGCAAGAGGTCTGGGCTTAAGGGTTATTAACTATATTCTTAGAGCCTGTGTATATAGAAGAACCTGTGAAATAATAATTTTTTATTTCAAGTCATACTTCACTTTACTTTAAATTACATGTACATGTAGTCGCAATAATTTTTTTTCATGAAAGTAGAGTTTTTTTATAATGCAATAGATTGTAAAATAAATTTTATCTGTTCTGGCAGATAGTTTATCTATTGTAATAGGTTGGTCATATTTTGCATTATGCTGATGTTATTTCTATCTAATCTACTCTAAGTCTAATCTGTTGCAACCGTTGGAAGACCTGTTTGATGATTTTCAATAGATGACATAAATTTTACAACATATGCCTAAATCTGTTTGATATTTTCCAACAATTACGCTTGAATATCCATGTGCTCGACAATACCAAACCAGTAGCAAATACACCACCATGAAAATTTTAGAAATTAGGCTTGAATATCCATGTGCCCAACAACACCAAACCAGTAGCAATTATGGCAACAATGTAGTATATTCTTGCTCAATTTTTTTCTATTTAGAAGCCTTGACTTTATTCAACAAGCCCCAGATTACACGATTTGCTTGTGAAGGGTGTCGTTCTTCATACCAATCAAAGTAATTGCATCCACCCAATTTCTATAAAAATAAGAATACAATTACAAAATAATTACAAGTCAATTATTAATCAAATAATTAAATTAAAAAAATATTTCCTTGAACTCTTACAAGTAAAAAATCTACGACCTGAATTTTGTTAAGTCCAAGAAGTCTTCAATAGAGCTTTATGACTGCACTTACAAAATAAAAAATCTTTATTATTAAAAATAGTGGAAGATACGCTCGACATTGTCAAGATCAGTTGGAAAAAATGAAAAAAAAAAGATGAAGAAAGAAAAGAAAGACCAAATGCAAATAATTTGAAGAATTTGGATAGATAAAAAAAGATGATGATGAAAAAGAAAATTTGAGAATTTAGGGTTAAATTTTAGGAAGAAGATGAATATAGAAGATAATCGGGGGAAAATGACCATTGGTGGCCAAATCAGATGCCAAGTCAGCAAAAATAAGGGTTCAACGAGCCTTGGCTACGTGAATTACATGCAAGCAGCCAACATTTGATGCTTATTTTATTTTATGTATTTAAAATAAACACTGTCTACTTGATGCCAATTTTATTTTAAGTGTTTGAACTGAACACTGTTGATGGGTTTCACCTTTTTTATTTCAATCCACTTTCACTTTTTTACATGTAGTGAAATTTTTTTATGTCCAATGAAAGTTGAATTTTTATAATACAATAGATTCTCCATCCGTTGTAACATATATTCTACCTGTTCTGACATATAGTTTATCTATTGTAATAAGTTGATCATCTGTTGCATTATGTCGATGTTTCTATCTAAGTCTATCTGTTGCAATAGTGGAAAGACCTGTTTGATCAATTTCAACAGATTACCTACCTGTTGTAATATATGTCTAAATCTGTTTGATATTTTTTCAACAGATGTGTCGTCTGTTGCAACAGATACATTATTTGTTGCAATATTTGAATCTAGTATTCTATTTCAATTAATAAGTTCAAATCTAAGAAAAAATAAAATTCATAGATAAAATAAAATAAATCAAAGTCTTCAAAAATTAGCTGAAATAAATCAACGAATGAATGAAATGTAAAAAGATTGTTATGGGTACAGATCTCAATAGATACATCAACAATTTAAGTATTGATGCCAAGGATTCCTAAGGAGGAGTGGGGTTATTACTTTGACAGACTCAAGCTATAAAGATTTACTCAATATGGTTTCTGCACTTTTTACTCTCCGTATTTTCATAAAAAGAGTAGCATATTGACAATGCTGTTCAGCAATAGCTTCTACATCCACCAGGAAAGCCAGAATTGGTCAATGCTAATCACGTAGATACAACAAATCGAAAAAGGATAACTTATCTGTTCTAACAAATCAAACAGTTCTTCCTCCTATTTTAAATTGTCCCAAATAGATTATATTTTTGCTGCAACAATGAATTAATTGTTGGGACAAATTTCTACATAAGGAATACTTGTATGATAATTTCTAACGGATGAACCATTTATTGTAACATATGACTCATCTGTTATAGCAGATAGGTTATCTGTTGGTACAAATAAAAATGGTACGAAGAGCTGTTTGATTTGCTAAAATAGACGACATATGTCACAATAGATACTTTATCTGGTGAAACAAGTTAGTCAACTATTGCAACAGATGTATATATCTGTTTGATAATTTTTAGCAGATATGTTATCTGTTGAAACAGATATGTGTCTTTTTGTTAGTTGGAACATACATATATATTTTCCTTCTTTAACTCGTGCTACTCTCTTTTGGACATTGCACATTGCTTAGTGCAACACACGGATAGAGGAGTTGCAATTTCGCTTTTTTGGATGCTTGATAATGTCTTGGAAATCACTTTCCTTCTTCTTTTAGCCTTAATCTCTAATAGAGTGGATGAATATAAAATCCTCTTTGATGGAATGACACCCCTCTTAGATGTCAATTTCTTTAAAGAAGCATTTAATGAATTAATAACATTAATCACTACATCATGTTTCACCTTGCAGTCTTGACATTTGCATGCAGAACATTTACTGGGAGAGGCAAAATCTGTATAACCAGTATGATCATACTCATAATGGTTTATTTTAAATACTATAAGAGAAGACTCATTAGCACCAATAACAGCACCACTACCACCAACAACAACTCCCTCACCATTAAGATCATCAACAACAATAAGCCCACCCTCCAAAATTATTTTTCTTGTAATGGTTGTTGCTCTAAATAATTCTATTTTTATTTTGTCAATGACCTTAGGGCCCGATAAAGTTTGTACCAATCGTAAAGTAAGAAAAAATAGCATCTTTAACTCTCGATTAGTCAGAACTAGCGACGGATGCACAATCTAACATAAATCATTACATATATTAGAATGATGATTAGATCATTCAAAAAAATCATTAATTAAAATAAAAACTTAATTATAATTATACTTACTACATCCTTTGGGAGGTTGAAAAGATCAAGAAATTTTATATTTTTACCAGTTTTGGCCGACAACCATCTCAAGATTTTTGGACAAAAAACTTCTTCCCGGTAGTTCACTTGTTGTCTCAAATAAGGAATGGATTTAAATGCCCAAGCCTATAAAATAACGCCAATCAATCAAAATTATTATTGTGTAAAAAATGAGTGATATCATAATAAAAGAAAGAAACATTTACCATGAAAGCCCATGGAAAGCCATATAAAATGACTGTCTTTAGCGCTAACGGAGTCAACAAATATTTGACAATCATTTTGAAGCTTTCATAACCCCAAGGATAGCTGTTAAATGTCTCAAGATCCTCAGAGAGCTTTATTAATCTAACGCTTATATTTTTGTTAACGTCTCTCGCCCAAAGAATATTATATACAAACCAAACCAAGTACAATGACTGCTTGTGTCTCTTTGAAAGTCCTTTACCTTTTAATGGTTCTATCAAATTTTTTTTTTTGAAGCTTGGACCAACAATGGACACTAGGTCATCATAATCACATGACTTGCCTTTGCTTTTTTGGGGTGTGCGAGGTGTTTTTTTCGGATTAGAATAGGTATAACTTGAGAAGGAGAAGGAGGACAATATTTTAGTCCAGTAACTATGGCAAACTCCTTCCAACCAAAATAAACAGGCATGCCACAGTAATTTATCCACACCTCATCCATCTTATCTTTTTTTTTCATACATAAACTTACGCTTGAGAAGTTCATATACTATTTTGATTTGGAAATGAGCATTGTTGTCCTCCAAAAAATTAAGATATTTTTCAAAGCAGCTGTCCCTAAAATAAGCATCTAATTTTTGTGGTCGAAGTATTTTTCTGAAGGCGTCGAAAGATTTTCCCATGGATGACTTAACCATGAAATCACCCATTAAATTTGCGGTACCATCGCACTACACTCTCACAGGATAACGATCAATGCTGAAGGTTTTGACAAACTCTCAGTAGAAGGGCTATTGGCATTTGGATCATCACTTTTGAAATATTCCTCCTCCCCGTGTTCATCATTTTCTTCTCCTGATTGAGATAACACTTGTAAAGAAAGCTCATAGAGTGGTGGATGTAGCCTAGCTTCTTTTTTTGTTCCTTTACTTGGACTTGATTCGGTTTCTGTTCTTTTGGGAGCCATATTATCTAAAATTAACAGGAACATAAAAAAATATATTATAGTTTATTAATGCATCGTTAAAAAGGGATAATAGTAAATCTAACAAGCAAAATAGTAAAATAATAGTTCCAACAGATCACTGATCTGTTGTACCAGGTAGTATATCTGTTGCAACATATATCCAACCTGTTGCAGTGGATGAGTAATCTGTTGCAACAATACAATATGTATCACTCATTCTTTAAGATAGCTGGATGGTCTGTGCAATAGATCACACATCTGTTATAATATATGAGTGATATGTTGGAATAGTTAAATAACCTGTTGCCAGGTCATCATAATCACATAACTTGCCTTTGCCTTTTTTGGGTGTGTGGGGTGTTTTTTTGGATTAGAATAGGTATAACTTGAGAAGGAGAAGGAGGATAACATTTTAGTCCAGTAATTATGGTAAATTGCTTCCAACCAAAACAAACAGACATGCCACAATAATTTATCCATACCTCATTCATCTTATCTTTGTTTTCATACATAAACTTATGCTTAAGAAGTTCATATACCATTTTCATTTGGAAACAAGCATTGTTGTCCTCCGATAAATCGAGATATTTCCCAAACCATCTGTCCCTAAAATAAGCATCCAATTATTATTGTCGAAGTATTTTTCTGAAGGCATCGAAAGATTTTCTCATAGCTGACTTAACCACGAAATTACCTATTAAATTTGCGGCACCATCACACTACATTCTCACAGGATAATGATCAATACTGAAGGTTTTAACCAACTCTCAGTGGAAGGGCTATTGACATTTGGATCATCTCTTTTGAAATATTTTTCCTCTTTGTGTTCATCATATTCTGCTCCTGATTGAGATAACGCTTGTAAAGCAAGCTCATAGAGTGGTGGATATAGCCTAGTTGCTTCTTTTGTTCCTTTACTTGGACTTGATTCGGTTTCTGTTCTTTTGGGATCCATATTATCTAAAATTAACAGGAACATAAAAAATATATTATAGTTGATTAATGAATCGTTAAAAAGGAATAATAGTAAATCTAACAAGCAAAACAGTAAAATAACAGTTCCAACAGATCACTGATCTGTTGCACCAGGTAGTATATCTGTTGCAACATATATCCAACCTATTGCGGTGGATGAGTAATCTATTACAACAATATAATATGTATCACTCATTTTTTAAGATAGATAGATGGTCTGTGCAACAGATCACACGTCTGTTGTAATATATCAGTGATATGTTGGAATAGTTAAATAACCTATTGCTAGGTCATCACAATCACACAACTTGTCTTTGCCTTTTTTAGGTGTGCATGGTGTTTTTTTTGGATTAGAATAGGTATAACTTGAGAAGGAGAAGGAGGATAACATTTTAGTCCAGTAACTATGGCAAAATCCTTCCAACCTAAACAAACAGGCATGCCACAGTAATTCATCCACACCTCATACATCTTATCTTTATTTTCATACATAAACCTACGCTTGAGAAGTTCATATACCATTTTTATTTGAAACGAGCATTGTTGTCCTCCGACAAATCAAGATATTTCATAAAACAACTATCCCTAAAATAAGCATCCAATTTTTCTTGTCGAAGTATTTTTTTTGAAGGCATTGAAAGATTTTTTCATGGCTGACTTAACCACGAAATCACTCATTAAATTTGCGACACCATCGCACTGCATTCTCACAGGATAACGATCAATATTGAAGGTTTTGACCAACTCTTAGTAGAAGGGCTATTGGCATTTGGATCATCTCTTTTGAAATATTTCTCCTCCCCGTGTTCATTATATTCTTCTCCTGATTGAGATAATACTTGTAAAGCAAGCTCATAGAGTGGTGGATGTAGCCTAGCTGCTTCTTTTGTTCCTTTACTTGGACTTGATTCGGTTTCTGTTCTTTTGGGAGCCATATTATCTAAAATTAACAGGAACATAAAAAAAAACATATTATAGTTGATTAATTCATCGTTAAAAAAGGATAATAGTAAATCTAACAAGCAAAACAGTAAAATAACAGTTCCAACAGATCACTGATCTGTTGCATCAGGTAGTATATTTGTTGCAGCATATATCCAACCTGTTGCAGCGGATGAGTAATCTGTTGCAATAATAAAAAATGTATCACTTATTTTTAAGATAGATGGATGATTTGTACAATAGATCACACGTCTATTGCAATAAATGAGTGATATGTTGGAATATTTAAATAACTTATTGCAACGAAAGAGTAATCTGTTGTAATAATACAAAATATATCACTCATTTGTTGAGAAAAATATATGGTCTATGCAGCAGATCACACATCTATTGCAAAATCATCTATTGCTACATTTGAGAGATCTGTTGGAACAATTAAATAACCTGTAGCAATAGCTGAGTAATCTTTTGTGATAATACAACATATATCACTCATCTATTGATAAAGATCAATGGTCTGTGTAACAGATCATACATCTATTGCAACATATAAGTGATCTGTCAGAACAGTTAACTAACCTGCAGCAATGGCTCTGAGTAATCTGTTGTGATAATACAAAATATATCACTCATCTGTTGAGAAAGATGAATGGTCTATGCAACAAGTCACACATCTGTTGCAATATATGAGTGATCCGTTGGAACAGTTATCAACGATCAATATTGTTTAGATTTCTTCCAACAGAAGGGTCGTCTATTACGACAGATGAATGATCAGTTGAAAAAATTAAGTCTTGGACATGTCCTGTTGGAAGAGTTGATAGGATTTTATCCAATAGGAGGTTCATCTGTTGCATCAGATCTTTAATCTGATGGTTCCTCCATTGCATCACATGGTTAATCTGTTGCATCAAATTTTTAATTTGATGGTTCCTCTGTTGCATCCGATAGTAAATTTATTGCATTAGATGGTTAATTTGTTGCAACATATGGTTAACCTATTGCATCAGATAGTTAAACTGTTGCAACATATGCTAAATTTATTGCATCAGATTTTTTATTCAATGGTTCCTCTGTTGCATCAAATGTTTAATCTGCTGCATTAGAATTTTAATCTGATGGTTCCTCTGTTGCATCAGATGGTAGATCTGTTACATCATATGATAAATTTGTTACATCAGATGGTTAATATATCACACCTGATGAATAATTTGTTGGAGAAAAAAAATAGTAGCACGATTTTGTTCAACAGAAAAACAGCAATATCACCATTTTTACCAAGAACAAGAACAAAACAAATCAACCTAGCAACGGGCGCAACACCAAAAATACCAAAATTGTTGTTTTTTTTGTATAAACATAAACAACAAAAATTAAACTTCAAAAAATGCAACAAACAGGAATTAGGGTTTTATTAAGACCACATTTCACATTAAAGCAACAAATATTGAAATTGTTAACGAATACTGTAAGAGAAGTTGGCTCAAGTTCCTCGTTTTCTTCAAAACTAAAAAGGCCATAATTTTTTTACTTGTGAAAGAAAAACAGGAATAATGAATAACTAGAAGCTGTTGTGGCCGAAGAGCAAGGCTGTCATGTCAATTGAAGGTTGAAGTCGAAAAGGAACTCGAAGCCCAATTATTTGTCGACAGAGGTTGAAGTCGCTGAGGATTGAAACGAGAAATTTGCAAAATTGTTGGTTGAGAGAAGTTGTCGAGAGACGATCGATGATTTGGATTGAAGAGGGGTGTGGGTTGGGTTGATTTGTATTTTTGTAAAGATTAGAAAGTTTTAAAAATATTAATCAATTCCACAATTAACTTTATCAAGTTTTTTAATTATGTTGACCCTTTAAGTTGGTCAATGTCACCAATCTTTCATTCAAGACTTAAAAGAGATCTTTCCAATCCTTCATTCAAGACTTAAAAGAGATCTTTCCTTCAATTTTCTCAACTTACCCTGCGACTCCTTCTTTCATCACTAACCAAGGTTACCAACAGCTTCGATCACCCATGTACCATTAGTACCAACATAATTATTTTTTGAATTTATTATTTGATAATAATATTTGGAGTTTGGCATTCAATATCATTGCTCAAGATGAACAATCGAATGTTACTTCAACTTTGAAGTAATTATGTCAATTAGACGACAAAATATAGAGGAAATACATCAGTATAACAAAAAACATTTGTCAAAATCAAAGGAAAACAAAAGCATGAATAAATTATCCTGTCACAAATAATCATCTACCTAAGACTTGATTTCACAAAAAATCATAATAGGTAAAAATCAAATAGAAATTAGAATAAGAAGATAAAACCAAAATTTTATTGACAAATTTTCATGTGATTATGATATTGTCGAATTGACCATCTTACCAGTCAAAGTTAGCAAAATATTCTAAAATTTTGACACCGACTTCTGTAATACTCCATTACAAAAAAATAAAAAAAAATTGTTATCTTATATTTAGTAATTCTCTCAATAGTGTAAAAAGATTTTAAAAAATCTTCAAGATTCTTCTATGATATAATTTGGGATAATACCCACGAAAATACCTAAAGTTTGACCGGGTTACTAGTTGAGCATACTGAATTTTACGGGGGTCCTATTACCCCCAAACTTTTTTTTCCCGTATTTTAATGGCATATATCTGCCACTTGGCACACTGCGTGTGATTCACGCACATTGAGCGCGTGAACAGTGTTAAAAACGTTTTAAAACTCTTTTTTTTTTGCTAAACAACCCCTTAATTTTATAATTATTTAAAATTTTATATTTTTATTTATTTTTTCATTCTTTTTCTTTAAAGTTTTATATTTTTATTTATTTTTTCATTCTTCTTTCTTCTTAATGGAACTCGAAAAATCATGAAAAAGAATTTCATGTATGGAGTTCAAATTATAAATGGATTCGAACTCGGAATTATAATTCGGAAAGATTAATGGTTATAATTAATGGAAAGATTCCGAATTAAATTTCATGAATGAAACTCGGAAAATTCCTTAATGGTTATAATTTAATGGAACTCGCTAATTGAAACTCAATGAATTATTCGGAAGATTCAAACTCGAAAACTCGCTAATTTAATTTCGAGTTCCATTAATGGAAATTGAATCTTCCGAGTTTCATTAACGGAAGATTGAATAGCTTCATACATGAAATTAAATTTTTTGAATCTTCCGAGTTCCATTAATGGAAGTTGAATCATGAAATTAAATTTTTCAAATTTTTCGAGTTCCATTAATGAATTTTTTGAATCTTCCGAGTTCCATTAATGGAAATTGAATTTTCCATTGAGTTTTCAATTTGCGAGTTTCATTGAATCTTCCATTAATGGAACTCGCTAATTGAATCTTTCGAGTTTCAATGGAAAATTCATGGAAGATTCCATTCAATTATTTAAAAAAACTTTCTTCATAAATTCAATGGAATCATTTGGAATATTTAATATAGTTGTAATTGTGAAAAAATATTGAAAAGTGATAAAATGGAGAAGAAACGGCACGTGTACTACACTTTCCACGGAAAAAACTGGGTATAAGTTTTGAGGGGGGATTAATTCCACTTTAAAAAAGTCTGGGGGGAATTAATTCCAATTAAAAATGTATAGAGGGTAATAGGACCCCCGCAAAGTTCAATATGCTCCGCTGAAAATTTGGTTAAACTTTAGGTATTTTCGTGGGTATTATCCCATATAATTTTGATGGATCTTACATCTTCAGGATACCATATCAAGCCATAATATATATTTTTTAAATTATTTTTTTACTTTTCCACATTATAGTATTATATATCGACTTTATCAAAAATCCTCACTATTTCATGATTTTGTTAGAGCATTTTGTGTTAATCTGATATGTGACAAAATTTATCTAGTATCTAAATATGCCAATTGAAACTTCCATATCTATATGCACTCTAATATCTAGATTTGTTGCTCAATTTATATAGAGACAACTAGAATCAAGATAATGAAATCTTCAACTGATCAAACTGAAATATTATTAAATTATTAGAATACATATAATAAATATATTAGAGACTCAATATAGGACCTGTTTAGCTTAGAGGCACTTCAACACATTTCTTGCAGATAGTTAAAGTGTCTCCCATGAGTAAATGGAGTAATAAATGACAATTCTATTTTCGAGATTCAACTAAGTCATTTAACAAGTAGCATTCAAGAACGTTGCTCTTCTATTCTTGAATCTTTGATTTCATCTTTTGATCAATGTCTCTCAAATATTTTTAAGGAAATGTTGTTAGTAAAGTACACTTTTTAACAAAAAAAAAAAATTAAAAGCTATTTATAAAATATAAGGTCTTGTAAGATAGGAGTTTAATTTCATCACTTAACATTTAATAAGTTCATAAATTTTGTAAGAGAAATATAGCTTCCAAAGGAACCTAAAATGTATAAGCAAATGAAGTGAAACTTATGAATTTAGATCCATTGAATTTGAAAATAAAATTCTTATCAAATTTATTATTTCCAAATCAATTGAAATATTTGTTCTAACGAACTAATAACATAGAGTTTATGATTCTTCTATTGGACGATAAAATTTTGAGTCAAAAAATAATAATTAAGACAAGAAAAATATTACAAAAATTGTTTTATTGATTTCAATATGTGAGTATTAAAATCTCTATGAATCCTATGGTTTGCCTTTTCAAATATAAATTCAAGGACTTTGAGCTTGATCCTGAATGATGCCAAACTTAATGAATTTGATCTTGACTTGTACTTGAGTTCAAGGACTTTTGAGCTTATTTTTGAATCTTATGCTCTTGGTCTTTAACCTTGATGAATCAGATCTCAATTTGTGAATTTGATGAACTTGATCTCGCGGATTTAATAGATCTAATAGATTTATTAGGTTTCTAGTGAATCTATTTTTATTTGTGCGTGGATATTTCTTAAATTTTGTTTCAATATCTTTTAATGATTTACTTTTTTCGTAAGATATATTCATTAATTATTTTATCCTGTAGTAATTGCAGAGTTACAAATTTCTGTATAATAAATTATCCTATCTGTACTGTAATGTATATCTAATTCTATATTTTCAATGTTATTTATTATCTTGTGTTGTTCTTCTCGTAGTGAGTTTTTTAAATTATATAAACTATCACATGTACTTTTATCTAAATTTTCTAAGGTTTTTTCTATCCATATTAATTTTTCTTTTAGGTTTTCCATTATTTTTCTAATTCGGTTTCTATAATTAATTTCATTATTTAGATTTTCTTGATTTTCTCTAGTTTTTCTAATATATTCTAACATCTCTTAATCTGAATAATATCCTTCTGGGTAAATTTCTTCGTATAACTGTTCTAGACAATTTGTAGTTTCAATTTCGTAGTCTATTACTTTATCTAATATTATTTTCTTAATATCTATAATTTCTATGTTTTTAAGTATATATAAGATTAAAACTTTAAGATAATCTAAATGATCTATCTTTTAAAATTGGTTTTATTATAATATTTTGTAGTTGTTTGTTTTAGCCTTAGTAGTTTTTGCATATTTTTATTAAGAAATTCTATGTATTTTATATCTTTATTTTCCATGTATTTGTCTATATTTATTTTTATCTGTTTTTCTAGTAACTGTATGTTTCTTATATCTTTTTCTAAAAATTCTATGTAACTTATCATCGTAAGTATTTGTAAGAGTAGTTAGGTAGATATGGTATATAATTTACTCTAGTCATGTAGTATTTACCAAAAGCTTTTTCTAATATGATTTTTCTTATATCTGCTACTTTTATATCTCTAAGTGCATACAAAATAAGTATTTTGAATTTATCTACCATCACATCAGATAAATAATCATTCATTTTCATAAAATTGTTTTTTTCAAAATGTTCCCTTCAACCATGTACATAACAAAATATGGTCATCTTAGCTTACTATATACTAGATTATTCTTAAATAATATGTTCTTCCGTCATTATTAACATGGTAATCCGGATACTTTTTCCCTTAAACAGCGCCTCTACTCTGGTTACTCCCCGCCACGGCTTCTTGCCTCATTGGTTTCACCTTTAGGATGGCATAGTCCTTAGGGATCTTTCTCCATTTCCTCTTTGTTAATAAATTTCTTAACATATTATTCTTCGAATAATTCTACTATAAAGTAACTAATATGAATTTATTTTATCATATCATGATTGTTGGGAATTATGAATTTAGCTATTCATAATCATAAATAAATATACCTGTTCGGGTAGTTTATATATTTCTGAAGTTTGTTCCTCCATAGCTTTTTCCATTGAAATATGTTTATTTAATTAACTGAGTAAAATATTTGTTGTGGAGTGGAGAGAATGTTTGCTTCAACGCATGAAGGCTTGCCTTTGCAATGCCTTCTGCTTTCTTTATTTATAGAACGAAAAGCAGTTTTTCCAATCAAACTTTACACACGTTTTTTGAATTTGTAAAACTAAAAACTAAAAGTCAACAAAAGGGGCTAAGGGGCTAGGCTACTATGCTACCTACCCTAAAAAGCTAAGAAAGGTCAAAATTTACATAAATGCTCTACATTATTGCTTATAATCTTATCGTAAATCTGTACAATAAATGGTCCAAATATCTTGTCTTCCGTTGATTCCGTTTGTCGTATCTGCTATATCTCCATTATTGCTCTTTATCTTATCTTTCCAGCTGTCATTTTGTCTTCTTGATTTTTATTCTAGATGTACTTCTGGAATAATATTATCTTCTCCATTACATCTCGAACATTGATGATTTGGGTATTTGTGTCCAATTATTTTACAATATCTTGTTAGTAGTCCGTCTGAAATAAATCCTTTTTTAATTGCTCTTGCGGTAGATTGTTTTTCTGGGTTGAGTAGCGTCATTATCCATTGTCTTACATCTTCCATATCTACTTGTCGTAGCTCTTTTGAATTTGAGTAAATCATTTGATGATCTCTCGAATAATAGCTCTATATTGGGTTTCCATTAGTATAATTATTTGCTAGTTCTTGAATGATCGTAGCTAGTCCAATAAGTCGTTTATTTGCATAAAAATCTGGTATCTCAATTCTGGGTATCTCCGGTTGCTGCGTAATATCTTCTGGTATAATCATATCTCTAGTTAGTCCTATCTTTACAACTTGTATGACTGGTTTTATTTCATCATATAGTATCTCTGCCGGTGCAGTATAACACTTTATATAAAATAAATTTCCTTTTGTTATCCTTTTGTAGGTGGTGAATATCTTATATAATTCTTCCATAGCTGTTAATTCTTCTCCGTCTTGGGTATATATGGTGTTTAATAGTCCATAGTCAAAACAGGTTTTAACTAGGCTTGGGTTAGTTTTGGGTAGTGCAATTAGTTTGTTATATCCTTGTAATTTTTGGGTTATATAGTTGGTATTTGGTTCTTTGATGTTTGTAGCTCTGGGGTTATGGTTTAGAAAGGTTTGTACTCTGTATATATTTTCTATGTATTTCTGGGCGGTGTAGTTGTAAACTTTTTTGTCTTGGTTTAGGCTATCTCGGTATGTGTTAACTTGTGGGGGTATGAACAAGTGGTCTTTTTGTGTTTTTGGTGTAAATAGTTTTTCAAATATTTTATTCATATTTATATTCTGGTATCTTGGTCGATTAACTCCTTTGCTTGTACCTGCAGAAGTAGATTGACAAATGTTATGGGTTTTATGGAGTGTCCCAACGTCTCCTTCTAGCTTTGGAACTTTAATGTCTTCCGATCGACATAGCTCTGCACACTGCTGAGTTAGTTGATTTGTAGCTATAGACTTCAGTTTATCTTCATTAGTCTTTAGCTTTTCTATCTCATTACCCATACTGTCCACTTTCATTGAAAGCGTAGTTAGGGTGTTAAGTATTTTTTCTAGAGTATCTTCTTCTATTATTTCAGTCTGTGTAGCTTTGTCTTGATATGTAATCTGCAATAACATTTTTGTTAGTACTGATCACTTCAATTGTAAATGTGAAATTTAATATATTTAAAACTAGTCTCCGAATCTCTTTTGTTGTAACTGAATTTTGTATTTTCTTTGTTAACCACCAGCGTACCTGTGTATTATCTGTTCGTACAATAAATTTGTTATATACAATATATGGCTCAAATGCTAATAAACATTTATATAATGAACATAATTCTTTCCTATTTATTTCCCATTTTATTTCTGTCTCGTTGAACGTACCTGAGTAGTATCTACAATGGTGTTCTATTTTTTCTGCTTCATATCGATATTTAAGTACTCCTCCATAACTATATTCACTAGCATCTGCTTCTACTATATATATAAATTTTTTATTTTCATCTGGAAATTGTAATTTTGGTAATTCTCTACAAAGTAATTTTATTTTTTGAACTTGTTTTTTTATCTTTTTCATCATAGTTATATTCTATATCCTTTTTTAATTTTTTCTATAGTGGTTTTAAAGTTTCTGCTAATTTTGGAATATATTCTCTTACTTGGTTTACTAGTCCTAAAAATGATTGTAATTTCTTTTTTGTATCTAATTCTTCTTTCGAATTTATTATTTTTTGTACTATATGTTGTTGCATTTTTACTCCACTTTTATCTATTTGTATTCCTAAAAATTCTATCTGATTTTTCATAATTTCAGCTTTCTTTTCGCTTAGACTTATTCCCGATTTTTCTATTATATCTGTAAACTGTTCTAATAATTTTAAATGTTCTTCTTTGGTTTTTGTATATAATAATATATCATCTATGTACACTATACAATTAGATAATTGTTTAAAATAATTATCCATAAAATGTTGATATCTACCTGGTGCATTTTTATATCCAAATGGTAATACGTTCCATTCATAAAATCCTTGTGGTATTGTAAATGCGGTTAATTCTTTAGATTCTTCTCCTAGCTTTAGGTGGTAAAATCCTGATTTACAATCGAATTTGCTAAAATAATTATATCCTTGTATTTGTCTTATTTTTAATATCTTATTTGGTATTGGATAATTATATGTTATAGTTTTTGCATTTAAATTTCTATAATCAATTACCATCCTACTTTTTCCTCTTTTTTGTTCACTATGTTTATTTACTATAAATGCGGGACTATTATGCTTACTATTACTTTTTTGTATATATTGCTTTTCTAATAATTCATCTATATGCATTTAAAATTCTTTTAAATCGTCAAAATTATATGTTAATTTTGTGTTATTATGCTATTTTTATCTATTAGTTCAATTTTTATAGTAGTTTTATGTTTTTCCCATCCTTTTAATGGATCTTCACTATATAATTGTTCTAATTTTTTCTGAATTATTTCTATTTTATTTATTGAAAATATAGTTATTTTTGTTTTATTTATCGAAAATACTACTAGTTCTATTGTATCTTCAGTATTTTTTATATTTTCTAACTTTTGTATAATTTTTTTGCTTCCTTTTATCCAATCAGTTTTCTTTCTTATTTTATTATTAACTCTTTTTTGCTCTTACTTTTTGTTTACATGGTGTTGTAAACCACCAGTCTGTTTTGGTTATTATATGTGGGTATAATTTATCTAAGAATGACATTCCTAAAAGTATATCTTTTGATGTTAATTCATAATTATAAATTTCTTCTATTGCTAATATCTTATCCCATACTTGTATTTTTACATTCCTAGCTTTATAAGTAATTAGGCCTCCTTCATTATTAAATCCTTTAACTATTATTGGTGTTTTTAATTTATCCCATTTACTTTCTGGTAAGCAATTATATCTACATAAATTAGCTTCTGCTCCTGTATCTATCATAGGCGTATAATATCTACTGTAATATCCTTCTACTACTATCTTCATTAATACATATATCTTCATTTCATGTTAAGACTCTTTTTAAGAATAACTTTTCTTTGTTATATGTTAAGGTTAATTGTGTATGTTCTATATTATATAGTTTGACTTGTTCTAACCATTTTATTCCTAATATTATATCTGCTTTTTGCATTTCTTCCTTTACTTCGAATTCTATTTTTATTTTTCTAACTCCTATTATTATTTCTTTTTCTGCTATATTTTTATTATTTATTAAACTTCTTGGTAGATTTGGGCATATATCATTGTCGGTCTTTATTTCTTCATTTTTTACTAGATATTTTGCTATATAATTTTCTTCTTGTCCTGTATTTAAAAGTATTAGATATTCTTTTTCATTTATTTTTCCTGTTATGTAATATTGGTTTAAATTACTTATTGAATTTGTTTCATAACTTGTTCTTTTTGTTGAGCTTGATGATTCTGGTTTTTCATTAGCTATTCTTTTCGTTGTACTTATTCTATCATTTACTATTTCTAAATTTTCTTCTGTATCTATGTCTCTATAGCTATAATCATTATAATCTATTGTTTTTACAATTTGTTCGAATGGGCTTTCTATTTGTATTTTGTTAATCTTATTTTTTTCTGTTATTTTATGTTTTGTTGTTAATACATATATGTTTTTACATCTTGCTGTGAATATTTTACTTCCTGGGGTTAATTCTATTCCTGATATTTTTCAATATAATACTAATGATTTATCTATATTTTTATCTGTTACTGCTACTGAATAATTTGCACTTATTATAAATTTAAATTTTTGATATATTAGATTTCCTTTTACGGCAGTTATTATGCTTTTTTCTATAGGTTTTATAATTCTATCATCTGCTAAATATAATTCTATTGGTGTATCTATTCCTTCTCTAAAACATGCTTTTATTAATATCTCTGTACCTCCAAGGTGTACATATTTTATTGGATCTCCTTTACTTTTTATATCATTTATTTCTTTATTAATTATTCTTTTTGTTACTAGTGGTATACTAGCTTTGCCTTTTGCATATCTGCAGTCTATTACATGTTCTTTTTGGCATACTACATAATATTCATCCTTTTTCCTAGTAAAAATATTTTTTATTGTTGGTATTTTAAATATTTTCTCTACACTTAAATCTAATTCTTTTCCTTTTATCTCATCAAATATGTTACTATCAAATATTATTTTTTGTTCCGTTCCTTCATCATTTAAATATTCTTCCTTTGTTATTATTTTTATATCTTCTTCAGTCATTTGATTCATCTATTTCACTATCTATTTCATTATCTGTTTCATTTTCTGAAATTTCATATACACTATCCTCGCTTTCTAATTCATAATCTATATAATCTATCTGCATATATTCGGTATTATCTATTTTTATTTCTGATATTTGTTTATTTTTTGGATTTTTAGGTAATTTACAATCTCTAACTAAATGTCCTAACTTTCCACAATTATAACAAGTACATTCTTTTATAGATTTCTTCTTTCTATATGGTCTTTTATGTTTATAATTTTTTACATAATATCTTTTTCTCGTTTTCTTATATTTATATTTTGATTTTTTATATTTCTTATATTTCTTATGTCTTTTTCTTTTCTTATAATATCTTTCTTCACATCCAAATTGGGGTGCTATTTTATTTTTGCAACATGCTAAATTTCTTATTAATGTTTTTTCCATTTTTAATTCTTCTCTATATTTTTCACATTAGTTTCTATACCATTGTTGTAAAAATTTTATTCTTGCTCCTAACGTATCTACTATTTTTGCTTCTTCCCAACTTTTTATTATTTTCGAACTAAATGGCTCGGGTAATTTATTAAAATATAATTTTCTTATTTCTTTACTTTCTTCTATACTATATGCTCCTTTGTAATAATATTCTTTAAATGCGCAAGTATATTCATCTATATAACACATATTACATATTGCTAGTTTTAACATTAAATTCCTATTTGTATCTTTTTCTTCATCTTGTTCTTCTTCTATTGTTGTCGTACTACCAAATTCATCTTTTATAGCTGTTTCATATTTTTTTAATAATTCTATAGGTGTTAGTTTAGTTGTTGTCGATGATGTTCCTTCTATAGGTTTATTAGTTCTTAATACTTTTTTGCTATTTTCAGTTAAATTTGAAAACCATAGTTTTACTGATCCTATTAGCGTTTTTTCTATATATTCCGGTGCATCTGTTATATTTATATTATTATCTAATAATTATTTTGTCATATATCCTATCCATAATTGTATTGTTTTTTCTGTATCTATTACACAGTCTAGGTCTAAAAAGTTATAATTTTTATTAATTATTTGTTTTGGTATCCATTTGTCATATTCATTATATTTTTTAAACTTATTCTTATAATATATAGGTTTTCTTATTTCTGTTGTTTTAGGTATTATATTTTCATTTTTTTTTATCAAGAGTATTTATTTCTGTGTGGGTATTTTCTAAGTTTTCCTCATTAATTTCTTCTTGTTCTTCATTGATTTCTAAATTTTTTGTATTTGTTAATATTTCTGTATATGTTTCACTATCTTCGGACTCATAATTATCTGTCTCTTCAATATCTATATTATTTATTTCTAATTCTTCATTTTTTATTTCTAATTTTTCCTTAAATTGATTTATCCCGTTCAGTAATTTCTGTTCTCTATCTTTTTCTTCTTTTTCTTTTTGTCTTTGTTCATACAACTCTTTTAATATTTGTAGTTCTTTTTCTAATTCAACAATCCTACTATTTTTAGTTTCTTCTATTTTTTGTATTTCTTTCGTAGTTTGTTGTTTTATTTTTTCTATTTCCTTTTTCCTATCTATCTCTTCATTATTCTTACCATTGCTGTCAATTTATCTTCTAATTTTAATTCTTCTTTTTCTAACATTAGATATAAATGTTCACCTATTTTCTTATATCTTCGTCCTAGATTAGAAAATACTATTTTTATTTTTGATCCTTCGTAGTTTTCATATATTTTTTTTTATCTATTATACATTCTTCTTTATTCATTTTATTGTGAATGGTTCATGTTGATATATATATTCTAAACTATCTATTTGTGATTCCAATTTTGATATTTCATCTTTTTGCGTATTTATTGAGTTTTTACTAACTCCGGCAAATATGTTATAATGTAGTCTTTTTATTCTTATTTTTAATTCTTTACGTTTTTCAAAAATAATTTGTTTTAGTTCTTTGTATTGTTGCACTTTATTCATTTTAAATTATATTTATAATATCTTGGCGGATATCTAAATCTAATTTTATCATAATTAGGTGGTATGTGTTTCATTCTTCTGGATTTTAAATGTGTTATTAATTTTGATTCAATACTAGATATTAATGTAATTAAGTAGGCTAATTTTTGTGGGTTTTCTTTTGTTTTATTTAGACTTATATATTCTGAATAATTACTAATTAAAGATTCTTTAATTTTTCTAAAAGCTTCTCTATTTTTAAATGGTCTTCGCATAATTAATTTAATAATTTTGTAGGTATATTTTTTAACTCTAGATCTAATTCTAATTCTAATTCTAACATATATTTCTCTTCCGTACTTTTTAAATTGCTGGGCTCTGATACCATTTGTAGGGGGGTGCGCGAATTTAATAGATCTAATAGATTCACTAGATCATGGGCCTTTGAGCTTATTCTTGAATCATGACGAATTGAATCTTAAATGTTTGTTTGTACGGAAATCTACGACATTTGATCCACGATTTCTTTCTTTCTTCTGGCTAGAATTGTTCGTCCCTTTTATGAATTATGGACCCCTATTCGTACTTGTAGGAAGGAAAGAGTAATGGTGAATGAGGATTTCTCTTGGCCAATCAGATTTAAGTGACATGACACATTTTATGGGTTTTTGATTTCAGTAGGCTTGATACATCATTTTGTTATGTGACATGGCTCTTTCACTTGACTTAGCATGTCACATCATTTGACACATGACGCACAATTGGACCTCTAGAATATGATGACATCTTGGACTTAATAAAATGAGCTCATCATTTATAGCCCAAATCAATGAATCAGCCTAAAAAAGTTGGACTTTCATTAAATCTATATTTATTTATTTTAAATAATTAATTCAATTGTATTAATCCGTAACTTATTTGGATTAATATAATTAAAATTTACGTTATCACCAATGCCTCCACTTCAAGCCTTGTTGTGGTACAAAGATATTAAAACTGCAAAGACGAGATTCGACGTATATATATGTATGTATGTCTCTCTCTATATATGAAATGACTCAAAAAAATTGAGCATCTCATGTCATGTGTTTGACAAGGTGCATAAGTAGGTCCAATATTTGCCAAGAATTGGCAACCCAATCTGCACAAAACAGTGTCATCAAATACAATCTTGAAATAAGTGGATTCTTGGATGAAATTATTTAAAGTTAAAACAAAAATTTCCAATCATGATAACTTTATTGCATCCCTTCCCGTTTTCGTACTTCGCATATGATGTACACTAATTGGAGTCTATCAAATCCAAATTCTCCTTGGAGACTAATTGAATTCCATGTAGAAGTCACGGTATGACTATCACTGTCTCATAATTTTTTCCAATCCTATTTCATTTAGGATGTAGGCGCCGGCGCACCGCTTTCTCTCTCTATAAATACATATGATCAGCAATTAAAATTCATAACTCACTCTTTTGTAGCTTGCTTCTGTTCTTGCTGATCGCTTGCCATACTGTGGCTAGATTATTACTGGTGGGTGCTCATCTTTTGTCTATTATCGTCTTGTTCAACCCCTTTTTCATAATATTGCATCAGCGAACCATGTCAAGGAAGCACAATACTAGGCAATTCTTTTCTTCACCCTTTAATTTTCATCACCTCTTTTTTTTCAGCCTAGCATAGTCGTAGTTAAAGATTCATGTTAAATTGTACAAATATCGAAATCATGAGCGTCTCAACTTTTTTAGAAATTAGACTTCTTAATTTATAACATATCCAAAATTCAAAATCGAACACCTTAAAAATCATTCTAGACAAATTTTTGAAATTAGATTTAAATTTTGTCATGCTAAAAACTTTAGATCTCCGTGCTTTTACTAAAACTTTCATATCTTGAAGTCGAAACGATGAAATCACGAGCCGCTTGACTTTTTTGAAACTAGACTCAAAAATATATAACATATCCAAAATTTAATATTTAACACCTTCAAAGTTGTTTTGAATAATTTTAATGAAGTTGCCCATGCATATTGATACGTTTATAATTTCAGGTTTGCGTAGCTTCACAAGACAAATCATATCTAGACGTGGAAACTTTGAAATTGTGAGTGAATTTTTTTGTTGGAAGGAGGACACCAATAGTTACAACACCTTCTAAAGGCAAGCAAACTTGAGGGAACAATTTGATCCATCTTTGACGATTGAGACATTCACCATATTTAGGTGAACATCCTCTTTTTTTCCTCTCATTTTTTTCTTCTTCTCCACCTTTTTGTAGGTGAATGATAATCTCTTGCTCAAGATAATTACTTCTATGCAAAGGTGATAATCTTATAATGCAAAGAGATAGATACTCGTTCCAACCATAAGCAAGGTAATCTTATGACACACAGGGATGGTTACTCGGTCCATCCCTAAGGAAAGGTAATTCCATGATAATCTTATGGCTCACAAGGATGACTACTCGTTTTTACCCTAAGAAAAGATAATTTAGTGATAATGTTACAGCGAACAAGGATGACTACTTGTCCCTACCCTAAGAAAAGGTAATTTCATGGTAATCTTACGGAGCACAAGGATGGCTACTCGTCCCCGCCCTAAGAAATGATAATTTCATGATAATCTTATGGTGCAGAGGGATGGCTACTCATCTATGCCCTAAGAAAAGGTAATTTCATGATACTCTTACAACGAATAGGGATGAATACTTGTTTCTGCCCTAAACAAGGTAATTTAACGATAATCTTTCGATGCACAAAGTTCACTTTATCAAGATTCTTTTGTACCTATTGTTGTATGTCAAAGATTTATCCCTAATGACTTTTTTCATTCTTTGTAGTTTGAAGAGATGGTGATTTTCAAACACTACCCTTCCTCATCAATTAAATCTAAGTATCTTGTAGTCGAAATTAAAGATGGGGTTCAATAGACTAGATTCTTGACTCACACTCTGTTGGCTGGTCAATATGCAAGTTTGTGGCCTTCTTTGAAGAACCCATTTTTCGTAGTGAATTAGAATTTGGTACGAACCCCTAATTCTAGTTAGTCATTCAAGTTGTTCTTCCTCCAAGCGCCGGATCCTCACCATGCAAATATCGCAAATCCCTTTCCAAGCTTAGGTCTTCGTATAACTTAAGCGAGAGATACATTGGGAAGACACAATAACAATTGAGGGAGTGTACCATCATATTTTTGGGTATTGTGAGTAACCTAAGATATACTCGACAGGAGCCAAGAATTCATTTGTGTATCACATTTTACTTATGACCATAATTTAAATATTTTTCGAGCATTTTGTGAAGCTTGATGCCCTAAAACAAACACACTTCTCATGTCTGTCAAGGAACTACCTATTTCTTTATGGGATTTACACATTTTTTTAGGCTTGTCAATTCTGGGTATTCGTTATGAAGAAGTAGTGTTTGAGGCCAAAGAACTTACATGATTAGATGAAAAAAAAGTAAGGTAAGTTTCTCAAATTTATGAATACTTATTTAGGGCCTTTCATAATCTTGGAGGTGCTAGACAAAAAGTATCATTCAACATGTGGATAAAATTCTGATGCAAGAAACCTTCAAGGTATGGCCCTGATCCGCCGAGGCAAGAAAAGAAATTTGTTCGCACTGAATTGACATACAATCGTAGAGATGGTTTACCTAATACACTAATATGGTCACATGTTGAATAAAAAGTATTTTCTGAGCTTGGGGTGAACCATGATAGAAAAGATGACATATATTTGGAAGCTTTCTTATCTTGTTGGTTATATGCTTTTGTTTTTTCAAATAGGGAAGGTAACTCCATTCGTTTTGGGACTTTCAAGACGGCAAGCATAACAGAGAGTGGGTGGATGGTCGGCCTTGTAATATCGTTATTGGCTAGCATCTACAATGTACTAAACAAGATCTTTTCTTCAACATAACTTGATCAAATCAAGATTTGTTTTCCTATTTACTGTGAGTATGGTTGGATTGCTCATCATTTCAGGACACATTATCCCTTTTCCAATGGGTTATTTGTTTCTACTATAGTGATATACTCCGGAGAGGGTGGCAGAAGATATTTTGACAAAAATTATATGAAAATTACATCTATAGCGGGGGGGACGTGTCTTGGACCTTTACCATGCTGGACAAAGTACACCCTTACTTTTATGTGGATAATGAGAATGTCCTAGAATTGAAGTTGAGCTACTTCACTGAATGTCCTAGAATTGAAGTTGAGCTACTTCATGAGTATCTATTTCAGTTATCTCACACTTAGGTGAATAAATTCATTATCATCGAGCCATATAGTCCGCATTACTTCAGCCGATAGTTTGGATTTTATCAAAATATTTTGAGCATCATAAAGAATGACATCCACAATGCCTCTTTAGAAAAATAACTAGCATTTTGGTGGATCTATACATTAAGTCGATCTTCTTCACGAGCAACTTTTCCTTCAAATTTAGGCAAGTCCTTTGGAACTGAGTATCTGACTTGGTGGAAAAATACTCATAGGCATTTTCTTGATCATTACTTACAGACTTTAGTGAACTTTGCTGAGTCAATTACCGTCACACATTTAGAGGGTTCTGATGACGTTCCTATAAATGAAGTCCTTACTACTAATGTTCCTTTATTTTTGAATGCCATGCTGCCAAAGTAACACAAAAATAAGAGATCTCAACTGCCTTCAGTGGTATTCAAGGGAGAGACTCCTACTCAAATTAATTATGTCTCTAAAAGGCTTCCCCAAGATGAAAGTGAAAGTAGCAGTAGACACCGTTATTAGAAAAGAGTAAAGCTATATTTCAATAATGCAAGAGGTACTAGTCCACCTATGATTGAAATTCATAACAACACAGATAATCCTTGGGAACTACATCAACTTTTATCGAGGAGGTATGGTTAAGACCTTTATTTTACCAAGTGTATCTTAATGATTTTTTTTCCTTATTAATCCCTTTTTTTATTGTCAAATAATGTTACAATATTGCAAGAAGAAGGGTCACACGATAGTTGTGAGTCTGTATCTGGACTAAATCTGATGAAAGCACCTTCTACAGCTAAAATGAGAAAAGGGCCAACTTTGTTTTCTTGTAACAAGGTTAAAACAACCTTAGATTCTGATATCTATAAGCAGCAAATAGTTGTCGTGTCTATATTTGATGGAAATAAGGTTGCCCTAGTGCTCAAAAAAATTATATTTCCACTTTTTGAATCATAATTAAAGGCAAGCTTTCTAAGTGAGGTGTTGATTGTGCTTCTTCTCTTGAAGATAAAGGTCAAGTAATTATTAAGGAGATGAATTGTAAGGATGTAGATACTTCTCCCTTGAGAAAGTTATTGACGCGACTTCTTTGACCTTGCTACTTCATATGATCGAGCAATAATAACTCTTCATGATATGAATGTGGAAGCCGTAAGAGTAAAATTATTTCTGGTAGCAGGATAACGTCTCAAACTCCACGCTTGAAGAGGATAATAAGGTTGAAGTAGCATCCTCCATTCATCAGTAATGTGCTGAAGAAAATAAAAGAATTGGGTAGAATGGCGGAGGTTTCGAAAGGTTTTTTTGCAGCCGCCAAGAATGAAGACAAAGAAGCAAGGCTAGGGGCTTCATTTGCAGCTAATAAATTTGATGCATGCTTTGACGCAACTTACCAAATGGTTTAGAGCAGAAGAAAGAGTTTCTGGAAGCTATGCGCCAAGACTTAGTTAATTGTAAATTATGTCTAGATTAGGCTTTTCTTTTTTACTTTCATTTATTTCCTTTGTTGATACATTAGATGATTTTTATGATAATAAAGTTTTCTTTCATTTCGTCTTACATTATTCATTTTTTTCCTTTACTGTGCTTAGTGCTTGAATTGCTCTTGGTCTTGAGTCGAAAGCTTCAACAATCCAAACATAATACATCTTGCATGATGATGAGAAGCTAGATACATAATGAAGATCCCTCTTCTTGCTTGATGATAATGTCCACCCTTTCGACTCTTAATATTTTTTTATGGAAAATCTCAACTTGCAGAGCTTGTTAACTTAAGACTTTAATTCATAGACTTAGTGAATTTTGGGGACTTCAAATCCTATTAAAGAGATTCTTTCTCTTTAGGGGTTTGCCTCCATCAAGCCATCAAAACTTAGTGCAAGTCCAGAGATTGACTAAAATGATATAAGTGGACTTGAATTTCATGTAATAGGTAGAGCTGAAACATGTATTTTTTTGAAACTCATGCAACTGAACTTAGAATAAAATTTCAAGAGCCTACGTACCCCAGTGAAGAGGATAAAGTCACAATGTAGTTTTGGGTGAGTAATTTTTTTAATATATATATTTTTTGCTAGGTTGCCTATTTTGAGGTTTTCAACCTAGTAAACTTTTCTTTTTATTTTCTTGAGAGGTACACAGTTTATACTCTTGCAGGTCAGGAGTGAATATGTAGTTTATGTTTGTGCCTTAAGGAGCATTTAATCTTGGAGATTTTACTCGAATTTGAAGAGATTTGTGATTTGAAAATTTAGCTTGATTTGGTGAGCTTTGTAACATTTATCTCAAATTTGAAGATCTTGATGATATATAGTTTCGGCTAGTGTTTCTAGGAGCATTTTAACTTGATGATTTTACTCAAATTTGAAGAGCCTTATAATTTAAAATTTAGCTCATAATTTGATGAGCTTTGTGACAAAGACTTAGCTCAAATTTTAAGAGCTTTGATTCAAGATTTGACTTGAATTTGAATAGTTATTCGAAGTTTTAGCTCAATTTGCAGAGCTTTACAACTTAAAATTTTGGCTCAAATATGTAGAGCTCTTGTGACATGTAGTTTAAGCTTGTGCTTTGTAATGGCCCTTCAGGTCATTTTTCATATTTTCTCTGTTAAAGTTTTTCTATAATTTTTTCAAGTCATTTATGACTTGTTGGAACTGACAGTTTGGTTACTGGGAAATTCGATTGGTTTTTGGAGCCAAATTCCTGTTTTAAAGTTTTCACTGATTTCAAATGGCTACCGAGAGAAAACTTCAATCAAATGAACTCGAATGCAAAATTTTGACTATTTCAGCAGCTCTGGAATATCAATTTTAGGCTAGGTGGACTCTTGGTTAGGGTCCCGAGATACCCGGGCTTATTTCGACCTATTGGCAGAAAGTTAAGAAATTAAAAATTGGGTGTGGGACTCACTTTTTATCAAAATAACCTTGGATGAAAATTTTGACTGTGCCATTGAGTTTATAATGTTGAATTTGGTGTGGTATCATAGTTTGTTTGCGCGTACGGGGTCCTGAACGAATTTTGACCACCCGATCGAAGTCCATTCCGAACATAAAAAAATTTGGTACACCAGGATACGGTGTAATCACAATTGCGAAGGGTAAATATCAATCACGATATGATATTTATGACTTAAGCTATAAATCTCATAGGCCAAATACGATTTACCCTCTGTCAGGTTGGTCGCGATCGCGATTGTTCTAAATCATGATAACGACTCCTTATGTAGTTCAAATATGTCGCTATTGTGATAACCGAATCGCAATAGCAATACTCGAGGACCTGGTATGAATATAAATAGACTCTTTGTGTATGATTTTACCCATGCTTCATCCATTCCAAGAGAGCTAAAACCTTAAATTGTGAGATAACTTAAAATTAGAGCTCATGGGTGATTTGGGAGCTTGTCTAACACTTATTTACGTGATTATCTTTCAATTTGTGGTAAGATTTCAGTCTTTTCATAATGAATTTTCTCATTTCTTGTTCAAAATTTTCAAAATCTTGGAGGCTTTATTTTAGCCCCAAATTAGTTCGAATTTCACCATTCTTGGGGGTAATGATTCCTTGAGCATGTGGAAACATTGGGTTGGTTTCGTAAATACAATTTTCATAAGTGGGACCCATATGAGATTTTAGTATGATTTTTTGACTTGAAGCACAATGGTGCAATATGGGTATCGTTATTCTCGTATTGATTAGTAGAATTGCTTTTGATAGGTTGGCATCTTGCGGAAGCTTTTTAGAAGGGAAAAACAATGATTTAGCGGATCTTTTGAGCTTTATTCGATGTCCAAGTAGGCTAGGTTTAATTCCTTGTTAGATTGAGCTACTTCATAGTATGTTTATGATATTATGTTAGATTTGCAATGAGTTTTAGGTGTTGGTTTGCTAAATTGCAATACCTTGGTTAGTTGGACTATTTAGGCTATTTTGGATATTATTTTAGACATAATTATGTAGTTATTTCTATCTTAGATGAAATTGACCTTGTGTCTCTTGTTTAGGATAGAAATGCCTTAGTTACTCAACTAATGAGGAAGGTTTCTTAGTCACTTGAGTTTAGGATGAAACTTATTTGAATTGCTAATACCTTAGGTAGAATTAGCTTAGTTTCTCTACGTTAGGAGGAATTGCTATCCTAGGGATAGTTATGGCTTGTTCAACATCTAATAGTAGGTTTAGATATTTAGCCTATTCTGACGTAGACATTGCTTGGTAAATGATTTTGGAGATTTAGAAGTGGTATCTTCAACCCACCTTAAGCCAAGACTTGTGATAGTTATTGAAGACCTTTCGATAGCTTGTGTACATTTAGGAAGATAGTTATTTTGGTGATATTTAGACGCCTTTGTACCTGTTGGTTGTGATTGATGATGTTGGAAGTAATGTTTAACGAGTATGCCATGAATGAGTTATTGATTAAACTTATGTTATTGATGATCTATTGTATATGCTATTGATTTAGCTATTGTTGGACTACAGAATATACTATTGAATAAGCCCTTGATTATGCTAAAGCTCACGATTTCGATTATGATTATTGATCATGATAATATACTATGTTAATGGATATGCTATAAAATACTCTAATGATTATACTATGGCTATGATAATGATGATAATATTGATTATTTATACCCGGTAAAAATTTGAAGAATGGTTATAATAATGATAATGATAATGATATCGATTAATTATATCCAATAGAAGTCCGGAGAATGGTTATGATAATGATGATGGAGAATGGTTATGATAATGATGATGATATTAATTATTTATATCCGGTAGATATTTGACGGATGACTATGATATTGATGATGATATTAATGATATTGCGGTGATGATATGGAGGATGATATCGATGATGATATTTACGAGGATATTCTTGAATATCTATACCAGTTCGACTCCGGATATATATATATATATATATATATATAAGTATGACTTCATAGTATAAGGGGTGTGTGTGTGTATATATATATATATATACACACACACACACCTTGTACTATGACGTCATACTAATTATGATATGACGATATCGGCGTGCAAGATTGACAATAGAGATTCTAGCTAAGTATGAAACAAGAAAATGGTTATAATGTAGTATGATATAAATTGATTCTAGTAATAAATAATTAATTGATAAATGTTGGTTAGTTGATAAAATGATGACTAGTTAATAAGTGATGATTAGCCACTATATGAGGATTAGTTGACAAGTAATGTTTAATTGATAAAGGATGATTTGGTGATACATGAGGATTAGTTATTACATGATGGTTAGTAGATAAGTATTGACTAAATTGAAAAATGGTGAATATGGACAATCAATAATTATAGTGTGGAATGATTTGGATGAATTGTAAATGTATTATGAGAGTTGATAAATGACGGTGGTGGGTTATTCTATCTTATTTGTACTTTCTAGGCTTATGGGGGCTTACAATGGATTGTTTATTTTTCCGTACTAATTGACGTATGGGAGACAATTTTGTAGTTATGATTGCATGTGTTGATGTTTTATATCATGTTATGCTATTATTCCGGTTTATTTACTTATTTATATACAATGATGTTGTATTACTTCAGGTTTATCTATACCTCGACTTAGTTATGTTATCTTGTATTTTATCATATTTATACCATGCTTTAGCTCAGTCATCCGATAATGTCTAATGAGTACCCGTGGTTTTGGTCCTCATACTACACTTCTATACCTTTTTAGTACAGATTCGAGTTCTAGTTACATCATTGATCGACTTGCATGTTGTGTTGATTTTTTGGAGATAGGGTAAGCTTTTAGTGTCGAAGTCACTGATTTTCTTTATCTTTCTATGTCCAGTCTTTTGTTTCGAAACGTATGTTATTGACTATTTTAGAAACTTGGGTTGTATTTTTATTACTAGATGCTCTTGTACTAGCTCTACCAGGTCGTTGGATGGGATCTATGTATTGACTATCTTTATCTATTTCAAATATTTGGGTTATTTGAGGTTATGTTGTTGATTTTTGCCTATGTTGGCATTGTTCCACGAAGTTAACCCATTTTGTTTAGCTCTAGGCTGTGATTTGGCATACCTACTGACGGAATATATTAGGTGCCATCATGACTTATAAATCGGGTCGTGACATGCATCCGGAAGCAATTTAACTTGAGATTTAGCTTGGATTTATGGAGCCTTATGACTTCAATATTTGTCTTAAATTTAAGAAGCTCTGTGATATGCAGTTTAAGCTCATGCATCAAGGAGCGTTATAACTTGCACTTTAGACTCTTGCGTTGGGGAGTTTTGTAACTTGCAGTTTAAGATCATGTGTTGAGGAGTGCTCAGACATACATATACTCTTCTAATGCAAACTTTCCCACACTAAGATGGTTTTTAATATCCTTAAAATCATAAGGCTCACAGACATGCATCAGTTGATCTCCACTTGTAGCCATGCTTAATTCTATATCATGCGCACGAGTTGCCAATTCTTCAAATGTATTGGGATTTAATCCTTATAAGATATAATGAATACCCCAATCCATGTCTTGAATGCACATTTCAATGCTAGAAGATTTGCTGAGACGATATTTACAATTGAGACTTAAACTTCTCTAGATTGATAAAGTCAACAACTGGCTCATCTTTATGTTGATAAGCCCTTATAAGTTCAATCATACAAACGACACGTCTTGTGCTATATAAATAATTAAGGAACTCTTGTTCCAACTGCTCCCAACTATCTATAGAATCAGGTTCAAGATCGGTGTTCCAATCAAAGACATTTTCTTTGCCATGTTGCTTCCTTTTTCTGAAGCACTTGAATGGGACCTCACTCCTTTTGGAGTTGAAGATATAGAAATTGAGGTTTTTACAGGCGACGCTTGGTGTGTTTGTCATCCTAACATGCTTGCTTTGCTCCTTGTGATGGCTTCAAAAATTTCAAAAGTAACCCCAAGGATGCTTTCTACTTCAATAGAGAATTTTGAACCAGCAGCCTTGGAGGCAATTGATTGAGAATTGAACTTTTTTACAGTAATTTCAGTATTCTTGAACTTTGATGTTACAAAAGTTAAGATGGGATGAAGAGATTTTTCCACTGGCATGCCAGAATTTGTTACAATAACATTTTAAGTAAAAAAATCATGACTGAGACAAGAAAAATATTGCAATAACCGTTTTATTGATTTTAGTATATGAGTGTTACAATCTTTATGAATCCTCTAATTCGTTTTTCAATTATAAATTCAAGGGCTTCGAGATTGATCTTAAATGATACTGAACTTGATCCATTTGATCTTGACTTGTACTTGAAATCAAAGGCTTTTGAGCTTGTTCTTAAATCTTGTGGTCTTAATCTTTAATCTTGATTTGTGGGTTTAATGAACTTGATCTCAACTTGTACTTGAATTCAAGTGCCTTTGAGCTTTTTATTGAATCTTGTGGTCTTAATCTTAAAACTTGATGAACTCAATCTTGAATGCTTGAATTCGTAGAGAAATTTGCAGCGTTTGATTCACAAGCTCTCTCTTGCTTTTTGTTAGAATTATTCATCCCTTTTCTAAATTATGAGATCCTTATTTATAGTTGTAGGAAGGAAAAAGTCATGGTGAAAATGGATTTCTCTTGACCAATCAGATTTAAGTGACATGACATATTTTATGGGCTTTTAATTTTAGTAGGTATGTTGCATCATTTTGATATATGACATGATCCTACTGGCTATTTCACTTGACTTGGCATGCCACGTCATTCGAGGCATGACGCTCAATTGGTCCTCTAAAACATGATGACCTATTGGACTTAACAGAATGGGCTCATAATTTGTAGTCTAAATCAATGGACTAGTATAATTAAAACATTGATTTACATAAATATACATCTTAAATTAATATTATTACATAATATCCCATATAACAAAACTAATTATAAATATCCCAAACTAATTACAAATATCTCATCTTTTATATTTTCTCTCTCTAAAATCCTTATACATATAAAAACATCCTTTTTATATCGACTAATGCTCTTTAATATATGCCTAAAATCAAGCAATTATTATCTGGTGGTTTTAAGATTTCAAAATTCAAACATTAACTAATCAAATTGCTCAACTTCTTCATCTTCTTCAATTACTTTTGAGGTTTGTTTAATTTCTAAAAAAAAATCAACTTTACCAAATTAATTTTTTTTATTTTCATTGTTGCATGTGCGTAGTTTTCGAAATTTCAGCATTGTAATGACATTTCAGTCCGAGCTTTGTTTATTTTTTTCTTCAATTTATTTTTGAGATTTTTTTTTCAACTTTATGGTTTCAAATTGAGATATCAGTCGGTTTGTTTATTTTTTTTCATCTTCTTAAAAAATCTATGGTTTCTTTGTTGTATGTGCTTAATTCTCAAAATCAGAACGACCTCGACTTTCAAAGATTTTGTGATTTCCTTTCTAATATGTATTTTTTCTCGATTTTATGCACCCTTGTTCATTGAAGAAGCACATTTTTTCAGAGATCTGCTGTAATTTCTACTTCATATACATTGATACGCAATGTATATGGTTGTTTTATTCTGCTATTTATAAATGCAAGGGTTATGTATAATGTTTGTTAGTGGTATGTATGTGACTTGAAGAATTCTCGTCTTATACGTGTCAGGGTTATGTATAAGGGTTGTCTGTGTTTTTGCAATTTATATGGTTTGATCAATTTTTCAGATTTTTCCTGCAGTTATGATTCACCTTAAACTTAGGCATGTTGTGTATAAGTATATGGTTTACTAGGTTTATCTTATATATTACTGCAGTTATATTTCACCATATTTACATTTTACATAAGCATGTTATGTATAAGAATATGATTTTATACATTATCATTGTCATATTTTCTTACCGCTGAGATTCATCGGAGATAGAAAAGAGAATGGAGAGTGAAATGGATTAAAATATAAAAAAAATAAATTTTTACCCGATTTTTTATCAAACGGGTAGAAAAAAGTGATAAATTGGAGGTGAGACACACACACCTAGTATGAGAACACAACTGAAGTAAAAAGTGTGTATTTATTATCGTTAGAACTGATTTCATGGGATAACAGGACATCCACAAAATTAAAGTGTCTTTTTGCAAATTTGGGACAACTTCAGTGGTGCATTTATGTCTTTTCTCTCTTTTTTTTCTTTGATTCTAAATTTTTCTAGTGATTTATATGGTAAATTTTCTTTCAGGAGTATTTTTTTTTGAAAATTTTACATAATTAATGAATTCATTAATTGAAGGGGAGCCTAGGAGTAACTGGTAAAGTTGCTGCCATGGGATCAGGAGGTCACGGGTTCAAGTCTTGGAAATAGCCTCTTGTAGAAATGCAAGGTAAGGCTGCGTACGATACACCCTTGTGGTGGGGCCCTTCCTCGGATACCATGCATAGCGGTAGACTTTAGTGCACCGGGCTGCCCTTTAATGAATTCATTAATTATACATTAATGAGGTATAATCTTGGATAATTATTAGATTGATTTATTTCTTTAAATATCGATAAAATGGTTAACTCATATACACAGGTTATAATATATAATAACGTGCAGAAATTGTACATGAACATTTATAATTCGTGAGAGAGAAAAATTAAATAATAAATTCTTAAGAAAAGATAATTAACTAGCTAACATCTAGAATTTATGTTGTTTTCCTAATTAAAAATTTACGTTATCACATCTTCCATTACATCTTGAGTACTTTATTTTGGTTGAATTTTTTTATTTTATATTACCTTTCTTTCCTCCATGTAAGTTTTTCTACAGTTCTATTAAATAAGTTTGATATACAATTAAAAGTGATAAAATTAACTCATAAAAATATAATTCGTTTAATTTATTTAAATTTAAGCGAATTAATTATGCTTAGTTCATAAATATAATTCGCTCAATCCATGTAAGTCTGAGTGGGTTAAAATTATTGCTCAGTTCATATAAAGTTAGGGTGATATACAATTTAAATTGATTCATGATAATTTTTACAAAAATAATTTTTATTAATTACTTAAAACAAATAAAAATTAAGTATATTGAGTATGAATTGAGCTAAGTTAAGTTATTCTTTTATTTTTGAGAAAAGACATTATTTCCCCCTGAACTTGTCCGCTCAACTTACTTTAGCACTTAAACTAAACTTCTATTTATTTACCCCCTTAACATCTTTAAAATGTATTAAAATACCCCTTTCATAGCCTAACCCAAGTCAAGGCTGGGTGTTGTTAAACACGTACCCTTTGATTGGTTTACGTTATAACCAAACACATTCTCAATTATAACCGACCCACTCTTAACAAATACCCCCAAATCATAAATAATGACCTATTTCACTTTTCTCTCTCTAAAACCTCTCTAAACCGCGATGATTTCACTTGATTTCACTTCAAATTAGTTGATTTCTATGGTTGTTTATGATTTCTATGTTTCTCCTTGATGAAATTTGACTACCCAGGTGATTATTAGTTGTTTTGACTGTTTTACTTTGATATTAGGATTTTTTTCTTGAATAAATTCTAAGCTCGTATTTTTTTGATTTTTTTTTCAGATTAACCATAGATTTTATGTATGTTACATTAATGTTTCACCATGGAGGCAAATTACAACAAAAATCCCATAGTAAGTATCATGGAGGTATTGATACTGACTGTTTTGATGTTGATGTAGATAAAGTTTCTTACTTTGAATTTATTGGTATCGTAAAGAAAATTGGCTATAATTGTTGCTCGTGTATTGTTTATATTAGACCTTCCAAAATAAAAAAATTAGTAATAGTGACATATGATAGGGACATTTTGGGTATTATACCTCGACTTAAACATGGAGATGTTGTTGAGTTATATGTGACACATTTAGTTGATGAGGCTGATGTGGTCCCAGCTATTGAATATAACCCCCGTGTGGGAGGAGAATCTTGTCCTACTACTTTTGATAAAGAGTTAAGTCAAGACTTAGGAGACAGTGATAATTTAGGATTTGAAGAACCTGCAATACCTCATGAACCTACTATTACTAAAAATGTCATGACCCAAAAACGAGGGTCATGATGACACTTATCATGGCCTACCTTGACAAGTACACCTATCATCCAAACTGATACGAAAAGAGGAAAAGATAGAAATATCTCAATGTAAGACTTCTAGAACAAAGCCGAACTATATAAGTAATCATAACAATGCGAAAAGAACTTATCCAAAATACCAATCATGCCCAAAACCAGGTGTCAATAGTGTAAGAACTACTAATACAATCCAAGAGTCAAATATATTGTAAAAATAACCACAAAAGAATAATATTTGTCTCTGAATACTAATAAAGACATAACTACTGTAGAAAGATAGAGGTGAACTTCAGACGCATGAATGTCCAACCGCTACCTTGAAAGCTCCAACAATCACCCGAGTCAATCAAGCTGAGGCGCATTCGAGCTAGGACCTCCACTGAAAGGGCGCAGTAGGTATGAGTACGGTCCACTTGTACTCAGTAGGTATCATAGGCCGACCAAGAAAGTAGTAAATAAAGCATACAAACACTAAGGGCACGTCACCTACAATCAGAAAATGTCCCACAACGGTAGCCCACACCGCTTGCACTAATAGTTCTAATATATCACGCATATATTGCAACATTACAACAAGATAGAACACAAGTATACATTATATCACCTATAAGTAGAACAAGAGGGAACATGCATATAGAATATCATTAAATACAAGTAAAATAAGATAAGACAAATTACATTAATGGCAATACAACACAATAACTTAAGTGCAATATATATGATGATGATGATGATGCACGAGGTCATCACACAATTTCCGGGACCATTGCACAATCACCATATACACCTACGGAGCTAAAGCTTCCCTACGTAGGACCCATGGGGGTTCGTCAACCCGTATACAATCCATATATCTCCTATCTCCTTTCTGGAATATCCCTCAGAAAGGGTTTTGTAAGTTGTTACACTATCTCCTCACTGGCACATCCCTCGGGAAAGATTGTAAAAAGATGTTGCCAGTGTTTCTCAGATATTGCCGCAGTGGTACCAATGTTTAATGAATGCGTATGATATGAGGATTTAATTCTCACAACCAATCACAATGAGTATTTTCACAACCAACCACAATGATATATTTTCACAACCATGTGAGCCACTATCCACTCATTATTTCAGTTTAACCCACGAATTTTCACATGTCTCATATGCCAAATAAAGTATGAACATAATCATAATACACCAATGGTACCATATTAAGTATCTTAACAACACAATACAATTATTCACATGTATTCAAAGTTATTAATATCACATAGGACCCCACACGGTCACACATATCACATAATAGCTCAATTTTGATAATTACATCGCATATAGGCCTCCAAATGGGCACAACACATAAATAGACATTTTTATGATTAGTTCCCACCCTTAACATGCATTTTGTATCATTATTTACTACCCAACTCAGTCTGAAAGAGTTAATCCATAACCTACCTAAAAAGCCAAAATCGATCCACTAAACTTCGAACCCCCAACCTTACTTTCCACGAATGATCCCGAACTCTTCAAAAAATATCAAATATGAAATCTACATGTCAAAAAAAATCAACAACACCCATATTGATTATTTTTTATTCGGGGTCAAAACGGACCCCCGAAATGAATATTCAAAAAATAAGGACAAAATCAAAACTTTTCTTCAAAAACATGTTTCCCATATTTTTAGAAACCTACAGCTGAAAATTCAAGTTAAATCGAGTAAAAAATGAGGTTCAAATCAAAGAAAAATTATTTTTGAGCTTTACCGGGTAAAATCTTTGAAATCCGGGTTAAAATCAAGAATCGGAGTTGTTTTGAAGGTTAAATTGATGAAAAACTAGTTATAAGATAAAAACATTATTCAAGTGAAAATGAGTAAAATTTGGGTTTAAAATCATGCCCTAAAATTTTTGGGGTTTTGAGAAATTAATCAAGAAATTACTAAGAAAAGGGGTAAATTCTTACCTTAAATCCGTAATAAAATCAAGAAATAGATGTTAATCTAGCTTTTCAAGCTCGTATAAACTTTATTTTTTAGCTCCCACACTATTTTAAGGTTTAACTCTCAAGAGGCAAGATAAAAATTTGCAAAATGGGCCAAAAAGAGTGAAAAACTGTATTTATTGCAGATTTTTTGCAACATTTTAGTGCAGATTTTTTCCTTAAGTCGAAACGAACTTCGACGGGCTATTCGAAAATCGTTTGGAGTTTGATATACACAAACGACCTATGCAACCATACTACATTCGACATTCCGAACGTGTTGGAGATATCAAATTTTTTGAAAAAAAATATTATTTTCACAAAGTTGACCCCCGATATTCAAAACTATAATTTTCCAAATCGAGAGTCAAATGAGATTTAAAAAGCTGCAGAGTCATACTAAACATGCTAACACCCTAAAATCGACATTCCAAATCTGCTGGTGAAGTTGAATTTTCCATCCAAGGTCGTTTCGATCAAATGTGGGTCTCACCCATATTTTTAATTTTTCAACTTTCTGACTAATAGGTCAAAATAAGCTCGGGTGCACGACATCCAAACCAAAGGTCTACCTAGCCTAGAATCTATAATCCAAAACTACTGGCGTAATCCGTTTGACCATCCATCACACGGATCAAAAGATATCCATATAAGTCCAAAATAAGGCTCTTGAAGCCATAAAAACTCACAATATCACATAAATGATAACAAAATGCATTGAAAATTATGTCAATCACTCTCACACTCCAGAAATACCATAATGCAATTATGGAGAGAGGTAAAACAATCAAATCACACAAAATCACAAATTTCACATATTTCATCAAATTTTTAGATCGTTACAAAAAACTTGAGTAGTGGTGGTACTGTAGCTAGGGGTGAAGACCTAGGTGGTGGTGATAATGTTTCTTCTATTGTTAAGGACTTAGATTTTGTGGTGGTAGCTTTCTTCTATTGGTGGGGACTTGGGTGATAGTGGTGTTACTACTAGGGATGAGAACTTAGGTGATGGTGGTAGTGATTTTTTTGCTACTAGTGGGGACTTTGGTGATGTTTATATTGCTGCTAGGGGTGAGGACTTAGATGGTGGTGGTGTTTCTACTATTGGTGGGGACTTGTGTTGTAATACCCTAATCATTTCTTAAGCCTAAATCCGTCTTTTGAGTGGATATGTATGACTTCCAAAGTGATTGATGTATAAACCATGTTGTATTTCTCTAATTTCTACTTTTTATCATATAGAGCATTGAATAAGCTTTCCATCGATACCAATTTCATTGAATCCGACTTCGGACGAGGGAGTTATAGCCGTTTTAATCAACGATATCGGATCGCCCAGGTCTGACGGTCGACCTGGAGGACCGCCAGGTCCTTGGTGGACCGCCAGATCCTTGGTGGACTGTCAAGTATCCCATTAAGCCAAGGCAGTGACCCCTCTTCCTGGTCAACATGTGACGGCCAAGATGGTGGATCGTCAAAAAGTTAACGGACCGTTAAGGGGTCCATTAGGTTGAGACAGAATGTCTCATTTTTGGCCCTCGAGTGACGGGTGACGGTGGTCCGTCAGTTTCCTGACGAACCGTCACTTCGACTGTCACGTCGAGGCAAAATATTTTAGTTTTGGCACTCGAGTGACGGACGATCTGGTGGACCGTCAGGAGACTTGACGGATCATCAGATCAACCGTCACAGGCCCCGATCAACGAATTTTAGCTTTTTCAAAAGGGTATTTTGGTCATTTCCGCTCCTTATTGCCTTATATATACACCAAAGTAGTAAAGAGAAGATCATTTTCTCCTATTTCTCTCCAATTTCTCCAAGAATTTTCTAGAAAACTAGGGTTTTCTCTCAACCCAAAAATCAAAACTCTTTCCAAGAAATTCAAGGATCTTCCATAGATTTCTCCAAGTTGTCCAAGAATTAAGCTCCCCTAGTCAAATATACCAAGGATCTTAGCTAAAAAATGTAAGGAAGAAGTTCCAAACAAGTTTCTACATCTCCAAAATTATAATCCAAGGTATGTGGGGCTTGAACAAGAACACTCCTTTCATTCTTGTGCCTAAAGATTTACTTTCTATTATTGATTTACATGATTTTGCAAGTGGGTTTACACCCAAATTTCTTTATTTATGATTTATGAGATTTGAGTTGAATAAGTTTGATATTTATGATTATTTCACCATCATGTTTCTTAAATTGAGAATTTATTCAATGAGTTGTATATTGTCATTATGTATTGATGATTTCTAAGCGATTTAAGACAAGTTTCATGAGTTATGCCTTTCCATGAGAAATTGGACTATTGAATATATATCGATATTTGAGATTGAAAGTCAAGAATGAGTCCTATGATGTCTCTTTGAAGCTTTTGATATTTGAAAATGATTCGAAAAGCAAATGTACTTGATGTTGAGAAAGATTGTGTTGAGTTGAGTCGGGTTAGGAATCCACAAGATGTTTATGATTTATAGATGAGATATATATTTATGTTTTGGTTATAATAGATCCATGAGTTGATATTGATTAAGGTGGATTTCCTAACGCGTTTTGAGCTGAGTCTGGGAGAAGTATTTAGCACTGAGCGATAAATATGGTATTTCCCAAAAACTACGAGCCACCGTAGGATTGATGTTGATAATTGTAGGCCAGAGGCCGAGTATGGGATTGTGATAATGAGATTAAGGTTGTACTCCCTGGAAAGAGTGCAACACCCCTGCCAATGTGGGGTTCTCTCCTTAGGAGGGCAAAACATTGGACTCCATGCAGCTTTTATAGTGTAGTTATGTTGGTTATAAGAAACTCCCACGTCCATAATGAACTAAGTACCATGAGTTACCGAGTCACTCTAAGTAATGAGTCAAAGAGTTTAAGTTGAGTTAAATGATTTATGAAGCTTATGTTATTACTTATGACTTACGAAAATGATGTTTTAGATAATTCAAGCGAAGAGAGTTATTATTGTCAGCATGCATGATTTTATTAGACATTTATGATATTATTTAAAATGTTGCATCCACCCCCACATACTCAGTACATTCCCAAGTACTGACTCTTATACTCTTTTGTATTCTATATTTCCTTATGATATAGGTTCAGGTGCTCAGTCTCAGCAGCGAAAATGATCTTTGAGTACCTTCATCTACATTTCTACGGTTGGTGAGTCCTCATGGTTCGAGGACCTATGTCTCCAATTTTGTCTTGTTAATAGATGGTTGTTTACTTTCAGTTCAGTACGAGTCAGTTGGGGATCTGTCCCAATGGCTCTTCAGTCCTATGTAGTAGAGGCTTTGTCAGACTAGTGTACCAGCGTGTACATAGATTTTAGTATTTTGTTTGTACAGGGCAGTATTACTTCGTGTTTCAGTATGTTCATGACATGGTTATTCCTCTTTATCTTAGCATGATTAGCACTATAATGAGTTCTGAAAGTGATGACAGGCTTAGAGGGTTAGCTTGAGGCCACGTGTGGCCTTGAGCACCATGTGACATCTCGAGATAGCTTCTTGGGATGTTACATGTGTGCTGGTGGTGTTACTGCTAGGGGTGAGAACTTAGTTGGTTGTGGTAGTAGTTAGTTTGCTACTGGTGGGGACTTTGGTGATGATAGTGTTACTGCTAAGGGTGAGGACTTAGGTGGTGATAGTGGTAGTGCTAGGAGTGATGATTTGGATGTTTTAATTGTCTTTCTGCTACTGGTGAGGACTTGGGTGGTATTTCTGCTAGTATTGGGTAGAATTTAGGTGACACTACTTTTGTTACTGAAGCAGATATCCCAGTCATTCCATCAGAGTGGGAAAGTAAAACTAATATTAGTGAAAAATCAGATTATTATGATTTTTTTATGAAGGTGAAGATGATGAGTATGGTAGTGATGTTCATGAGGAGGTAAGGATTCTGAGGGAACAAAAGAAGGCTACCAAAAAGAAGAGATCTGATGAAATAAAAAAGAGAGAAAAAAGAGCCTAGAATAAAAGGTGTTAGTTTAGGTAAAAACGGAGTTAATGTGGGATATGATGATGTTTTATCCAAGAAGAAAAATAGTTTAGAGGGCAAGATAGCTGGAGATGAGACATATATTGGTTCAGATGAAGAGGTAAGTTTTGAAATAGATTCTAATAAGGATAATTATGGGGATGCTGAGGTTGAACAACCTGCTAGAAGAGAGGGAAAAATAAGGAGAGCAAAAAGAAATTATAAGATGATTTTGTTTTATCCTACTTGTAAATTAATAGTTTGAGAGCTTGGACTTTGTTTTACAATTTTTGAAGAGTTTAGAAAAGCTCTTACTAGATATGTTGTTCAAGAACATGTAGAGCTAGATAAGTTTCTGAATGAACCAAAAAGAGTGAGAGTAAAGTGTAAAGATGGTTGTCCATTATTGTTGTTTAGAAGCACTGATTCTAGGACAACAGATTTTCAAGTTAAGAGTACATTCTAGTCCACAAGTGTAATGCCACAATAAAGAACAAATTGATGAATTTTAAGTACTTGACTGAAAAGTATAGAGACAAAATCACTTCAGAACCTGGAATTAGAGTTTTTCAGTTTCAAAAGTCAGTAAAAAATGATTTGGAGGTGTATATTGGGAGAACTGTAGCAAGAAAAGCTAGAAACGTTGTGTTACAGCAAATTATAAGTGATCATGTAGAGGAGTTCAAAAAAAATTTGAATTATAGGGATGAGCTTTTAAAGACCAATCCAGGTAGCACATGTATGGTGAGGCTTAGTGAAGAAATTTTTGAAGATGGAAGAAAACTGTTCCAATCATTTTACATATGTTTTGATGCTTTGAAGAAAGCATTCAAATCAGTGCTAGGAGATGTATTGGGTTTGATGGCTATTTTTTGAAAGGTATTTGTAAGGATCAATTACTTATGACTATTCGTAAGGATGGGAATAACCAGATGCTACCACTAGCCTGGGCAGTGGTTGAAGTTGAAAACAAATTCACTTGGAGATGGTTTGGTAGACTTGTGAAGAATAATCTTAAGTTGGGAGATGGGTCTGAAGTAACTACTATTACTGATATGCAGAAGGTAACCTCATCTATTTTCTCTTATTCATTTTCTGAATTTTTTATTTTTCAACTATTTTATACTTATGTAAACTAATATATTTTATTTTGTTCAAGGGTTTTGACAGTGCAATTTCAAATTTATAGTCAAATGCAGAACAGAGAATGTGTGTTAGACAGGTTCTAGCCAACTAATCTAAAAATTGGAGAGGTATTAAAAGAAGAAACTGTTTTTAAAAGTGTGCCAAATCTACAAATGAGCAAGAATTGAAAAGAAATTTAGATCATATGGAGATGTTAGGAGATAATATTTGTGAAGATCTTTTGTGGTACAACATAGAAAAGTGGTCTAAGATTTACTTCAAATATCACAGTTGTTGTGATGGTGTTGACAATAATATGGCTGAAAGTTTCAACTCATGAATATTAGGGGCAAGATACAAGACTATTATATCAATGCTTGAGGAAATAAGGGTTAAGGTGATGAGAAGAATAGGACAATTGAGATAGTTTTCTGAAACATGAATAACTGAAATTTCTCCAATGACACTAAAAGAGTTGCAAGATAACACATCAAAATCAATGAAGTGTAATCTTGAGTGAAATGGTGAATTTGATTTTAAGGTTAAGGATAGATGGAGAAATAATGTTATAGTGAATTTGAGGGATAATACTTGTACATGTAGGTCTTGGATGTTAAAAGGCATACCTTATTGTCATGCCATAACTGCACTACACTTTAGAAGACTAGAACCCATTAACTATGTTGCATATTAGTATACTAAGGAAACTTACATCAAGACCTATAGTTACTTCATTCAGACTGTTACTGGTATAAAAATGTGGCCCAAGTCAACCAATCTTCTAGTTATATCACCTACAATAAGAAAGTTTTCAGGTAGACCCAGTAAATCTAGAAAAAAAGAGCAAAATAAAAACAGGACTGAAAAGTTGTCAAAGAGAGGTGTTGAGATGACCTGCAAGATATGTCACAATAAGGGTCATAATAAGAGGAGTTGTCCATTGACTTCAAGTTCAACTAAAACTAGTGTGGGTTCTTCTTCTGCAGCACCAAACACAAGTAGAGGAAGATGAAGACCAAAAGGTTCTACAAAGGTAACATTTGACTTGTAATTTACTAGTATTTTAATTTTATCTTATTTTATTTTTTACTCTCATTATATTTTATTCTTATGTGTTGTAGGCTGCTGCAGCAGCAACTGATAATGGTAGAGGAAGAGAATCACCTGCAGCAACTGATGCTACTATAGGTGTTGATAGAGGAAAAGAGATTGCAACTTGTGCTGTTAATAGTGCTATTGGTAGAGGTAGAGAAGATAATGCTACATTTGTTGGTAGAGCTGGTAGAGGTAGAGGAACTGATGTTGCAGTTGTTGGTGGAGCTGATAGAGGTAGAAGAGTTAATGATGCAGTTGTTGATGGAGCTGCTAGAGGTAGAGTAGTTAATGTTGCTGTTGTTGGTTGTGCTTGTATAGCAAGGGGAGCTGGTGTTGTTGCTACTTCTAGTGATGGTGTCACTGGTGCTAGCAAAGGTAGAGGGACAACTTATAAAATACCTAGGATGGTTGGAATGGGGGTGCTTCATACAAAGAGTGGCTTTAAAATCCTCAATGTAAGTTAAAATCTCTTGCTTATATTTATCTAGTTTAAAGTAAATCTTTTTCAAGTTTTCAGTTAAATTTGTTCTTTTATTTTTGTCAGTCTGGAATGCCTATGAATTCCTCCATAGTGACTGAATATCTTAGACATCACATAAACCAACATCAGGTGTGAAATGAAAAGAAAATAAAATTGTGACCCAACAAGGACTTGAAGACATAAGAACACAAAAACGAATGAGGACAAGGTCAAATGTTGTTGAACTAAATCATCTAAGTCAACAAGTTCAACAACTTTTCATTAGAAGCCTGATTATGTTTTTCTCTTTGTGTATTGATGGTGTGTAATGAAATAGTAGTGATTTTAACTTAGCTAGTAGTTCAATTATGATGACTTCAACTATGCAGCTGTGGTTGCTCTAATTTGACATGTTTTGAAAATAATGATGCAATAGTGACTGCATTTTTGGTTAATATTTCTGTTGAAATATCAGCAGTTGTGACAGCATTTTTGGTTAATATTTTTGTTGAAATATCAGCAGTTGTGACCGCATTTTTGGCTAATATTTCAATTGAAATATCAACAGTTGTGACTGCATTTTTTGGCTAATATTTCTGTTGAAATATCAGCATCTGTGATTGCATTTTTATTGTGTTGAGCCTGTAGTATTTTGACATTTTGCAGCTTCAAATTGCAATTTGTTGTTGCAGTTATTTTTTGGCTACTAAATGATTCAAATGCAATCAATTTAACAGCAGATACTCAAACAAACATAAAAGAAGTTGAAGCTGCACCATTACAAAAGATACTCAAACAAACATGATTCAAATTAAATGTAATCTTTCTCTTCTTCATATATATAAGAGAATTCAAATACAAAAGAAGTTGCACTATTCAACACAATAATTTACAACACATCATCTAAACAACAACCTAGTGCTAAGGTAACCTCATTGAACCTTTTTTCATAGAGAGCATCCCAACCAAATAACTTAAAGTTATTACTAATTTACAACAAAAAAATACAACAAAGAAGTGAGTATTGTCTCTAGTCCTCCCTTCAGTTATTCGTTTCCACTTTTTCTCTTCTCTTTGATCTTTTGAATCTCTTCTTCCAACTTCTTCAATTTCATATTAATCCCATTATCACCGTGTTTGGATTCTTTAGGCTTGTCAACTTCTTTTGAACCTTCCTCAATTGATTTGTTCAATCCAATCAATTTCTCAACTTCATTGAAATGACAAGATTCAACTAAATTCTCAAGCTAACCTAGTTTTTCTATTAGTTTAGGAATCAAATATTTGGACCTCGGATCAACGTCCTTTGTATCCCTCCAACACCAAAAGTTGCAAAATCTTGGACCCTTCAATGGTGACAATAAAGAATGAATTAATCTCATTTCTCTTAATCAATTCTGTCGAAATAACCAGAGAATGTGCATAATTTGATATTTACCCCATAATAAGGACATGCCCAATATCTTCTAGCGGGATTTCTTGAAGTCTAAAATGTCTTCAAATACAATAAAATTTCGTGATACAATGAACTTCTTACTTCAAAGCAGAATCATTTTCTTCCATACATAGTTTACTCAAGTTAACTGATTTCATTATTGTGTGCTACAACAAATCCATTTCACCAAATAAACTAATATTCAGAAACAAAATTAAAGGAGACGATAAACAAAGTAATTCAGAAATTCATCAGGAGAGTAATTCCTAATAAAACGGTAAACAACGTAATGAATGATATTATATTTTAATACGGAAAGAAGACGAAGCTAAAATCAATTCAATTTTATATTTTTTAATCTCAAATTTATGCAGCTTAATACAAATAAAGAGAAAACAATTTTAATTTTTGCATCAATTTCATGAATTGAATAAATTTTGAATTGAAGATGAAGAAGGAGGGTAGATTAGGGTTTTTAAAGAAGAAATCGGATATAACCATTAGAAACCTCTAAAAAGATATTTAAAAAAAATTAAATAGACAAAATTGTATTTTAACACGTTCAACAATGCTTGTTTATATGCGGACTATTTAAAAAATATTTTAATATATTTTAAAAATATTAAAAAAAAAAAAAAAAAATTAATTCAAATACTAAAATAAACTAGCGGATAAGTTCAGGAGAAAATAATATCTTTTCTCTTTATTTTATAAAACTAGTTGCATTACAATTTTTAGTGGTATCATTATTAACTCACCCAAACTCGCACATGTCTTTGCGGTTAAAGTTGTTAAGACAAGGGCAGTTGAAAGACTTGAAACGTGGAGAGTAATATGCGTTAACTGAGCAACACGTTTCATTAGCATGACCCTACGTGCCCTTAACTGTTTCCTCCTCCATTACGTTTACTTAGTAATTAGTTAAAGTCCCCTCGACTTTATCTTAAAATCTTTCCTCTCTCAACAAACTCAATTAGTGCAGCTCCCCAAGGCACACAAATTCCAGCCATGGGACAAGAAGAAGACCAAAAATGAATCCAACGTTGAAGTTCAGCTGCTTGCCTCACTTTCACTTTCATTCTTACCTTTCATTACATTTAGTGTAGCTCCTAGAATATACGCACCTCATTTAAACTAATTGATGCTCATTAAATTTAATAATTTTTTTTAAAAAAAATTTATTAAAAATTTATTTTATCAAATTTATATTATAAATTATATTTTAAAATATAAATTTAAACATATATACTTTATATAATTATTTAATAATAAATATAATATTTAAAGAACATAATAAAATTCGACCTTTTGATTTTTTAAATGAAATAACTAAATTAAAACAATGAAATTCGATCTCTTGATTTTTTAAATAAAAAAACAAAATTAAAGTAAATATTTTTAAAAAGACACTAGCTATTTTGAGATGGAGAGCTGAGCGTATATTTAATAAAAAGTTTTAAAAAATATATTTATAAATTCAAAGAATTGACTTCACAATAACCTGTGCAAAACAAGAAGAGCCAAGATCGAGTTGATGATGATGTGGTGACCTCGTGGCTTGTGAACAAGTGTCCACCACCGCACGGTCCGCACCGCTCATTCCCCTTAATATTTTACTATATCTTTCTTCACGTATTACTATATATATTTTCAGGTGGAGGTAACAAATGATAGTAGTACCTTAGATTAGGACAAGGAAAATAATGATGGATGAGCTTGGAAGCTTGAAACACCTTTTTGTGACAATGTTTATGTCGCAGTTGGCGATATTCGTGGTGACTCCGGCGATGCCAGATGTAACTATGACGGCACTATGCCCTGGTCAAGATGAGTGTTCCCTCGCCATTTACCTATCTGGTTTTCAACAAGCGGTCTGTCTCTGCTCTTTACATATATTATTATACGTACCTTGCTACATGCTTGAATAGGTACATAATTTTAAAAAGTAAAGGAAAAGTACATTTTATATATACATAAATGAGCTGAGATGTGTACAAAGTATTAATGTTGCCCTAATTACCGCCAATAATTGTACCTGAGGTAATGAGTTCAACATGTCGTTTTATTTTCTGTCTTCTAGTGATTAAGTGGTTTGAATAAATCATCTCACGAGTCATGATGAATAAATCTAAGAATATAAATTTGAAATATGTATATAATCTTATATATGTTCCATTCCCTTTTAGGATTATTTTAGTTTCATCGCTTAGGAGTATTTAATATGTGGATATGATGATCACACAAAATGGACAAAGGAAATAATCTATATCTGTTTAATATTATTATATGACATTCTTTTTTTTTTTTTTTTAATTATCTGTTCCAAGGACTGTCTTTTGCAATATTGAAATTTTTTTAAGCTAAAACGTTTCACTTTAACTTTATTGATGACACACTTCTATTGCTATTGAAATGTGTCAGAAGAAGGAGAATTTGATATGGAAGAACACTTTTAGAATTAGATTTATTTTAGGTTCAATTGTGTTGGTTACAAATAAAAGTGATCACCCTTATTTATATTTGTGTTGGAATGATTCTAGGATCAAAAAGTTCTAGATAATTAGCTACATATATGAAGATTCGGTAAATTTGTCTTTTGGTAATACCTAGATTATCTAGATGTTTCTTTAATATAATATCTAAGTTACTATACTAAAACATTTTTGAAGAATTTATGATATTCTAAAAAATAAAATTTAATATTTTTCCCAACATATAACTACTCCCTCTATTTTGAATTAGTTGGCTTCTTTCTAAAAAAATTTATTTTAATTTACTTGTCCAACTTATTAAATCAAGATTATTTTATACAAATTCTTCCCATTCTACCCTTAATTTTATCCTTAATAGGTATTAAATATAATTACTCTTTTTAAATTTTTTTAAAAATAACACTTATATTTTTAATAAGAACTTTATGAAATTAGACTTTTTTTCTTCTATTCAAGGAGTACTATACTAGTATTCCTATAAGATTTTCAATTCATGCATGCATATGCTACAATTTTTCATGCTTAATTAATTATTAAGTCTTACAATGTTAAGAAGGGTAAAAAGGTAAAATATATTCCTAATTATTAGATTTCTTAACGGGTGTGTCAAGGTTAAAAAGGTCATCTAATTCGAAACGGAGGGAGTAGTTATTTGTTATCATGAATAAATTTAAATACTGGTATTCTAAATATTTATTACACAATTAAAAGATGTTATTATGGAGTTCGTGATAATTCCTGCAAATTAAGTCTTTACATATATAAAAAAAACCAGTCATCAGATTATTTATTGAAAACTTTCAAAGTAGTGGAACCCTTCTCCGACTTAGTAATTACAATTTATTATCATTAACACTCCCATAATATGATTTAGTTTCAAATATATTATTCATATTTTAAATCTCACACTTATATAATAATTAAAAGTCAATAAAATTATGAATAAAAAGTTTTACGTATTTATATCTTATGAAATTTTAAAAAGGGATAAAAATATTTGTTGAAAAATCTTTACTCACACGGTCACACGTTTGATTAAAAGAGAGGATAAATATTTTTTGAAAGTATTATAATTTTGAAACTGTAAAACATAGGAAATGAATACAAATCACTAAATAATTAAGATAATTAATTTTTGACGTATTTGGAAAATACTTTATCTTTACAAACTTTTTAATATTACTGTAATATTATCCCCGTTTTCCCTAAAACTATTAAACGTCTAATTATCTATATCTATCTACAATTTATAATTTATACTAATACTAATATATTAAAAGTGTGAAGGGTTGTTCGAATTTTTTGTTCTTTCATTAAAAGTTTTTGCTTGAGATAAAATCGTCTTTTCACTATTTTTTTTTAATATTTAAGAGTTGAAAATTAATTAAATATATTTATGATAAAAAATTTCCTTATTAGAAGTTATCGGAATTAATGACAACTAATATTTTTTTCATTAGTTTAAAATTTCTAAATCAACTTAATTTGATTTTAATAAGATTTAAAAAATCTAGTGATAAATATAAAAGCGTTTAGAATAAGAAAAATTTAAGAAATACCAAATTTTTTAAAGTTTTAATTACATAATAAGAATGTAACCAATGATTTTATAAAGATTTGATTTTAAAAATAAGAAAAGATTTTAAATATAAAATGTAGAAAAAATAATCTTACCATAAATATGATTTAAATTAATGTGTTTTTTTTCTTATCCTTTGGTAGCAAGGGAAAGAGGTATTGCATAGTAAACACAAAAGCAATATATCTATCAACCACTTGAAATCTTTGGTAATAAAATATATATGTACTTATACTAAAATATATATATTTATATTATTATATTAAATTATGAAGGATATTTGAAAAGTGATTTAAACTTTTTACACTTTGTTAAAAATTTTCCGCAATAAATAAAATCATTTAATTTTAAATAATCAAACGTTACACGTGCGGTTAAACTACTATAATAAAATTTTACACAAATGAAAGTTCACCTAACTAGATAAATTTGAAATGAAAGAATTAAATAAGAAACTAAAATAAAAAATGAGAAATTTCTTTTCTTCCTTGAATTTCATAAAAATAAATACGTAAAAAACTATTTATAATTTTAATTCTTTTAAATAAATGATATAGTTAATTACAGACATATTTCATAGGGGGATAGCTCTAGGATTTTCATGATATAAAAGGTGCAAGTGTTTGAAGTGTTCATTGCAATTAACCCTAATAACTATGGTTAAAATTTTGAAAGACAATTTACTTGTGCTTTTTCTAGAATTGAATTTTCTTTTTTTTTTTTTTTAGGTAGAGTTACTCATCGAATAAAATCAACCGAAAGGAAAATTTTATCAAGATACATGTCATTTTATTTTAATTGATCAATACTAGAGAGTTGTTTCCAGACTAAAATCAATTAAAATGTGACTAATTAATTAATCAACGAAATCACTTATTACAAATAAGATCTTGTGGTATCTAAGAGAAATATTGACTAATCTAACTAACATGGAACTTGATAAACTGGAATTAACCCTCTGGGGTTAATAACTCTGGTTTCATTATTTTTGCCTATGCACTAGTGCTAGGCTCAGGTACTAGCAACTGGGCAGAGCCTAGTGCCCTCTCTCATCAGAGGCGGACCCACGCAGCTATCAGTGAGGTGCACGTATATCCGTTAATGTCGAAAAAAATTATACGTATACATGTATAAATTACCTTCAGAAATTGAGATAGGAGTAGTTAATAGTGCACCCACAAATGAATGCTAGTGCAGCTTGCCAAATTATACGTATACATGTGTATATGCCTTTAGAAATTGAGATATAGTTAATAGTGCACCCACAAATGAATGCTAGTGCACCTAGCCGTGCTGATTGAAGACATCACATTCGTCCATGCGACCAGGGATCGACCCCTGGGTCGCGCAACATTTTCTCATTTATTTTCAATCTTCAGATTAAAGACTTACTACTACATTAAGTTGAATGCTAGTGTACCTTGATGCGCTGGTTGAAGCCAATGCTTCCGTCCATGAGACCAGGGATTTTTTTCATTACTAAATTTATAAGATCAAAATGCTGGAATGGGGATTCGAATCTGCAACCATCCCATTAAGTGAATCCCCCTGACCATTGAGCTACTACAAATGATTATCCAAAGATCTTAAAAATAAACCCAATATTATAAGAAAGTAAAATTATTAGCTTAGAACTCATACTTGTTCTATATATTTATTTTTTCAGTATTGTTTATGTCTTTGACGACCAATTGAATATGATAATATCTCTTAATCAACACTCGAAGTTTTTCTAATGTCTTAAGATAATATTGTGCACCAAAGTATTATCAAAAGCAACAAGCGTAAAAAAGTTTCACGGTCTATTGTGTTTAAGCATAAAGTACAAATAAAGCGTGAGATTTAATAAAAAAAAAGCATAAAGAGAAAAAAATATAAATATATGGATAGTCCAAGACTAATAATATAAGCATGAATGACAAATATATGAGGTTTTTTTTTTTATAAGGTGAAATAGTCCGTCTCTTAAGAAAGCCTCATTGACCGACAAGGGAAAGTATCTATTAAAAATAGAACCTAAGTTGCACATTAAGTGAGGCGAGCGCTCAACACATTTTGAGTCTTGCTTTGAGACTTATGCGCGCCATTGACAACACCGGCGCACCCACAGACTTCAAATCTTGAATTCTCCTCTGTCTCTTATGATCTAAAATGGTGCATAACAAATGTCTTTACTCATGTTGAAGTGTCAGTAAAGTTTCTTGGAGGATATCAAAAGAAGTTCAAGACCTGATTTATACCACAAGTCGGGCTAAAGTCTCCTTAAAACATTGGTATAGGAACAGTAATTAAGTTACGTATAGATTAGCTTTCTTAAGTCACTGGTTGCCCCAGACAAAAGAGTTCCATTTGTTTGTTGAGTAGCCACCCAAGTTAGAGGTCTTTTGAACACGGATAGATGGAAAATGTCTGTTCCACGGATCTCTAACAACAACATCACGTATTTTAATCCTCATTGATCTCACGCCCAACTTAAACTTTAGTAATCAGAATAAGTAGTTTTAACACCATAGAGGATCCCTTTTGTATAGTCTGGATGCCTTGGCCAAAAGTGCAAAATACTTTTGCTAACCAACTTGGCATTTACTTCATCTCAAATCAGTAACGGATCAAGATTTTATTATTGTGAGTGTTAAACCTTCCTTCAACGTAAAGTTGCTACCGCCCGTAAAATATAAGAGAAAATTATTTGAACACAATAATAATAGTAATAATAATAGTAGTAGTGGTAGCGGCAGCAGCAGCGGCGGCGGATGAAAAAGTGAATAAAGAAGGTAGAACAAGACAGAAAGAAGAAGAATAAAAATATATATCAAAGGAAAAATTAGCAGAAACAACTTTAAAAAATATAAGAATTTATAAGTTAAATTAAAAGCGAGTACATTAAAAAAAAATCAATAAGTAAAGAAGTATAAAAAAGAAAGAAAAAGCTATACATATTTGGGAAAAAAAGATAATGGAGCTCATAAAAGAGTTTCACCTGGAAATTGATCCCGTGACCAACCAGCAAAAATACCTTAACTTTGGTTTGCAACCAAAGTGTGGGTGCTATTCAGCCATTATGTGCAGTTGTAATAAATTTATATGCAAGATATATAGTTCGTGTCCCGTTCAATAGGTGCTCGAGCATCCAGAACACATGTAGATCTGCACGTCTGTGATTGTAAATGTTTTAGTAGGAATGCTTTTTCGTACGCCCTCAATGCTATTGTAAATTTTACTTATTAAAGATGAATAAAATGTGAGAGATTTGTTGGAAAAAAAAAAACACTTTACCCCTGGTGTAGCCATATAATTTAAGAGAAGTACAAACTAAATTAGGAAACCGGGCGTCTTGTTGTCATTTACTTTTCCAATTAAATTTTCTGGTGATGTTTCTGACATGCAGATAATTGGAATTGGTTTGGTGGTAATGATGCCAATAATTGGGAATTTGTCTGATGTGTATGGAAGGAAAGCTTTGCTCACAATCCCAGTGACTCTCTCCATCATTCCCCCAGGTCCTACTTCAACACTTCATTCTTGTTTAACGTGGTCATGGGGCAATATTCTGAGCAGTTCTTTGGAAGAAAAGGAAAACTCCCTCCATTGTAATTTGGTTGTCTGGTTTTGACTTCGCATCGAGTTTAAGAAAAATAAAGAAATACTTTTGAATTTTGTGATCTTAAGCTAATATTTAAAATGTACAAAAATGTCATTTTAATCTTGTGCTCTTAAACATGTCGTGTGGATAATTGAAAAAAGAGTTGTCAGAACGGAAAGAGTCATTCTTAAAATTATTAAAAAGGAATGTACGACAACAAATTGCAATGGAGGAAGTACTAATTGAATTCACATTTGGCAGTCATATTGACATTCAGGAGGACCAAGAAATTTTACTATGTGTACTATGTGCTGAAGACGCTCACTGGCATGATATCTGATGGTGGTATTCAGTGTGTGGCCCTTGCTTATGTGGTAATTATTTTTGTCCAGTACATTAATTCTCTTTCGACATCACCTTGCCTCATAATCTATTTACTTCCCCTGATGAAACCTTCAAAGAAGCTTAGTTCCTAAGAGATTGACTTAGAACATTTAGCTTGTAAAAGATATCGTCACTGAATCAAAAGTCGCTAAATTAAATCCTGCCTGAAGATTTAATTATTTGGTGTATCCAACGAATTGACAGATAAAAATGAATTAAATCCGTCACTTACACGCAAAATCATAACTTATGTAGTAATAGGTAGCAGACTAGCCAAGCAGGACAAAATCAAGTACCCGTTTTCTTTGGCTAGCTTGTATATGTGTTTGATCATGTGCATGAAAATTGATTTACCCTATATTCTTATACTTTATCCGCATAAAACATAGAACACTTTGTTTCTTCCTTTTTAGGCAGACCATATGTCACAGGCAAAGCGTGCCTCTGCAATCGGAATTTTGGCTGGTGTTGGATCTGCTGCATTTGTCTGTGGAACCTTAGCTGATCACTTCCTCTCCACTTCTCAGATATTTCTGGTCCTTCTCGAAATGATTCATCTTTCGCTGATCTAGTCTTGTTCAGTCTGAGATTATATGCTCTTCTTTATTGATAAAGGTAGCAACAATTGCATCAATGATTGCTGCCGTGTACATGCAAATTTTCCTGGAGAATACAGCTTGCCTTAAAGATTCTATTGAGCAGCAGCCAATTTTGATAAATGAAATGGAAGATACTGAATTGGATTGTGAAACAGCAACGAATATAAAGGTGTTCAAGAAAGTTCCATCCCTGAAGGATATCCTTTGCTTTCTTAAGAAGAGGTAAAATGGTACAAGAGCTGTGTTTGCAATTGATTGTTTCCATCATTCATGAGAAATATGATGGCAATTGTTGGTTGTCTTGTTGCAGTGCTACTTTTTCACTTGCAGCATCTGTTGCTTTCTTGAATAGTTTTGCAGAAGGAGGAGAACAAGCTCCATTTCAGGTCCTTTCTTTTTTTACTTTTTTCAAGTGTTAATTGGGCATTCATTGATGACGACCAAGGTACATATACCTGTCATTTTATTATAAAATAAGTCCTTGCTGTAAAATTTTGTCACGTTGAAAACTGGTTCGTCTTGAGAGAAGCTAGGGTATCGGTACATGATAGTATGAAGCTTCATAAGCCAGGAGAGCATTTGGACGGCCATTCTTACTTCTTTCAACCATATGGTTAACTTGATATGTCTTTAATTATTTCCCTGCAGTACTTCTTAAAGGCTCGATTTCATTTCAAGAAAGATAACTTTGCTGATGTGATGCTTATAGCCAACATTTGTTCTGCAACTTCTCAGGTACTTTTTGCTATGGATTGGAGTAACTTATTTCTTCCTCGGCATTATATTTCATATATCAACTTTTCAAATCATGCAGTTGCTCCTCATGCCTATGTTGGCTCCTCTTATAGGAGAGGAGGTTCTTCTGTGCTTAGGACTCACTGCTGGATTTACAAACGTACGTCAACACTTAAAAAGTGTTTTTCTCCAGGAGTTTTTGAGTTCAAGTCACCCTCATATGGAATACACTAAGATGCATGCGTTTAATTTGATTTGATCCGCAAGAGGAGGGCGAAGACTAATTTTTACCTAATTCTGCAGCTTCTTATCGATAGTGTAGCACGGAAAATTTGGGTAATCTCTAAAACATTGAGCTCGAATTTTCTATCTCTGTATTCATGCTTCTAGTGTGTTAATTTCATAATTTTCAGGTTCCTTATACTGCTGCATTGCTGCCTGTTTTCACCTCCCTCGTGAAACCCTCGGTAAGTTTTCTCACATTTACTTTAGATATTTCTCTTCTTTTTTTTTTCTTCCTTTCTTTGTTTTGAGCTGAAGGTCTATCGGAAACAGCCTTGCTACTTCTCCGGAGGTAGTGGTATGGACTGCGTACATCTTATCCTCCTCAGACCCACTGTGTGGGAATACACTGGGTTTGTTGTTGTTGTATTTCTCTTTTTCTTCCTCTACCACTATGACGGTTGATGGATGTTAAATAACTGTAGCTGCAAAGCATTGTCTCAAAACAAATTGGGCCTAGTGAGCAGGTGACTTGTTGCACTATTCTGTGAATTAAACTAATTAATGGTTGGATATACAGCAAGCTGTCATTGAATTTGAAATTAAAAAGAAAACATATTCTTACAACCACGATGTTTATTATTCTCCTTATAGGGAATAGCTCAAGGGTGCATTTCAAGCATAAGTTCCATAGCTAACATTCTCTCCCCATTCGTATACAGTCCTCTTACCGGTAAGTTGAATTGATACTTATGCCATAGCAAAATATTTCTATCCACCTTAGCGGACACTTGAACCTTTTGTTTTACAGCCTTGTTCCTTTCAGAAAAAGCTCCTTTCCCGTATCCTGGCTTTAGCATCATGTGCATTGGCCTTGCTTGGGTAAGTAGCACTTGATATGGAAATTATTGATTGATGAGGATCAGCTAACTGGGTACAATCTTCAAGTAGTCCTTATGTGCATTTAACTTAATAACATGGGTGTTTTCTGTGTATGCAGTTAATAGCCATTATTCCCAGTGCAATGATAAAGGTGATTCATTCCTCTCGTCTCAAGAAGGTAGTGACATTGGAAGGATAGCAGCTGAGATATAAATTTTGGCTGGGATGAAGACGAGACAATAGTTTTTTTTTTTTTTTTGTTCTTTTTGAAACTGAAGACGAGACACTAGTATATGTACCAGAATTTTTTTTTTTTGAAACTGAAGACAAGACAATAGTATATGTACCAGAAATCAGAAACCTACAGAACATCCCCTAGGCTGATACTTTTGCCGTCTCTTGCAGGATCACTTGAACATCGCATTGTAATGTAACTGGACGCACTTTCGACTAGCGAATATTGTAACCATCAACTATAGTCGTTAATATTTCCACTTACTGAATATTGTAACCATCAACTGTCGCTGTCTGGGTTACAACAGCTAAATTACTAGCTGTTATGGGTTGAGTAGTTCCTTTTGTTTGCCACCGTCTGAGACACTTTTTTGAAATGGTAAAGGTGGGCTCGCACTCTATTTTAAGAACCATGAATGGTGTAAAAGAGGCAGCACCAAAAAAGAACAGTTTTCCCAGTTTCCTGCTATGAAAGATGTTCTAGTTCATTTTGCTAGAAGCTAGGATAATGATAATTTAATTAAAGGTCGATATAGTTTCGGAGAAATGAAAGGTCAACCCAATGCTGACGTTGCCAGGTTGAGCCAAGTAGCATCCAATGGTTAAGCATAAAAAAAAAGTTGGCAGTATCGTTTATATGAAATCGCATTTACGCTGAACTGTCTCAAATGCATATAACAGTGACATTGCTTGAGCCTCATTGCAACCGTCGTATGAAAAACCTGTCTTAGCAACCAACTGACGTCGAGAGGGATGAGAGATATCACCTTTCAATAACACGTTTAAGACTAAATTAGAATCGCTGAGGAATGAGAAGAATAGTGTATTGGATGAGATAAGGAGAGACTTTAAAGGGTAGATACAAAGTATGAACAAGCAGACGATTGATCAATTTCTCAGCCCAAAAAGTATCTGAAAACAATCATTATTATTCTTAAACAACTTGTGCAAGAGAGCTATCGAATCTAAATGATCTGTAAAGAACAAGAGACAGTATTTGGAAGTTTTTCTTGTCTGTATATTTCTTGCCAATCATGTTTATTTATCCAAGCTAAAGAATCTTCTCTTCTAAGCTAAACAATGAAAATAAAGATAAAAGAAGAAACTTCTCTTCTAAGCTAAAATAAAAGAACTTTCTAGTCTAAGCTAAATATTTGGACTTGTGGGTTGTTGGTACTGATGACTGGTCTAATATGGGCCCAATCCTTTTATTTTCTTTGGCCTGCTCCATTTCCTTGTGTGAGATGAACTTCTCATTTTCTCGTTCTTTGTTACTGCGATGAACATCTCCATTGTTATTGTCAACACCCCCCCTTAAGTTGGAGGGGAGTGAAACGAGTCCCAACTTGCCAATTAAAGAGTGATGTGAAGGCCCAGACAAGGGTTTGGTGAGAAGGTCAGCGAGTTGAGAGGTGGCAGGAACAAAAGAAAGGGAGATTAATCCTGCGAGGAATTGTTGTCGAACAAAATGACAGTCAAGTTCGACGTGTTTGGTGCGTTCGTGGAAGACGGGGTTTTTGGCTATATGGATTGCCGCTTGGCTATCGAAGTGAACAATAATGGGAAGAGATGGAGGGACACCTAAGTCATGAAGGAGTCGATTCAACCAGGTGAGTTCGGCAACCACACGCCTCATGGAGCAATATTCTGCTTCAGCAGAGGAAAAAGAAATGGATGATTGTTTCTTGAATTTCCAAGAGATGGGAGATCCACCAAGGTTAATATAGAACCCGCTAACTAAACGTCAAGAATCTATACAAGAACCCCAATCGGTATCGCACAAACCAAGGAGGGAAAATGAAGGGTCACTAGTAGAGAACAAACCTTGACCTGGGTCGGACCGTAGATAACGAACAACTCGAAGAGCAGCATTGAAATGGGGAAGACGGGGTTGTTGCATATACTGGGAGAGATGTTGGACAACATAATAAAGATCAGGGCGAGTAAGTGTAAGGTAGTTGGGCTTTCCAATTAGGCGATGATAAACAGTAGGGTCAATAATGAGTTCTCTGGAGCTGGATGAGAGCTTAACTGATGGATCCAATGGAGAAGAGACTAGGGGAAATTGAGCACAATCAAATTCAGCAAGTAGCTCAAGAGTGAATTTTCTTTTGAGTAACAATCAACCCATTGTCTTCTCTGAAAACTTCAAGTCCTCAAAAATAGTATAAGTGTCCCAGATCCTTTATTTTAAATTCTGCACTGAGAAATTCCTTCAACCGTGTGATAGTAGAGAAATCACTTCCAGTGATGATTATATCATCGACATATACAACAATGATAGCAATAAGATCCCCGGATTTCTTGTAAAACAGTAAGTAATCATTAAGTGATGAGTGGAAACCTTTGAAATGAAGAGTTGCTGATAGTTTAGCAAACCATTGTCGCGATGCTTTCCTTAACCCGTAGAGTGATTTCTTGAGTCGATAAACAAGATTAGGACTAGGACAAACTATGCCTGCTAGAAAATTCATGTAGTCCTCTTCATCAAGGTCCCCATGAAGAAAGGCATTACTGACATCTATCTGAAAAAAATGCCCTTTTCACTTTGCACCAATAGCCAAAAGACACTTTATAGTTGTCATTTTGACCACTAGTGAAAATATTTCAGTAAATTCAATCCCATCCCTTTGAATATCACCTTGAACTACGAGTCTTGTTTTAAGTCTATCAATACTACTATCAGACCTATGTTTCACTTTATACACCCATTTGCAGGGTAGATCCCTTTTGCCTTTAGGTTGCTCCACAATATCCCAGGTTTGATTAGATATCAAGGCGTCAATTTCATCATTCATAGCTGCTTGCCAACCTGAGTGCATTGCAGCTTATGCATAGGTAGTGGGCTCAATGATAGAAGAGGTAGAATTCACTACAAGTTGATTGATTTGTAGAAAAAAGTGCAGTGAAGGGAAAAACCTGAGGACTGATAGGTGAAGTGAAGCAAGAAGTGGTAAGATCAATGAGAAGCACATCGTTACAGTAATAGTCATCTAAATAAAAAGGTTGTTTATGGATTCTAGATGATCTTCTGGGTTCAAGAGGAGTAGTAGGTTGAGGTAAGAAAGTAATAGGGTCAGGGATAGAGGAGGTAGGATCAGAATTAAAAGTAGAAGGAGGAGGAGGAGATGAAGGATCTTGTGTAGTGGTGGGGATAGGTGTTAAATTAGGGCCAGAAGGAATGGTATATTAATCTGGAGAGGTAGGATGTGAATAAGAGAAAATTAGAGTAGAGCCTGAAGTCCTCCTAAAAAGAAAAACTATTTCATGAAAGTGAACATCTCTTGAAACAAATATTTTCCTGTCTTGTAAGGATAATAACTTATATCCCTTTTGTCCCAGTGGATATCCCAAAAACACACAGTCAGTAGCTCTAGGTGAAAATTTTGATCTATTTGAGTTAAAGTAGAAGCATAGCAGAGACAACCATAAGCCTTGAGAAATTGATATTTAGGAAGATAACCAAACAAAACATCATGAGGGGTCTTACCATTTAAGACTTTGGAGGGGTTTCTATTGATTTAAAAAGTAGACGTAAGAACACAATCACCCCAATAAGAAATAGGTAGGCTAGACTGAAACAACAAAGCCCTAGAAGTTTCTAAAAGATGCCTGTGCTTTCTCTCCACTATGCCATTTTGTTGAGGAGTAAAAATGCATGATGTTTGATGAAGAATTCCTTGAGAAAGAAGAAATTCAGAGGTAATAGTTCCCTTTCCCAATTCTAAAGCATTGTCAGATCTGATGATTTTCACTTTACTATTAAATTGCCTTTGAACAATGGATAGAAACTGTTTTAGCATAGGAAAAGTATTAGCCTTAGTGCTCAAGAGATAAGTCCAAGTAGTTCTACTAAAGTCATCTACTATGGTGAGGAAGTATCTATAACCATTATAGGTTGAATTTTTATAAGGACTCGATGTATCAATGTGAATTAATTCAAAAGGTAATTTGGTTTTAATGTGACTAAGTGGAAAGGGTTTGCCTGGAAAGATGACAAATATCATAAATGAAATTGGAATCACATTTGAAATTAAAGGAACTTAGCTTGTTCATTGATGAAATAGGAAAATGCCCTAGTCTTACATGCCATAAATGAAAATCAAAACTGTTACTACTTGAAACTGAATTAGATAAGGAACTACAACTGGAAAAACTAGAACTAGAAAAGGAAACTACATCTTCCTTGACAGGACTCTTAGACTGGAGAATCGAAGAAAAAAAAGTGATAGTCCATTCTGTGCTTCACCAAGAACCAGAGGCCTCTTCACTGAAGGGGCCTGCAAGACATATTTGGTAGAAGAAAACATGATTATACAATCTAATTATGTGCATAACTTGTGCACTGATAGGAGATTGAGCTTGAATATAGGCACAAAAACACATTGTGAATAATGAGATCTGTAAATAGAGCAACAGTTCCTGAATGAGTTACTTTTACCCTAAAAGAATTGGGTAAAGTAATATTGATGATTTGATTAAGGGATGTGAGAGTAGTGGAGTTTGTTGCATCAAAACACATATGCTAACTCGCCCCTGAATCTAAAATCCAGGGGTTAGAATTTAAGAATAGTAAACAGGAAACTGAACCATTACCAACATAAGCAGCTGTAGGTGCAGAATTAGCAAGTGAAGTATCTGGTTGGGAGATCTTGGCCTGATTTAATATACTAACCAATTGAGAATGTTGCTCACTGGTGAAATGGTTTCCAATTTGATTTGCACAATTAGGTAAAGAACTAGAATAACCAGGTAAATCAGAGGGAATAACAACATGATTGCTCCTCACAGTGTTTTACATCCTTTTATTTCTGGTGAACTTGAAATCATTAGGAAAGCCAATGATCTTGTAGTATTTATCAATTGTGTGTCCAACCTTCTTGCAGTGAGAACATGTCAACGAGGTGTCAATCTTCTTGGATCTATATTCGGGAGTATGATTCCTCAGATTATTTTGAGAGTACCGAGGAGGTGCATTGCTATCAGCAACCAAATATGAAGAGTGATCCTCCTTTGGGTTGGAGTAAACAGTAATCTCCCTTTGTTTTTCATCTTGAATAAGGAGAAATCATTAAGATGTTGCTCCTCATAGCCCCATAAGCTTCATTCAATCCCATAAGGAATTGTATGAGTCTCCCATCTTGTTGTGCTTTACTTATTCTCATCTTACCACCATAATCACACTCACAAGAGCAAGTGTTTTTAGTGTTCAAGGTATATAACTCATCCCATACCCCTTGACTTTTGTGTAGTGTGCTGCAATATCATGTGTTCCCTGGGACAACTCAATCATTTTCTTTTGCAGTTGATATAATTTGGCCCCATTAGATTGACCAAATCTATCCTCAAGATCCCTCCGTAGTGCTTCAGCTATTTTGTAAGAAAGCACACTGTCAGCAATGTCTCTAGAAAGTGAGTTCAACAACCAACTGGTAACCATGTCATTGCACTGGATCCATAATTACAGATCTGGATTGTTAAGGGCTGGAGCCTTGCATCTTCTATCAATAAATCCCAGCTTATTTTTAGCTGAGAGAGAAATGAGAATGGATTTTCTCCATCCCCCATAACCTTTTCCTTCAAAAATGGAGTTCACCAAAGACATCCCTGGTGAATCAGATGGATGAAGGAAATAAGGGCTGCTTTGATCCAATACTTTGGATTCAGCAGGGGCAGAAGGTGACTCAGAATTTGTGTTTGCCATGGTAGGAAAAGGAAGGCTTCGAAGAGAAGATCTTCAAAGAAGCTTTGATACCATGTAAAAAACAAGAGACAGTATTTGGAAGTTTTTCTTGTCTGTATATTTCTTGCCAATCATGTTTATTTATTCAAGCTAAAGAATCTTCTGTTCTAAGCTAAACAAAGAAAATCAAGATAAAAGAAGAAACTTCTCTTCTAAGCTAAAATAAAAGAACTTTCTAGTCTAAGCTAAATATTTGAACTTGTGGGTTGTTGGTACTGATGACTGGTCTAATATGGGCCCAATCCTTTTATTTGCTTTGGCCTGCTCCATTTCCTTATGTGAGATGAACTTCTCATTTTCTCGTTCTTTGTTACTGTGATGAAGATCTCCATTATTATTGTCAATATTGTTATTGTCAACATGATCAGTGAGAAACATTTAATCCAGTTAAGGAGGTTCAACACAGCATTACACTAAGATATCACAACTAATACATAAAGATCGGGTGTTGAAGAGAAAGAAAATACCAACATTCTTTTACGTATGTGAATGTCATCAGCATTCTTTTCAAGTACCAAAATAAAAATAAAACATGATCTTCAACAACTGATGTAAAAATCAAAGCACAAGGGTTGGTCACTGTCCTAGTGTCCATACTAGACAAAATCAGGTAGGATAAATTTCAATATTCTAATGATTTATTTCAACCTCAGACTTCAGTGTCTAAAATTCTAGGCTTCTGCAAATTTTCAGGTCTACATATTTGAATGCTAACCACTTAGGGGATGGAGTTGGAAAAAAATGTTTACACTATATATTACTATATCTTAAGCCAACACATTCAACTCACAGTTTTAGTTCCAACCAGTTGTTAGGATTTTTGTTCCGATTTTCTTACCAAATTTTAAGTTTTACTTTTTTTTGTAAGGAAATAAAAGTAACCATAAATACTTTTACTTTTCCTGAAAGGAAAATATAAAATTTTTTCATATTTGGCTAACCTCTTTCTTGGAGGAAAGGTTCTGGACATCTATAAATAGAAGACCCCTCTTCTCATACCATAACATAGTAGCATTCACAATGTAGTCGTTTAAAGAGTCCCGTTTAGGGAGAGATTTTCTCCCAATAGTTTTTAATGTTTTTTGATATTAATTTTCAATATGTAGGTCACTTGACCAAATTACATCAATACTATGTTTTTTAGTATGTTTTTCTTTATCGTTTGAATTATCACTACGATAGTTTGCAACTAATAGCTTCCGCATGACGCCCTCTCGATTTCGAACCCAACAAGTGGTATCAGAGTTTATGATTCAATGGTCCAATAGTATGGTGAGACGAGATTAAACAGGTTCAAAGTGGTTTCAAAATCAAGGTGCAACAATTTGGGCAATAATGAAGATTTTTTTGTCCAACTACATGTGGAGAACAAGTTTCAACCATATTTTCAACATTCCTGTTGCTGCATCTTTAAAAATAAAAACAAAATATTAATTTTTAACCATGATATTTAAAATTTATTTTTAACCATGAGAAGCAACAGTTATGAAGATTATATCAAGAACGAAGTTCATGCATGTGATATGAAGAAGGCGGATCAAGTGAAGAACATCAAGCCATAAAGGGGAGATTTGTTAGGATTTTTGCCCCGATTTTATTACCAAATTTTAAGTTTTACTTTTTCTTGTAAGGAAATAAAAGTAACCATAAATACTTTTACTTTTCCTGAAAGGAAAATATAAAACTTTTCCATATTTGGCTAATCTCTTTCTTGGAGGAAAAGTTTTGGACATCTATAAATAGAAGACCCTTTTCTCATAACATAACATAATAGCATCCACAATGTAGTCGTTTAAAGAGTCCCGTTTAGGGGGAGATTTTCTCCCAATAGTTTTAAATGTTTTTTTATATTAGTTTTCAATATGTAGGTCACTTGACTAAATTACATCAATAATATATTTTTTAGTATGTTTTTCTTTGTTGTTTGAATTATCACTACAATAGTTTGCAACTAATAGCTTCCGCATGACGCCCTCTCGATTTCGAAACCAACAAGAGTTCCTCACATCCATGTTTGCTATTGCAAAATGTGTGAGCTGCAAGTCAATAATCATCTATTTACCAAACAGCTATTGAGAAGTACAAGGTTACCAACTTGTTTGTTAATTTACCGAAAGCAAAAACTGCTTTACACATTCAAGCCTGGTTATGCAAAATATATGGTAATAATAGGAGCCAAATTAGCTATCTACCAGAAAATTTGGAGACTCAATCATAGTGAATTTCAGCAATTGGACAATGAGCTCCCTTAATTATGTACATGTAGAGCATCAAGCTTTGGCACTGCGTAATATCCAAATATTCAAGTCTTGAATTACCAGTGACAAGGATCAGCAAGTCTCTATCGCCAATGCTTGAATCAGAAAGGTTTAGAAGCTTCAAACGTGGAAAGCATCTTATGGGGCCTGACGAGAGAAAAGGTTGTTATTTTCAATGTTTTCGGGTACAAGAATCTGTAAACTTCAGCAAAAGTTCAAGGCTAAGACAAGAACACTTATGAAGTTCCTTAACACCCTCAACACAAGATTATGAACAATCTATCCAAGAGGTATGTTATATTTCAGAAATGAGATGAAACAGAATGTAAACCTAAGTCCCACTACTTCACAGAGTGTCCTTAAGAAATAATTCCCCCCACTGTACCCGAGGTTGTGGAATCTTCCTCCCAGGATAAAATGGCTTTCAATCCAAACAATAGCGGTACCTCAACTTGTTGGATTCGTCGAACCCACTCAACAACTTAATGATCACACATAGTTCTTGTATAGAAGAAGAGTGTTTTTGCTGTCAAAAGTCATGTCTATATTCGAGGAATATATCAGGTATTTATAGCCTTAAATGTGTCCTTTCAGAAAGGATGCATTAGTTCAGCAGAAAGGCACCTATTCAGTAGCAGTCACGTCCCTGCGCCCAGTCTGTGTTGGACCTGCACCTGATCTTTGGCCGAAGGTGACATTTCGCAATTTTCAATAGCTTCTGCGCTACGTCTGCGCCCACAGGTCACGTACCTGCGCTGCATCTGTGCCCGCAGATCACCCTACAGCGCAAAACAGTGTGCCTTTTACCTTAAAGGGTCGCATCCCTTTGTGATGCGTAGCGTATGCACTTGCATGACGTCAAATTACGCCCGTACTTGGAAAAAATAATTATATCAGATTTTTGAACTAAGTTTTTCACTTGTAACACAAGTTTCAAATAAAATTCATCTAAAAAGACAGATCTCATCGATCGATCATTTGCCAAATCTAAATTCAAATCCAAATCCAAAGCCGAAGTTGAGTCGATCTAGCGACAACGGCGGCGGCGCAAGGCACCACTTTGTTCTTGTCTCACTATCCATGTGGAGTTAATTTTCCTTATTAAAAACACTCCAAAGTTCCCTTCTCCCACCAATGTGGGAGAATTAGTGAACTTTCCAATTTGAGAGTATACTCTTAAATTTGGTCTCTCTTTTCCTCCACCATTTTTCATTCATATATATATCTTGAACCCAACAATCCCCCACATGAATGGGGAATGACTATATTTTGAAAAAAGATACAGACAAGCGTACGATCATTTAGCAAAGACTGATTGCATCTGGATAAGTAGATTTCTCTTTGAACTTTCCGTAGTGAACATGCATCGGATGCACTTGGTCAATCGGTAGATTTTGATATCTTTGAACCATCGAGCTTTGATATACACCTAGACAACATATGTCACACAACCAGTCTTTTACTATTTATGGTTCTCATGGTTTTGTTCTTTTTAGTCATGAACACATCCCGATTTCATGGGAGCTTAGAGAATAGGCCTTTACTAACATTCTCCTTGAAGCGGCTTCCACTTCGCCCTCACATAGGTGATTTCTAAATGTTCAATCCTGTAGACTAAATTATTTGGTCAAATCTACCAAATTTAGATAATCATTAAAAGACTTTTTGACCTTATGTCTTATCTTTGTTTACTACACATTGTCTACATCATGAGAATGGATTGAGTAATTGACAATGTTGAACCTGTCAGAAACAACTTTGTTTGATCTCTTTAAACCTAGCTCTTGGGATCTGCAATCTGCTAGGTAGAGTTACTGCCATGTTGACTTGTCCTAGGCCTTAAACCTATTCCCTTGGATGTCCTTTCCACTCCTTCTCTAGATAGGCCTTTTGTAAGTGGATCCAACAAATTATCCTTTGACTTTACATAGGCAACAGTGATAATTCCACTAGAGAAAAGTTCTTTAATGGTATTATGTCTCCGTCTTATGTGACGAGATTTACCGTTGTACATTATGATCCCTGCCCTACCTATTGCCGCTTGGCTATCACAGTGTATACATTCTGGTGCCACTGGTTTGGGCCAATAAGGAATATCTTTCAAGAAATTCCAGAGCCATTCTTCTTCTTCACCGGCTTTATCCAATGCAATAAATTTAGATTCCATTGTAGGACGAGCAATACAAGTCTGTTTGGATGATTTCCAAGAGACCGCTCCTCCACCGATAGTAAATACATGTCCACTTATAGATTTTACTTCATTCGATCCAGTGATCCAATTTGCATCACTATATCCTTCAAGTACCGCAGGATATTTACTATAATGCAAAGCATAGTCTTGAGTGTATTTAAGATACCCCAAAACTCTTTTTATTGCCATCCAATGAGTTTTATTAGGATTAATCGTATACCGACTCAACTAATAACTTATCCTATGTCTGATCGTGTATAGTTCATTATATATATTAAACATCTCAATACTCTTGCGTACTCCAATTTTGAGTTACTTTCACCTTCATTCTTTCGAAGTGCAAAGCTCATATCCAATGAAATCTTGGCAATACCAAATTTCATATACTTGAATTTGTCAAGTACCTTTTCGATGTAATAAGACTGAGACAATGCCAACCCTTGTGGAGTTCTATGGATTCTTATTCCTAAGATCACATCCGCAACTCCAAGGTCTTTCATATCGAACTTGCTCTCCAACATTCATTTCGTTGCATTTATGTCAGAAATGTCTCTACTAATGATCAACATATCATCCACATATAAACAAACAATGACTTGGTGATTTTGAGTGTCTTTAATATAAACATATTTATCACATTCATTAATCTTGAACCCGTTTGCCAATATTGTTTGGTCAAAATTTGCATGCCATTGTTTAGGTGCTTGTTTTAGTCCATAAAGTGACTTAACAAGTTTACACACCTTATTTTCTTTTCTTGGAACCACAAAACCCTCAGGCTATTCCATGTGAATTTTTTCCTCTAATTCTCTATTTAAGAATGTGATTTTCACATCCATTTGATAGATTTCAAGACCATATACCGCCGCCAAGGAAATTAACATTCGAATTGACGTTATCCTTATTACTGGCGAGTATGTATCAAAGTAATCAAGGCCTTCTTTATATTTGAAACCTTTTACTATAACTCTTGTCTTGTATTTATCAATAGTACCATCCGCTTTCATTTTTCTTTTGAAGATCCATTTAAAACCTAAAGGTTTATTTCCTGGAGGAAGATCAACCAACTCCCACGTATGGTTGCTTAAGATTGAATTATTCTCACTATTGACTGCCTCTTTCCAAAAGGATGAGTTTGAAGACGCCATCTCTTCCTTAAATGTTTGAGGCTCATTTTCTAAAAGAAATGTTACAAAATCCAATCCAAACGATGTTGATGTTCTTTGATGTGTACTACGTCTTGGATTCTCATCATTATGTACATTCTCATTTGGTTCATCTTGAGGTCGTTTAGACCCCCCACTAGACTTTTCATGTCTAGTTTTATATGGATAAATATTTTCAAAGAATTTAGCATTATCTAATTCAATTACCTTATTTTCATTAATATCCGGATGTTCAGATTTATGAACCAAAAAACGACATGCTTTAGTACTTTTAGAATATCCTATGAACACTCAATCCATCATCTTAGGTCCTATCTTAACCCTTTTAGGCAGAGAAACTTGGACCTTTGCTAGACACCCCCACACTTTGAAGTATTTCAAGTTGGGTTTCCTTCCTTTCTATTTTTCATAAGGAATTGATTATGTCTTACTATGGGGAACTCTATTGAGTATTCTGTTGGCTATAAGGATAGCTTCCCCCCAGAAGTTTTGCGGTAAACCTGAACTTACAAGTAAGGCATTCATCATTTTCTTCAAAGTTTGGTTTTTCCTTTCCTCAATTCCATTAGATTGAGGTTAATACGGGGCAGTAGTTTGATGTACAATTCCATTCTCTACACATATTTCAGCGAAGGGAGTTTCATATTCTCCGCTCCTATCACTTCTTATAGTTTTGATCTTTTTCTCTAATTGATTTTCAAATTCAATTGTGTATTGCCTAAGCACATCTATTGCTTCATCCTTACTATTTAGCAAGTAGACATAACAATATCTAGTGCAATCGTCAATAAAAATTATGAAATAATTTTTTCCACCACGAGATGGTGTTGACTTTATATCACAAATGTCAGTGTGGATTAAGTCTACGGGACTGAAATTCCTTTCAATTAACTTATACGGATACTTAGCATACTTTGATTTTACACAAGTTTGACACTTTGATTTATTGCACTCAAAGTTTGTCAAAACCTCTAAGTTAATCAGTTTTTACAATGTTTTGTAATTAACATGGCCTAATCGTTCATGCCACAAATCATAAGACTCAAGCAAGTAAGAAGAATTTGAACTTTTATTGATTTCAATATTCATTACATTCATTTTGAATAGGCCCTCATTGAGGTAGCCTTTTCCTACATACACTTCTCCTTTACTAAGTACAATTTTTTTGAAAACAAATACACATTTGAATTCGTTTTTGTCTAGAAGTGAAACTGAAATCAAGTTCTTCTGGAACTCCAGAACATACAAGACATTGTTAAGTGTCAACACTTTTATGGAAGTCATATTCAAGCATACTTTTCCTATTCCTTCTACCTTTGTAGTAGCGGAGTTTACCATGTAGATCTTTTCTTCTAGTTGAGCCAGAGCGAATGTAGAAAACAATTCCTTATTAGCATAAATATTGCGGGTGGCAGCAGAATCCATCCAACATTTATGAGGATTTCCCACTAAGTGCATTCGGAAAGCATAGCACATAAATCATCCGTTTCTTTCTTGGACTCAGCCAAATTTGCTTGGTCCTTCTTCTTCCCTTTCTTTGGGGCATGACAATCCATAGACTTATGGCCAATCTTGTCATAGTTGAAGTGGCCAATCTTGCCATAGTTGAAGCACTTTTTCTTGAATTTCTTCTTGGGTTGATTGCTTTCATTTCCAACTTTTTTTCACTTTTTAGAATTGTTTTGGTCATTTTCTACGATGTTTGCTCCATTTATTACAGAATTGCCTCTTGACCTTCTTTCCACAGCCTTATTATCTTCTTCAATGCATAGTCATTCAATCAGGTCTTCGACTGACATCTTCTTACATTTATGTTTCAAATAGTTCTTGAAGTCTTTTCACACAGGTGGTAGCTTCTCTATTATTGCTGCTACTTGAAACTCTTCATTCACAATCAAACCTACAACAAAGGTTATGTGAATACTAAGAACATGTTTAAACTGTTCAACAAAGGTATTTGTTAAAATCATACCTTCCACAAAGAGATCATGGATGATCACTTGCAGTTCCTACATCTGGGAAACAACAGACTTGTTGTCTATCATTCTGTACTCCTAGAATCTTGCAATGAAGAACTTTTTATTTTCGGCATCCTCTGTCTTGTACTTCCGTTCTAGCGCTTCCTATAACTCTTTTGCATCCTTTGTTCTGCTATACACATTGTAAAGGTTATATTGGAGACCACTCAAGATGTAATTCCTGCAAAGGAAATCTGAGTATTTCCAAGCCTCCACAATCACAAAGCGCTCTTATTCAGAGGTTCCCTCGGGAACCTTCGGAGCTTCCTCAAATGTGAACCTTTAAAGACAAAGAGTTGTGAGGTAGAAAAATACTTTTTGCTACCATATCTTAAAGTCAATACCTAAGAACTTTCTGGGTTTCTCCGCTGGTTCCATAGCTTGCGAAGCATTAGTATGACTCGTCGTGGCAATACTAGTTACCGCCATAGTCCTTCCAACATCATGCATTTGACTATCAGTCATCATTTTCCTTTCATCACAAGATAGTACCTTTAGTATATCGAAATACTTATTAAAAAGTTGCAGCAACTTTAAAAACCTCTTGTTTCTAGTTTAACGATGAAGTTTTTATGACTTCCAATCGTCAACTGAGTGATCTTTAACTTGTGATGAAGATTTTATGTCTTCAAATCACTAGTTAAGTTCAAACAGAGTAGAAAGCTTAAAACTTGAATCTCCAAAAAATAAGCAATACAGATTCCGAAATATTATTTCTTAAGATTGTTATTTTCAATATTTTTGGGTACAAGAATCTATATATAGGCAACGACAACTTCAACACAAGTTCAAATCTAAGACAAGAACACTTATGAAGTTCCTTAACACCCTCAACACAAGATTATGAATAATCTATCCAAGAGGTATGTTATATTTTAGAAATGAGATAAAATAGAATGGTAAAGCCAAGTCCCCCAACTTCACGGAGTGTCCTTAAGGAATAAATCTTCTCACTGTTCTCGAGGTTGTGGAATCTTTCTCCTAGGATAAAATGGCTTTCAATCCAAACAATAACGGTACCTCAAATTATTGGATTCGTCGAACTCCTTCAACAGCTTAATGATTACACAGAGTTTTTGTATAAAAGAAGAGTGTTTTTGTTGTCAAAAGTCATGTTTATACCTGAGGAATATATTAGGTATTTATAGACTTAAATGTGTCCTTTCAGAAAGGATGCACTAGTTCAACAGAAAGGCACCTATTCAGTAGCAGTCACGTTGCTGCGCCCAATCTGTGCCCATAGGTCACGTACCTGCGCTGCATCTGCACTTGCAGGTTATCCCACAGTGCAAAATAGTGTACCTTTTACCTCAAAGAAGAAAAATAATTATATCAGATTTTTGGATTAAGTTTTTCACTTGTAACACAAGTTTCAAATAAAATTCGTCTAAAAAGATAGATCTCATCGATCGATCATTTGCCAAATCCAAATCTGAAGCCGAGCGAACAACGACGACGATGACACGAGGCTCCACCTTGTTCTTGCCTCACTATCCATGAAGAGTTAGTGTTCCTTATTAAAAACACTCCAAAGTTCCCTTCCCCATCTATGTGGAATAATTAGTGAACTTTCCAATTTGAGAGTACACTTTTAATTTGGTGTCTCTCTTTCCCTTCACCATTTCCCCTCCATTTTCCATTCACATATACACTTTGAACCCAACAAAGGTTTCACCATTCCATTTCGTCTAATGCCTCTAATATTAGGACAGTGAATCTCCATCTTTTCTAAATTCGTAGGGATGAAGTATGGTGAATCAGAAAAGTCAAGGTCCAAATTTTGACAACTACGTACAACTTCCAATAGAATTTCTTCACAATGATCCAGGATTTCCAGACCAATAGGAGGTTGGTTGTATATGCAGTCTTTAAGGAAGGATTTTGAGAATATATTGACAAGAGCTGTTCTCGATAGATTATCCCATGCCGCCTTTGCCTTTGTTACTGCATCGTGTGATGGTGAATTGTAAAGCCTAAGAGGGAAGTAACACTCACTCTGCCACTCTGTTTTTCACTTTTGTCAAGGAAACTACTTCCGACAAGTCGAAGAAACACATAAACGGCCTAATACATACTTATACTATATAAAACTAAATTTATTTACCCTCCTTCACCATACCAAGTTTAATGAGTGATGTAAAGGACACATACCTTCTGATGATGTCATGTATTAAATAAATATAATTTTATTTTAATCGGGATTCAATCCATTTCATTTTACCCATACCCATTTCTAATTACTCGCAACCTTTTATTTCATCCAACCTGACCCGACCCGATAGAATATAAATCGACAACTCAAACAATCAAAGCCAAAGTTATATACCTCTTACGAACAAAACTTAACTCATCAAATCGGGAGGTGGAATCATTTGAACATTTATTGTTTAGATGTACTTATAGTAATCAGGTTTTGGGATAGGCTCCTAACTAGGTTGGGAGTTAATGTGAAAAATAGTAAATTTAATTTCTTGGATTGAATATACTCCCTCAATCCCAAATTACCCGTCTCAAATTTTCTAATTTGATTTCTCATTTTACTTGTCTTTTTTCATTAATCAAGAAGAGACATTTTTTTTCCATGTTTTACCCTTTGCTTTAATTACTTTTTCTTCAAATTAAAATTTAAATATCATTTAATAGGGGTACTATGGTAAACTAGCCATGTTATTAATTATTTTTTTTCCTATTCAATGTGTCACCTCAATTTGGGATGGGTAATTTGGGACGGAGAGGGTATTTTCTAGTAAGTTGTAGAATATTTAGTGTAATTTCCAGAATAACTAAGTTGAAAAAATAACTAGATATTCTAGGTAATTTTAGGTAGAAGAATCTAGAAAAGTATAGTATGGTTATTTGATATATGATTTAGGAAAGATCTAGATATTAGAGGTGCTAGATATTTGCGGGAGATATTTGTGGAAGAGCATAGGACACTCTAGATTTGTAGTATCTAGAATCATCCTACACAAGTATAAATCGAGGATACATTAGGCATTTGTAACCAATCCAAAAACAATCTAATTCAAGAAGTTTTCTTCCATAACAAAGCTTTTCTTTCCATATCTTTCTCTTTATAATTGAATATTTTGATCTTAGTTAACGATCTTGGGTTAGCAGAAGGTCTCTCCAATTTCACATTTCTTTTGCTATTTCTCTACAGTTAATAGATGTATTGGTACATGATAACAAGAATTGGACTAGATATGCACACTAGCAAAGAATAAAGTTGCTCCGCTGAAATGCTCTGTTGTATCTCTACAATGGTTATCTGTAGCATCTAGAGAGACAAGTTGCAATTCACAAGAAATACCTTGAGATTTTAGAAGGGACAAGTTGCAGTCACAAGAACATGTCATGATATAGCTTTGCATTTACATATTCAAGAGAGAAATAATGCATCATGGCAAAATAAGCTAAATATGCTGAATCACTTTCCTTAGGAGTCTTTTTGCTTTGTTTATAGTTTTATGTTTTTTTTGGCTATTCTAGAAACTGTAATGAAGTATGTTAAGATAGAATAGACTACTGGTAGTATTTTTTGTGGAGGTAGATGGTCAGTTTTTACCTGATTTTGTAATGATTCACTTTTTTTTTATTAATGAAAAAGCAATCTGTTAAAAAAATCAAACTTGTCAAATCAACCCGATGGAAGAGACGATGAACTCATTTTCCGGGTGTTTTGTTGTTCATAATCATAAGCCCAATCTCCATTGCTTCTATAATAAAAAATCTAACTTCGTTGTTGTTCATAGTCGTGTCATATTGAAAATTAGGATTACTATCGATTTCATAGGTTACAAACTAGGGTTACAGTCGATTTCAAAGGTTACAAGCTAGAGTTACAGTCGATTACAATTGTGCTACATAGCTAAATGGTTATCCCCATGTCTTAATTACTACTAGCTAAATGGTTAACCCCATGTCTCAATTATTACTATTTTAAAGATTTTTCTTGCGATTTGATCTAGAATTTTTGCTCGTCTTTATTTTGTTTTTCAAAATTACAATGTTAATGACTGGGTGTAGGCATTAATATGTAATAAAAGAAGTTGTGACACTTATAATTATAGCATAATAGATGTTTTTGTTCTTTTGGTGTTTATTATTGCTTAGGTCATGGTCAAGGATAAAACTTGACACTGATGTCATGATCATGGATAAATAAGTTGAGATACTTATACTAATTTCAGATTGTTAAAATGAGTTTTGAACTAATCACTTTAAGAGTTTATCATGATGGTATTTTGAACAAGGAAAAAGAAAAGGGGGGAAAATCATATGTTGGTGGAAAAACTACTGAGTTTTTAAATGATGATATAGATAGATTGTCTTATTTTGAATTAAGAAATTATGTGAATTATCTAGGATATGACCTTGGACAATACTTACTATATGTGAGGTTGTCTAAGAATTCTAAAATTTTCATAGAAATTAATTCGGCTCAGGACACAATTGAAATTTTCCAATGCTTGAATGATGGAGATATTTAGAAGCATAATATCACGTGGTTGTTGACCCTCTTTTGGCCCCACCTTTATTGAAACATTTAGGTTATGTGAAAGTGACGTATCTTTTGATAAAGACAATGAAAAAGACATTGGGGGTTTTGAGAGAGCATTTAACAATAGTAAAAATATACCTCTTAGAAATCCAAATACACTTCCATTTGCTTAACCTTCTACAGATCCAAAAATCTCTCTTATAGCTCCTACCCTTCGTATTGTCTATGCTTCCACTAATCATATCCTTCCTTCTATCTAACCTTTTACTACTTCTATTCCTCTTGTTATTGCTTATACTACTACTGAATCTTTATAAACTAGGAATGAGATTGATGGGGCTAGATCTGATTAGATTAGACACATAATCAATTAATGAAGGAGTAGATATTGGAAGTGATATGAATGAAGAGTTAAGAGGTCTTGGGGAGGAAAAAAGAAATAAAAAAAAGAAGAGCAGAGAGAGATCAGTTATTCTTAAACATGTTAAGTTAGGAACTGAAAAAAAGTTCAGATGTTGTCTATGATGGATTTGCAGGTGGTGATAGAAACAATTTGGAGAAGCTGGCTTTGGAACAGATTTAGAAGACTTAATGATGATTAAATAGAGGTTGAATAGAGAGTTAAAGAACATGTTATAGTGTTGAATAATAAGCCTTCTATTTAATTCATAGAAAATATGTGTGCTTCGGAGTCCCTGATGAAACAATAAATTAAAATTTTACCATGACTATAATCTTTAAAAAGAGGCAAAAGCAAACCCAAACTTTAGAAGCTCTGAAAGAAAAAAGGTAAATAAGCATGTATATGATTTAGAATATCAAAAATTTGTGTGGGAATTAGGACTTGTGTTTGAGAGTATTAACAAATTTAAAGTTGTTACTACTAAATATCTTGTTGCTGAATATGTTGCTATTGAAAAACATGTTAATAAACCTACAAGGATAAGGGTTAGGCGTACAATTCATTTTCCTTGACTTCTATCTACTAAATTTGATCTAGAATCGTGAACTTTGTTTTTAAGACCTACAATCCAATTCATAAGTGTGACCCTACTAATAGGAAAAAACTTTGCAATACTAAGTTCTTAGCGGTAATAATTCATTTCATGTTACTAAATCACCACATTTGAAGGGCCTATGATATGAAAATTTTCTTAAAATAACTAGAAGAATTCATAATGACTTAGTTTAAATAAATTCAGAGTATAAAAAATTTTGTGAATAGGTTGATGTCATTCCAACATAGTTTCGCTATAGCAGTGTTGTGGTAACGGCCTGTCTACCACTATAACGGGGTATCGAAAAATAGCCCACCTAAATTTTTAAAAGCTCTTTGTTCTTTTCAGTTGTAAACTAGAATGAGATTTTATTCTAAGAATCCCTTAAGGTTGCCTCAAGGGTCTGGAGCAATGGAGAAGAAGGAGTACGCTTAAAAGAGATAAAATCTGATATTTTCTTATGGCATTCACATTAGATATTGCTAGAACAGAGTAATGATTACAAGTTCATGTCTTCATAGAAGCTGTTTGATGCCTAGGTAGGATTGGTCTAATTGAGTAGTACACCTTTGTTAGAAAATGTATGCATAATGTAGATTGATGGGAGATTTCATGCTTAAGTCTACGGACAAGATTTTTAGATGGATAAATTGATAACTTAAGGCTATATAAATAAGACATATTTCGTAGTAGGCGTTGTATTGTTATTGATGTTGCCCTATTATTCTTGTACATATAAAATCAACTAGTCAGTATAAATGAATTGGTTATACTGGTGTGTTGTTGATTAATTTGAATAAGTGCTAATAGGGTTGATGTGAGAACCTTAGAACTTGCTCAGTTAGGTAGATCGTGAGGTACAGAGAGGACTTAGCATTGATATGAAAGTTGGGGGAAGTAACTGAGTTGTAGTTAGAAGAGTTATGTGCATCATTGGTATTAATAAATAAAAGGTGATCCTAAGATAATGTGTACTTGCTTTTATATGTTAATTGACCTTGAATGTTGTTAGTGGTGGAGAAGGATAGGTTACAGTTAAATTGGAGTTAAAAAATTAAGTTAATTTATGGGTGTATGTTAATTATCTATTTTTCTACTTGCTGTAATAAATATTATTGAATGTTGACTTGTTGTATAATTATATCACCTGAAGTAGGATTATATAAAAAGAGTTTGTTTTAATATGCAAGTGTGGTTGAATTATCTCATTATGTGATTGTACATGTCATGGTATTGTTTGATATTGTGAGATGAACTGGTAAATCTTGATCATCATGGAATTAGTGAATTTCAAAAGGTATCAAGGTGGAGACGTTGGAATAAGAATGGTATAGCACTTAATTTGGGATAGAGGGACATGCACTGGCTATCTAGGTTATTTTGATACATGAACTGAGTTCATCCCCTACAAGCTGCTGGTCATGGATAATGAATATTTATAAGATGCTTGACATGTGTGTATAGGTATTGGAAGGTTTGACAGTTCCTTGAATGAATTTGATTATATGAATGTTTGGTTCTTTTGTTCCTAGAGTGAAGTGAATTATATTGTTGTGTTAATTAGATCCATGAGTAATCCAAAATCTTGATGTACTTGAACTTAATGTTGTTGAATTTCAATAAGAGATAATTATGAAAAGGTTGAGTTATCTACTTTTTTGAGTCATGAAAATTGACTTGGGTTAAATATTTGTGTTGTACTATACTTTCCTTATTTACTTGATTGATTGTTATGTGAGTTCGTAAAGAAAGACTAACTAAAGGTATTAATTATTAAAGGTGATTTATCTAATTTTTTTGTTTGTATCCAGAGAAATTATTGCTTAAATTACGGGTTGAATGATTGATCCTAAGTAACATACTTAGGTCGGTTTGTATAACAAATATGTGTCAAAAAAGACTCATTTGATATCCCTAACCCAGGTAGTGTTTTGCAATGTCCCGAGTATGCACCCCGATGCTACACGGTGCTTACGACCTTGAAGGACCACAAGCTAATCCATGACTAATATCTGTTATGAGCACTGAAAAATTACACATAAATAATAATAATAATAATAATAATAATACTGAGATAAATGCAGAAATAAAGCTAAAGTCGCCATAAGGATCACAACTGAAAACAAAATACTAAAAACTGAATATCTGTCTGAAATATTCTAGTCTGAAAAGCCTCTAACTGAACTGTCTGAATGTGGAGTTGATGGGACAAGTCCCCAACTAACTTCAACTACTGTATTACTGATAAACTGATAACTGAAATAAAAGCATGCCCTCGATGGATAAGGACTCACTACTAAATCTGCTGCTAATAATCTGGATTGCTAAGTGCGGTTAGGAGCTCGTACTGAACCTATGATATAAGACATCATAGCGCAAAATAAAGGTATGCGTTAGTACTTTGAATGTGCTGGTATTCTAGGTGAGGTAAGGATGAATGCATGAGTTCATATACATGAATAATAACTAGCTGAGTAACATGGATATAGCTGAATGAGAGTACATGTATAACTGAAACTAGTGAAATACTGATTATGCAATACTGTGCACATATCTACATATATTATGTCTGAGATCATAGTCACACTAGATACTGAGTTCTGATAACTAAATAACTGATAACTGTATTACTGATAGCTAGGTGACTTTTCTGACAGTCCTAATTCTGTAGAACTGAACTGAGTTTTATACTGAGTTGGGTGACTGTGTCTGACAGTCCTGATTCTGTAGAATTGAACTGAGTTCTATACTAATACTGAAACTAAAATTGTGGGAGATAATTATCTAACCAACATACCCCTCTCTGAACTGATTGGGGTCCAACCTGTAACACCAGCTGAAAGGGTGTCAGTACCGTGCCAAGGGTAAAGGCAAGCTAAAGAGTCACCCTCATCTGGCAAGTGCTTTGTACGAGAACGGTGGTACCCTCAACTGGCAGGTAGAACACCTTATCAACCCTCAACTGGAAGGTTAATGTCTCAACCTACGCTGGCTACGTAGTTCTAGAACGCAAGGAATGCTTCTAAGGATCACACCCTCTACTGGCAGGTGATTCCCCATCCTTGGATTCACTCGACGATGAATCCTACTCCAACTGAATAGACACTAAACTAATTTCTAAATTGTACTAGGATGGACTGAACTGTTACTAGTCGTGTTAACTAATTGAACTGGACTGAGTTTACTAAGTTTTATTATCTGACTGAATACACTGAGTTCTGAACTGTATAATGAACCGAGACTGTGATGGATTACTGAGTGCTACTATTTGTGATGCTACTGAGACTGTTCTATAACTACATAACTCTAGGTAACCAACTATATTTTTAGGTATTGAATACCCCCAGGACTCGATAGCATGAAAAGTAAAGCATAGCATAAACTTGAAAAGCATAACAATGTTCACTTGCTCACAACTCGTTCATAGAGGCATTCTATCAAACACTTGTAAGATATAAGCTTGCGCATATGCTAGTATATCATGATTTTCACATTTAATTCACATGAGCAATTTATCAAGAACTTGGAGAACATAATCTATGCACATGATACTAAACAACATGTAGGCATCATAATTTCAAATCCCAATTCAAAAATCAAGGGCTTTTAATATGAATACACATAATACTACACACATGATAAATAATTCACATGAAACTTGGAATAAACCATGGATTAGAACACAATTAACATCATAATTGTGAATACACTCAAATCCCACATGGAATTCATGAAATCAATTAACTTGTAGTTTAAAAGAGTTTCTTGAACTCCAAGGGTGGAAGAAAACCCTTGGATGAACATTTCACATACATGGATGCTTGAGTTTATGAAGATTGATGGGTTGTTCTTGAAGATTTGCTCTTGAAATTAAAATATGTAGGGTTTGTTCTTGAGTAGCTTTGAGAGAATTTGGAAGAAAGTGAGCAATTTAGTCTCTAGGGTCATTTCATTTTATGTTTTGGGGCTGAAAATGGGTGGGATAGTAACCTAAATACCCCTCTGAATGCGGGTTTTTTGATGACTAAAAACCTGTCCAGTGATGCACAAACTGACGTGTCGCATTGATGGCATCAACGCGATGACCAACTCACCATATCAAGTTTGCGTTGGTTCACTGGAATTGCACTGAAAGTTGGGGGAAAATTAACTGTTGATGTAATGAGCAATGCGATGTGTCGAGTTTGCATTGACTCACTAGAATGTGGCATTGGGAGCTGAGAAAAATATTTATCGATGCGATAGGCGACATGGCGTGTAGAGATCGCGCCGATCCACTATTTTGGATTTCCAAATGTGCCTCAAACAATGTTTAAAAAATTCAAAACTCACCCGAAGTGACCTACTGACATTCTTGATCATGAATAAACCTAAATATCGATACTTTAAGGTTATAAGGGTTGTGAAATAGGATCTCCAACTTACGAAGGCTAAAATACTCCTAAGTATAAACACTTAGCTGAAATTTTTCTAAGTCTGGGACCTCTTTTCAAGATTTAACGGACTGAGTTAAGCTTAGAATTTTGTGGGGTCTTACAATATTTCCCCCTTGGAAACATTCGTCCTCGAATGAGACTGACTAAGATGAGAATACTGATAGACTGAATTTACATATACTGAACACGCACAACTGAAGCGTGATTACATAACTAAAAGTACTGATATACTGAGTTATCATACTGACATGCATAATTGAAGCATGACTGATTTATAAAAACATGACACATGACTGAGCTGTTTCATAAAGATATGCATAATATGAGAATGCTATGCAGCTGAATTGACACAGAATTGTAAAGGTAGTCTGAGCATGGAACTGAGTAAATTTAAGAAAAACTGGTACCTTGAGCTGAGTCTAAGTTTGCGGAAAAGAGGTGAGGGTACTTGGTCCACATATCTGCTTTAGCTTCCCAAGTAGCTCCCTCAACGGACTGATTTCTCCAAAGAACTTTGACTCACGAAACTTCTTTATTCCTTAGTCTACGAATCTGATAATCAAGGATTTCGACTGGAACCTCTTCGTAAGAGAGATTGTTCTGAACATCTACACCCTTTATAGGGACTACAATTGCTGGGTCACCTATACATTTCTTTTACAAGGAGATATGAAACACTGGATGGACTGAAGCTAAATCTGAAGGCAACTCAAGCTCATAAGCTACCTTTTCAAAACAGGTGAGAATTTGGTAAGGACCGATATACCGGGGACTGAGCTTCCCCTTTTTGCCAAACCTCTTCATTCTTTTCATAGGAGAGATTTTCAAATACACATAGTCACCAATCTCAAACTCGAGATCCTTTTTTCGCACATCTGCATGCAATTTCTATCGGCTCTAAGCTGTCTTAAGCCTTTTCCCGATCAACTAAACTTTTTTTAAGGTATCAAATACCAAGTCAGGCCCTACCACTATGGCCTCACCCACTTCAAACCAACCAATGGGAGATCTACATATCTTCCCATAGAGCACTTCAAATGGAGCCATCTGAATTCTGGAATGGTAATTATTGTTATACGCGAACTCAATCAAGGGAAAGTGGTCATCCCAACTACCCTTAAAGTCAATGGCACATGCCCTTAACATATTTTCAAAGTTTGAATGGTCCTCTCTGCTTGACTATCCATTTGAGGGTAGAAGGCTATACTGAGGTGAACTTGGGTACCTAGACCCTTTTGGAACGCTTTCCAGAAATGAGAGGTGAATTGCGTACCTCTATCTGAGATAATGGATAATGAAACTCCATATAATCTGACCAACTCTCTAACATAGAGCTTGGTAGGAAATGAGCTAATTTGGTCATCCCATCCATAATGACCCAAATTGAATCATGCTGATAACCAGTATGGGGCAAACCTATCACAAAGTCCATGTTCACTTCCTTCCACTTCCACGTGGGAATACTGAACTCTTTTATGGAACCACTAGGTTTCTGGTGCTCAATCTTAACCTGCTGATATGTCGAGCACTTAGCTACAAACTCTATAATGTCTCTCTTTATACCACTCCATCAATAGATCTCCCGCAAGTCATAGTACAACTTAGTGGCCCCTGGATGAATAGAGTAATGCGCACCATATGATTTTGTAAGAATTCGTTGCCTCAAGACATCTATACCTGGCACGCATAACCGACTCTGGTAATGCAACACACTATCTCCACCTTGGGAGAAAACCTCTACTTTTTGTTCTTTGACTGACTCTTTTAACTTGACTAAACTGGGATCTCTGTCCTATTTTTCCTTTAATTTGGAAACTAGAGATGATTCTGAACTGTTCTACACCGACGCAATTCCCTCTGCTGAATTGACTAAGCAGACACCTAGTCAAGTAAAATGATGAACTTCCTAAACAACTTCTTATTATTATCCTCCACGTGAGCAACACTACCTATAGACATCCTACTGAGAGTATCAGCCACTACATTAGCCTTGCTCAGATGGTATAGGATATTCATATCATAGTCTTTCAACAACTCCAACCACCTTCTCTGACATAGGTTTTGATCTTTCTAAGAAAACATATATTGCAGGTTCTTGTGGTCTGTGAACACATCCACATGTACCTCATACAAATAGTGCCTCCAAATCTTTAAGGAAAATACTATAGCTGCTAACTCAAGATCATGAATGGGGTAATTCTTTTCATAGGGCTTAAGCTGTCTAGATGCATAGGCTATGACCTTACCTCTATGCATCAAAACACACCCCAAACCAACTCTGGAAGCATCGCAATATACCATAACCCATCTGAACCATCTGGTAGAGTCAAAACTGGGGTTGTAGTAAGTCCAGTCTTCAACTCTTGAAACTCTTCTCACAAGAATCTGAGGGGATGCAATAGACGAAAATCCCTCAATAAACCATCGGTAATAGCCGGCCAAGCCCAAGAAGCTTCTGATATCTGATGGAGAGATGGGTCTGGGCCAGTTTCTTACTACTTTGATTTTTTGGGGATCAACCCTATTGTAATCATCGGAAATGATATGGCCAAGGAAAGCTACTAACCTTAGCCAAAATTTGTACTTATTGAATTTGGTGAACAACTGATGTTTTTTGAGAGTCTATAATACTATTCTGAGATGGTCTGCATAATCATGCTCACTGTGGGAGTAGGCAAGAATATCATCTATGATGATTATGACGAACATATCTAAGTAATGCTTGAACACACGGTTCATCAAGTCCATGAAAGCTATTGGGGCATTGGTAAGACCAAATGACATGACTAAGAATTTAAAGTGACTATACCGAGTTCTGAAGGCTATTTTTGGAATGTCACGTTCTCTGACTCTGAGCTGATGATAGCCTGATCTGAGGTCTATCTTAGAAAAGTAACTGGCACCCTAAAGTTAGTTAAACAAGTCATCGATTTTGGAAAGTGGATACTTGTTGTTGACCGTAACTTTATTTAGCTGACAGTAGTCTATACACATTCAAAGAGAACTATCTATCTTACGCATGAATAAAACTAGTGCACCCCATGGGGAAATATTGGGTCTGATGAATCTCTTATCTAAGAGATTCTTTAACCATTCTTTTAAATATTTGAGTTCTATAGGTGCCATTCTGTATGGTGGGATAGAGATGGTCTGACCATCTAGAAGAAGGTCAATTCCAAAGTCAATTTCCCTTTCGGGAGGAACTTTGAGAAGATCTTCAAAAAACACATCAGGAAATTTACATGCTACTGATATTGATACAAGATTAGGGGTCTCTGAACTAGAGTCTTGAACTCGAACAAGATGATACACACATCCCTTAGATATCATTTTTCTCGCCCTAAGGTAAGAAATAAGCTGACCCCTAAGTGCTGAAGTACTACCCCTCCACTTAAGGATAGGTTTATTCGAAAACTGAAAGTGGACAATTCTGTTTCAACAGTCAACTGAAGCATAGCACGAATGAAGCCAATCCATCGTAAGAAGGACATCAAAATCTATCATCTCTAATTCTACTTATTCTATTGAAGTGACTTTCTAAGATACCATAATCGGACAGTTCCTGTATACCTGCTGGGCTATAATAGATTTACCCACTGGGGTAGAGACTGAAAATATCTCTGCTAAGATTTTGGGACTGACTCTGAAGTCAACAACTATTTAAGGAGTCACATAGGACAAAGAATCTCCTGGATATAGTAAAGCATAAACATGTAAATGATAAACTTATAATATACTAGTGAACACATCAGGAGAACTTTTCTGATTCTATCGGGACTGAAGAGCATAGAGTCTATTTGGGTGTTGCCCGCTGGTGGCACGGGAAGCGGCACCCTGCTGATTCGGGCAACCAGACTGAGATGAAAGATGATTATACTTACCCTGAGAAGTTTCCTGGCTTACCATATCCAAAACATACATCACTTACAGCCCTGAAGACATCTTGGTAGTTTCTGCCATATTTTTGGCAAAGATGGTTTATTCGGGCACTGCTAACACTACCTTGAGGTTTAGGGACTGGTGCCCTATCTTTATTACAGTCTATAAATTTTGGCATTAGACAACTGGCTAAGGACAAAGATAGCATTGAGGATTTCAGGTGGAACTGAGAACGATTTCCACTTTTTGACTTAGGTTGGGTAAAGTTGAAGCTACCTATTCTAGCTTTTTTATTCTCTGTCTCCTTCTCTTTATTCTTAGCCTCCTATATATGCTGAGCATGCACTATGAGCTTAGATATATCCATCTCCTTAATCATCATTACGGTCCTACACTCCTTGACCACACTATTAGACACACCCGACATAAACTTACTCATCTTGGATCTGCTATCGGCTACCACATAAGGAGCATATCTGGCTAATTGAGTGAACTTGAGACAATACTCTTTCACTGTCATGTTACCCTACTTTAGATTAATAAACTCCAACACGTTCTCTTTCCTCAACTCCAGTAGGAAGAACTTATTAAGAAAAGCAGCGGCAAACTCCTCCTATTCTACGAGCCCTACATTATTGGGCCTCTCTGACTTTCACTACTTAAACCATGAGTGAGCCACATCCTGTAATTGATATGCGGACAACTAAGAACTCTTACTAGCTTTCACCCTCATAATTTCTGTGATATTCTGCACCTGATCAAGAAATTCTTATGGGTTCTCCTCTGACTTAGACCCGATAAAAGCTCGAGGGTTCATTCGAGTGAAATCCTAAATTTTGGCTGTAGCAGTATTGGCCACTAGGTTGGTCAGAACGATAGTTGTGCATTCATTTTAGGCTACCACTGAATTGTCTAGGGTAGTAAATGCGGCCCTAAATTCTGTATGGGAGACATGCTCATCCAGGGGATCTGCCTGAATGGGCTGAGAGGTTGGCTGATTTTCTATTCTCCTTCCATTGTTCTTTTTAGGAGGCATGTTCTATAAATGGAAGTAATAAAGGGATTAGACTAAGACTGTAACTTGAGTTAATGCTCACTCCCACGATATGAATAGTGAAAGAAGGGAATATTTTTCTAAAAATGGCTCATAGCCTCTTGTCCATAAGTGTGACGCGCTACACATCCATGCACAAGACTCTACTAGTCGTTGCTTTCAAACTCCCTAGGACTTTGTTGAACCTTAGGCCCTGATACTAAGTTTGTAATGCCCCAAGTCTACACCCCAGATGCTACACGGTGCTTATGACCCTGAAAGACCACAAGCTAACCCATGACTGATATCTTCTATGAGAACTAAATAATCACACAACAATAACAATAATAATACTGAGATAAATGCAAAAATTAAGCTAAAGTCTCCATAAGGTTCAAAACTAAAAATAAAATATTGAATACTGATAAATGAATACTGAAAACTGACTATCTGTCTAAAATATTCTAGTCTGAAAAGCCTCTAACTGAACTGTCTGAATGTGGAGTAGATGGGATAAGCCCCTAACTAACTTCAACTACCGAACTACTAATAAACTAATAAATAAAATAAAAGTATGCCCTTGATAGATAAGGACTCACCGCTAAATTTGTTGCTGATAATTTGGGCTGCTAAGTGCGATCAGGAGCCTGTGCGTTTGAACCTATAATATAAAACATCATAGTGTAAAAGAAAGGTATGCGTTAGTACTTTAAATGTACTGGTATGCTAAGTGAGGTAAGGCTGAATACATGAGTTCTTATGCATGAATAATAACTGTCCGAGTAATATGAATATAACTGAATAAGAGTACATGTATAACTGAAATTAATGAAACATTTATTATGCAATACTGTGCACATATCTACATATATTGTTTCTGAGATCATAGTCACACTAGATACTGAGTTCTGATAACTGAATAACTGATATTTGAGTTTACTGATAACTATATTACTGATAGCTGGGTGACTATTTCTGACAGTTCTAATTTTGTAAAACTAAACTGAGTTCCATACTGAGCTGAGTAACTGTGTCTGACAGTCCTGATTCTATAGAACTGAATTGAGCTCTATACTGAGACTAAAACTGAAACTGTAAGAGATAATCATCTAACTAATATGCCCCTCTCTGAACTGATTGGGTTCCAATTTGTAACCCCAGTTGGAAGGGTGTTAGTACCATGCCAAGGGTAAAGACAAGTTGAAGAGTCACCCTTATCTGGTAGGTGCTCTATACGAGAATGGTGGTACCCTCAACTGGTAGGTAGAACACCTCATAAACCTTCAATTGGTAGGTTAATGTCTTAACCTACACTGGCTACGTAGTTCTGGAATACAGGGACTGCTTCTAATGATCACACCCTCTACTGGTAGGTAAGTCCCCATCCTTGGGTTCACTCAGTGCTGAATCCTACTTCCAACTGAATAGACACTGAACTAATTTCTAAATTGTACTAGGATGGACTAAACTATTACTGATCATGTTAACTGACTGAACTGGACTGAGTTTACTGAGTATTGTTATCTGACTGAATACATGAGTTTTAAACTGTATACTAAACTGAGACTATGATGGATTATTGAGTGCTACTATTTGTGATGCTACTGAGATTATTCTGTAACTATATAACTCTAGGTAAGAAGCTAGATTTTTGGGTATTGAATACCCCCAGGACTCAATAGCATGAAAAGTAAAGCATAACATAAACTTGAAAAGAATAACAATGTTCACTTGCTCACAACTAGTTCATAGAGGTATTCCATCAAACATTTGTAAGATATAAGCTTGCACATATTCTAGTATGTCATGATTTTCACATTTAATTCACCTGAGCAATTTATAAAGTACTTAGGGAGCATAATCTATGCACATGATACTAAACAATATGTAGGCATCATAATTTCAAATCCCAATTCAAAAATCAAGGGCTTTTAACATGAATTCACATGATACTACACACATGATAAATAATTTCACATAAAACTTGGAATAAACTATGGATTAGAATACAATTAACATCATAATCATGAATACACTCAAATCCCACATGGAATTCATGAAATCAATTAACTTGTAGTTTAAAAGAGTTTCTTGAACTCCAAGGGTGGAAGAAAACCCTTGGATGAACACTTCACATAACTAGATGCTTGAATTTATGAAGATTGATGGGTTGTTCTTGAAGATTTGCTCTTGAAATTAAAATATGTAGGGTTTGTTCTTGAGTAGCTTTGAGAGAATTTGGAAGAAAGTGAGCAATTTAGCCTCTAGGGTCATTTGATTTCATGTTTTGGGGCTAAAAAAGGATGGAATAATGACCCAAATACCCCTCTGAACGTGGCTTTTCTAATGATTGAAAACGTGTCTAGTGACACAGACCGATACACCATGTTGATGGCATCAACACGATAACCAACGCGTCATGTCGATTTTGCATTGTTTCACTGGAATTGCACTAAAAGTTGGGGAAAAATTAACTGTCGACGTGTTGTTTTCACTTCGACTCCTTTGAATTTGGAACTGGGAGATGAGTAAAATATTTATCTACGCGATAAGTGATGCGACGCATCGAGATCACGTTGATCCACTGTTTTGGATTCCCAAACGTGCCTTAAATGATGTTTGAAAAATTTGAAACTCACCCGAAGTGACCTACTGACATTCCTAATCATGAACAAACCTATAAATCTATACTTTAAGATCATAAAGGTCGTGAAATAGGATCGCCAACTTAAAAAGGCTAAAATACTCTTAAGTATAAACACTTAGATGAAATTTTTCTAAGTTTGGACCTCTTTTCAAGATTTAACGGACTGAGTTAAGCTTAGAATTTTGCGGGATCTTACATATTTAAACTTCATTATTGGTAATGAGTCTAAATTTAATATTTTATTATTTATCTGGGTATTTTGAATAATTTTATTTCATTAGGGTCATTAATTGAATAAATAACATATATATAGTTAAGAGTGGGAGATAATACCGAGAGTAGTAACTGGGAGGCTGGTCAAAAATATAAGTTGGCTTTATTTTTATGAGTGCATGTTTAATTTTTGATATTTATGATGTGGTTATGTGATTTAACTTAGGTTGACCAATGAATCTTATCAGTATGTGTTGTTGTACTAATGCTACTATTATTATTAGGGTATAGTCTATTGCAAAATCGATTGGGGTTTCATTGCTTGAAGCGGCTGGAGATCTTCAGCAGCTTCTGTACTCTTATTCCCTTAATGAAAATTGAATCTTATATATTGTCCTTACCTTATAGAGCTTGTATCTTTTTAGACCAGATCTTTGGGATAAAGAATTTTCTTTGATATACTTACAGAATTGTAATAAGTTTTTATAATATTTAAAAAGTTAATACATTTCTATTATGACTTCCGCATACACTAATTGGGCAGTTAGAATTCTCCTATCTAGGTGAAGAGTATGTGCTTTCACAATCCAATTAGTTGGAATTTTAAATAGCAGCCACTACAATGAGGGGATAAAGGAACAACCCAACATTAGAATCCTTGAGTTTTAACTACTTATTAAGAAGGAATTAGATTTACATGTTGGAAGAACTGTAAGTAGGAGAGCTAGAAATAAAGTGTTAGCTAAATTAATGGATTGTTATAATTTTGAATTTGAGAGAATTTCAGATAAAATAATGAGTTTCTAAGATCAAAATTCAGATAGTACATGTGTAGTTAAGCTTCATAATGAAACATGTAAAGGTGGTAACAAAATATTTCAAGGCTTTTACATATGTTTTCATGAAATGAAGAAGTCCTACTTAGCTGGTTGTAGAAAGTGCATTGGTTTGAGTGGTTGCTCTTTGAAGAGAGTCTCAAAAGACAGTTAATGATTGTTGCTTGTAAGGATGAAAATAATGAAATATTGTGACTAACATGAGTAGTAGTTGAGATTAAAAATCAGTTTACTTGAAGTTGATTTATCAAGAATGTAAAAAAAGATCCTCAACTGGAAGATGGAACAGATTTGGCAATGATAAGAGACATATAGAAGGTAAGAATTAATAATTTAATTCACTTTATATAACTGAATATTTATTTAACTCATTGATGTGTTTCCTATTTTTTTGTTTCTTTTAGGATTTGAAAACTGCTCTACAAGAATATCTATCCAATCTTGAACATAGAATTTGTGATAGGCATATTCGTACAAACTAGTCAAGTCCTCTATATGTAGAGGCATGAAGAAAAAATTCTTTTGAAGGCGTGCAAGGTCTATTTTTAAGGCTAAGTTGAGAGATGACATTAGCTATATGAAGATGTTGGGTGAAAAAAAACCATTTAGATAAGTTATTGTATTATTAACCCGGAAAGATGAAGCAAGAGTTACTTCATCTTTTCCATAAAATGTGACATTATAGACAACAACATGGAGAAATTTTTTACTATGCAAATATTAGTAGCAAGGCACAACACTATAGTTATAATATTAGAAGAGAGAAGGGTGAAAATAATTTTAAAATAAAAAAGTAGGGCAAATGATAGTTTTGCAATAATTGAATCAGTGATATTTCCCTGATAGCCATGAAAGTTCTGACATATAATACAACTAGGTGTATGAAGTGCAGCATTGAATAAAATTTTGAAACAAAGTATGAAGTTCTTGATAGAGAATACAAATATATTGTGGATCCTCCCAAACAACCTTGTAGCTGTAGAGCATGGATATTGAAAGGTATACCATGGATTATACAATAACGGTTCTTCACCATAAAAAGTTGGGTCCAGCTAACTATATCTCTCACTGGTATAAAAGAGATACATTAACACATATATCTACTTCATTCGACCAATTCTAAATATGAAATATGGTCCGAATTTTAAAGCATTTATGTTATACCATCCTATCTAAGGAGGAAGTTAGGTAGACTTATCAATAATAGGAAGAAATGGCAAGGTGAAACCAACAAAAAAATTTAGAAATTATTCAAAAGGAGGGTTAAGATGTTATGCAGTACTGTCATCATAAAGGTCACAAGAAAAGAAGTTGTCCCATAGGTGCATCAGCTATTGACACTAGTGTAAACCTTAGCCCAAGTTCATCCACTACTACAAGTCCAATTATAGGTCTAAGTGTAGACCAACTTCTACTGTAACACCTACTGCTGAAAGAAAAAGGGGTAGAATAAGGGTTGTCAAATGTTTCCCCAATTGAAAAAGAAAGGGATAGATCGAAGAATTCAACAGAAAAGGTATTTTATTTAATATCTGTATTGCAAACTAGATGTTTTACTTAATATTTTATTCCTTTGTTTTTAGAGGTAGGTACTAGCAGATAAAAAATGGTTAGAATAGTTGTACTTCACACACGAAGTGAATATAATATTCTTAATTTAAGTCCTTAGTTTTGATGATCAATAAATTATGTGTTGAGACTTGGTTCCTGAAGAATGTATGATGACAAAGATACAACTACTTAGGGACCTGGTTGGCTGCCTACACGTTGCTATCATGCATAGCTGAATGAAAATACAAAGTCGGTGGAAAAAGCTGTTGCGATTTTTTGGCCTCAACCAATGAAATTTATCCTAGATTTATTTGCCTCATATATATTAATTATCTTCTATAACAATAAAATTAATATTCCATATTCTCACAACAAAATATCTCTCTTGAAGCTCGTGTATCAAAGTCTTTTTAGAAACAGGGAATTGATCGCTCACAAATTATATTTCATGTTCTTCTTGTAATTGAGTCTTTGTATTGTGATTAAAATATTGCCTACTGTCTTTGTCTATTATTAGTAGGTATTTTGTTGTAAGTTCCAAAACTCATTATTGTCATCTAGAGTTATGATATGATTTCAAAGAGTACAAGACCTTTCTCAAGGAGCCAAGTTTAAGACATACTCAAGAAGAAGAAAGTGTGTGAAGGCCATTTAAACCAATCCAAAGAATTGCACAAGTTTAAGAGAGGAGAAGGAATCTTACACTCCAAGGGCACCTATTCCTTGGCTTCATTAAGGGCATTGTAGTCTTTTATGTAATAGCTATAAATGGACTTTTAGGCTTCTATTTTCATTAGCTATTGATGAATACTGAGTGAATTCTTTTTGAACTTCTTTCTTCTCTCTTGTGATTTGAAATCCAAAACTAGGGTAGCCTTGAGTGTGGATTCACTTGGGTTGGAAATTGGCTTAGAAACATTGGTGCTAGGGGAAGCTTGATTCCCTTTCGTATCAACGTAAGAGTGTGATATTTCTATTGTGAGTTTTAGAGGGTTTTGGTGTTTGATACACACCTTAGTTCCTATTGCTTGTAATAGTGTAAGACCCCGCAAAGTTTCCTCGTCGTTAAAGCCTTCCGAGCGAGCCAAAAGAAGCCTTACACTTAGAATTTTAGATAAGTGCTCAACACTTAGTTTATTTTTGAGCCTTCAAACTTAGAGGAACTTATTTTGTGACCTTCCCGATCTCTGATTTTTAATTTTCAAGTTGCGTTTTGATGAGGCAAGTCAAGAGTACATCTTAGGTAAGTTTCAGAATTTTTTTGGATAGTGTAAGGGCATGTTTGGTTGCCCAAATCAGTAGCTAAAGACTCTAACAAGGCTCGGCCTTGGTTCTCCCCTATCTGAAGAAAGGCTCCACCCTTGTATTCCCCTTAGGCCAAAAATCTTCAGATCTTCTACTATTATTTTAAGAGTATGATTGGTATTTTCTATTCCCTTTTTAACCTTAACACGGGATTTAATCCCAAATACACCAAAATCACTCAAATTTTATCAAAATTGCTCAAGAACTCTCATTAGGGTTTCAACCTAAATATCAAAATATCTCAAGATTCAATCATAGATTTTTAATAATTTTTCAAGATTCAGAATCCCCATTGCGAGGGCTACAAGAAGCACCCATTAATTTCATGAATAGCAACCCAAAGTTAAGAGTTCATTCAAAGCTTCAAATTCAAGGTTTGTGGGGTTTGAACAAGAACATTCTTTCATTCTTGTGCCCAAAAGTTTTAGTTTTTCTTAAAGAATTTTGTATTTTCAAGATGAATTCATATTATTTTGCTATATTTCAAGTTTATGAGATTATGGAATTGTTCAATTATTGAATTGCATGATTATCTTATTTAATTATAATATAAATTGAGAGTTCATGATATAAATTGCACATTCCTATAGTGATATCATATACCCAAGAATTTCTAAGATTTGTTGTCATGAATTGAACTTTATTGTGAAAATGTGAGTCTTTGAGAATGACTTATTGATACTCCAAGAAGTGTACTTATATTTCCACGTTGTTGAGATTTTAAAGCTTTGATGAAAAGTCTATCAAGATTTCAATAAAATAATTGAGTTTTGATCTTAAGAAAAGAAAGAAATCCACATCTTTTTTATTTAAGATAAGGGGAAGCATATTGGCTCCCATCACATATTGTTGAATTGTTTAAGGTAGATTTTCTTAAAAGTTTTAAGCTAAGTAAGGGAGTAGTATTTAGCACCGAGTTGGGCTTGAGTCATAGGTCTCATGCCTTAGAACTACGTGCCCTCATAAGTTTCTGATTTACCCTAGGTGGGTTAAGCTAATGATCACTAAAAGTAAAGGTTTTACTCTGATGGCATGGATAGAACAACTCTCTCCAATGTGGGCAAGACATTGGACTCCATGTAGCCCACATGGTTTATGTCGGTTAGAAGAAACTCTCAAGTTTCTTAGAGTCTCAAGTCTTAAGTTTCAAAAGTACTAAGTCCTTAAGTTTTCAAGAAGTTTTACTATCCTTACTATAAAAGTGTGAGTTTGAAGGTATATGTATTTTGAAAGCTATGATCCTAAGATTTCTAAGATTCTCAAGTGTCATGATTATTAAGTTCCAAAGAAGTTCCTTGCTTTCATAAGATTAAAGCATATGTCCTGAAAGTTGATATTTTAAGATTTAATCTAGTTACAAGTTTGAGAATAAAGAAAGAATACAGATTTAGAGTAAAGTGTAATGACTTACGTGATTTATATTACATGTCTTTCCCATTCATGGTTTATGAAAATTTTATTCAAGCTTTGTGAGTCATCTATTATAGAGTGCATGTTTTCTATAAAGAATTATGATATTGATTATTAAATTGTATACACCTCTATATACTCAGTACATTCCTAAGGTACTGGTTCACATACTTGTCTGTGTGCTACATTTCCTCATAATGTAGGTACAAGTTATAGCGCATACACCATAGTCAGTCAGTTTGCAGTTTCCAATCAGTAGGTGATGAGTCCTTTTGATTCAAGGGATTGAGTCAATTTTACAGTTCGAGAAGTATTGTATTTTCTTTATTCAGTCGTATTGAATTAGGATAGTTGAGAGCCATGACCAATTATCTATAGTCAGAACTACTAGAGGTTTCATAGACAGACAGTAGTGTCGATGTATTTTATTTTAGTTTTATTTATAAGAGCAGAGTTGTAGTCTTGTAAATTCAGTTTTGTATAGTATGGAATTAGAAAGAGTTATTTTTTGCTGATTTTGTACAGATTTATGTATGTTATTCAGTTGCTTATGAGTTATACCAGTAGAAGGGATAGTTGGGGTCACTTGTGATCCTAAGCACCATGTGACGTCTCAGGACCTATTTTTGGGGTGTTACAAACTTAGTATTAGAGCACAGAGTTCAAGAGTCCTAGGGTGTCTATGAAGCCGTGTCTAGTAGAGTCTTGCGGAATGGTATGGAGATGTCTGTATTTTTCTTTGAGAGGCTACAGGGAATTTAAGAAATGTTCCCCTTCTTTCAAGTCTCGGATCGTTCCATAAAAAGGTCCTCTAAGAAGCTTATGCAGATTCTCATCTTACTCTATTCGGGCCATATCTACCTTATTTTCCAAGGTATCAGAAATAGTCAAGCTTAAATCTTCACAGATAGTTATGGGATTATAAGAGGGGTAGAAAGTATCCTATCAGTGCTTTTGAGTTCCAAAGATTGAACTGCTTTATCATGTTTGTAGAAATCATACACTAAGCCCAAGTAAGATGTGTTTTCAGATTCCTCCTCAGAATCTATAATGATAACCTATACTTCCTTATCTATGTATTATTCTTAAGATAATATGATCAGCAAGTCTCAGTTTCTCCCTAGATAATGCTCCTGTATATGCTAGCAGAAGTTTTATAAGTTACACAAAGGGCTTGAGAGTAGCTCTCTAGTGTGTTATAAGTCTCTCAAGTTTAAAGTTATGTCCTCATTCTTACGAGCTATTCAGTTAAGACAGAGAAATATATGTATTCTTCAAACGTTGAATATTGTGTTTTAAGTTTCTATCTCTTATAACCTTGTTATTATTATGTTGTTGAAAAATCAAAGTCCAGTGAAACCGTGTGGGGCTCTTTCGATTCACTAGAATAGTTGCTTTGTCATTTATCTCATTTTCTTGTTTAAAATAAAAAAAATCAAAGTCTAATGAAGCTGTGTAAGGCCTATTTCGATTCACTAGCAACTTGTTGTTCATTTTTTGTTCTTGTGTTGGTTGGAATTGGGGGTTTAAATGTGTAGTGACAAGAAGGGTGGTAAGTGTGATTTATTGAATATATATATATAGCCGAATCTTTTTGCATATGATTGAGTTGGTAATGAAGTGATATGTTCTTGTGTGTTAGTTTAGTAGAAGGTAGTAGAAGGTAGAGAAAGAGTTATTAGTTAAGGTGAATTATTGTTTGCTTGAAGAATGAAAAGTCATTAATGATATTTGTGGTGTTAGAAAAGTATAGGTTATTGATGAAAGTACTTGGTGGCTGAGTGTTGTTTCCTTGAGGTTACAGAAAGGAGTCTAGCTGAAATTTATAGAGCTATGATGGTAATTTAGATGTATAAAAAGGGTAATGATGCGTAGAAGGAGGATGTGTTAACGAATTGTGAATAAGATCGGCCTTATGGTTATGATCAATTATTGTTGTTATGAAGTTCTAATGGACTAGTGTTTCTTGATGTTTTGTTTTATAGCTTCCAAGTGAGAATGGTATGTGAAGTTGGGTTATTAATTATGTCAAGCATTAGACACTAAGTTGGAATAGTGAAATGATTACTTGGTTGAGGATGCTAATTATATGGAGGTGAACCAATAGGCTTAAAACAGTGAGTGCAAGAATTTAAGTTTATTGACTTGAGATTAAGTTTGACGTTGTATGTATGATATGGAAGTATGCCCAAGGTGCTATGGGGCTGCATTATTTTTTAGAATCATTGCATGTTGTGTGGTTAGTAGTAATGTTGAGTTGCTAGGTAGAGAAAGACTAGTTAGATAATATATGATGTTCTTGGTAGCTAAGTTAAGGATTTATGATTGAAGATGTTGAACTTGTTAAGTATGATTCTGATTTTCATGGTTTAGAAATATAAGTTTACAGGCATGATATTGGTAGGCTATGACAGAAGTTGTGTGGTCCATCAAAGATTTGGAGATACCCAGGTTAAGCGTTAGAATCTAAGTTTGAAATTTTAAAGATTTAGCTAATAGAAATAAGAGTTGAAACACTAGATGGTGTGCACTCTGACTATGGGGATGCTCATGTGGATACGGAGTTAGTAAGTGTTCAAGAATTATATGATGACTATTGGGGCTATAGAAAGATTGGGTGTAACGAAGAAGGTGGTGTTAGAAGTTGGCTTTACGCTTTCAGGTGTAGTCATTCGGTTTAAGTTTTATTGTTCATGTGTATTGTTATATCCCAAACTCTAGAGTAAAGTGATTGCAGTTAGACTAGAGTTTATATAGTAGTTCATAGAATTAGAGTGATGGCTTAAATCTACGGGGGAGATGATAGAACGAGTAACCAATTCAAGCTTTCAGATTCTAGTAGATATGCCAGTAAGTTATAGAATATCCACGAGAAAGAATGATGCTCAATCTATTCTTAACTCAGCAATTTACTTCAGTTATTTCGATATCTGCTCTTGCCTTACACTTCAGTTCCATGATCTTAATTCATGTTGCATATAATAAAGAATTATGTACTCTCCTAGTTCCCAAAATGAGGAGTTCCAGTTCTTTCAGTAGTTGGAATTACATTCCATAAGTTACGAGCTCCAAGTTTAGGTCATGCAACTCATGACTCATGTACTCAAGCTTTACAGTATATTCAGTTCAAGTACTCAAGCAATACTTTTAATGGCCAGCAAAATTCAAATTTATATTATGTATGTCCTCAGATCAGACTTCTTTGATAAGTTCATAATGCTAAATATTCTATTCCTCAAGCCTCAGTTGAGTGCCAAGTTATACACAGTATTTCTTCATTATTCAGGTCCTCGCATTCTAATCTTTTATTTACCTTTCCTTAGTCATGATAGTGGTGATGAACAGTTGGTTAGATGGGGAGAGTAAATATTTCTTGTTGATGAAAAATTATTGTATACTTATTTAGAGAAGATAGTAAAGTGGGAGGTAAGTGGAAGCCAAGTCTTTGATTCATGTCATGGTTAGTTGAAGTTTTATGAGTTATATTTTGGATAAAGTTTTACGTGCTTGTTTTATGTAAGTCTATAAGTTTGAATGAATTTTGAGGTGAATTTTTGTGTATGGCTTGGTTAGTTGAGAATATTATTATGAGTATTTTTTTTAGAACTGCATATGTGGTTATAGAAGCAGGCTTGAACATCATGTTTGTATATCTGGATGAATGCACTGCACGTTAGTAAAATGTCTAGTACGAGGTTGAATGTGGTTGTTGAAGTGGTAATGAGAAGTTTGCATGAGATGAGAAGTTGTTAAGTGCAGGGTGTGTTGAATCTATGGTTCAGATTAGTATTACGGTGTTATGTGATGTATCTTGTGATTTTGGGTTAGGCTTGAAGATGGTGAGGAAATTTAGTTCAGTTTAGACATGAGTAGATAGAAATATCAACAGTCACGTGAGAATTAGAAGATAAATCAATTAGTATGTTTTTTAAGGGAAAGGAATAGTTGGTAGAATATTTTATAAGTGGGTTTAAGTTTTTAAGTAAGGCGTTACGTTGCCTAAGGTCCCAGAAATTCTATCCCAATCTATGATTCCAAGCTATGGAGTTGTAGCAATATTGTAATTTCTTATTCAGATGTCTTGTTCAGATTATGCCCAAAGTTATTTGATCCTTCACATCTTTAGAACTCCCTAGAATGGTGTTGAAATAGTCCTCCACTTGAGTACAAGTACCTAGTATGATTTAGTTTGACTACACGCCAGTCTAGTTTAACAATCAGGTGGATAGATTTCTATAGTTTTCCATTTTTCCGAACTAGTCTAGTCTTACTACCTGAAGATTCATAAGTACGGTCATTCTAAGAAATGGTGGTTCGCACCAATATGATTATGCAGCTCAGTATATGAACCGGGCATCAGTTTCAGAATTTAGATATCTATTCATAATTCAGTTCATAAGTCTTCAGTGAACGATCTTCATTTTCCAAGTGTTCTAGCTCAGACAATGTAATACCATTGTGTAATCTTAGCCTTGTCTTCTCATGATTTGTGCCTGCATAAACTATCACTTCACAGTCTATAAGTACGATCACACCATGAGCACATCAAGAGAATTTTAAACTCTTAGCATGAGTCAGTTCCTTATAATAAGTAAAGGCAAGTTAGCTCAGATTCAGCCGCAGATAATACCCTTTCTTAATTCAGCCCTTTCTAGTCCACATTTCAGCTGCGTAGCTATTCTTATCATGAGTTTATGCATTCTTTGAAGTACTCAAAGTTTAAAAATGAAGTAGGGTCAGTTAGTGAGTTATTTTCAACTATGTATCCTTAGTTTTTTCTGTATTCTAAGCCTATATAGTGACATTCAAGGATGAATGTTCTCAAGGGGGAGATATTGTAAGACCCCGTAAAGTTCGCTCATCGTTAAAGCCTTCTGACAGAGTCAAAAGAAGCCTTACACTTAGAATTTTAGCTAAGTGTTCAACACTTAGTTTATTTTTGAGCCTTCAAACTTCGAGGAACTTATTTTATGACCTTCCCGACCTCCGATTTTCAATTTTCAAGTTGTGTTGTGATGGGGCAAGTCAAGAGTACATCTCGAGTAAGTTTCAGAATTTTTTTGGATAGAGTAAGTGTAACGGCCCGATTTTCTGAACCAAAACGCTACTCGATGCTCATGACCCCGAAGGACCCCAAGCTAACCCATGACTGATATCTGTACCTGTAAACTACATAATATCTCATAAAATATGTGGAAACATGAACTATAAGGCCATAAGGTTCAATACTAATACATATTTGAAAAATATGGTATAAGAATACCAAAAAGGAATATAAATACTGAAGTCTGAACATCTAATTTGACATCTAGTCTGAAAGCCTCTAATTGAACTGAATAAGGAGTTGATGGGACATGTCCCCAACTAACTCCAACTATTGAAATAAACTGAAAACTGAAATAGAAATGAAATCATCATGTCCTCGAAGGATGAGGACTCACATCTAACTCTGACTGCTGATCCTGGAATCTACTACTAATTTGGAGCTCATGCCTCTGAACCTCTGTTGTAACATAAGAGAAAGCACCATAGCGCAAATGCATCAGTACGTCTGAATGTACTAAGTATACGAGTGAGGTAGGTTAAATGTAAAGGGTTATATGCATGGACAATACTGACTGATATGAACGTGAGAGTACATACATGCATACGTAATTGTAACTGAACTCATGGAGATACGGACTACTGATTCTGAATACTGATAACATGAATGTACTGATAATGAGATTCTGAAAGACTGAGTTTACTGATATTGATATGTAAATCACTAATAAGTGATGGATCTGATACTGTATTACTGAATAATAAGAGATTGATATTGCATTACTGATAAATAAATAATTGTGTCTAACAGTTCGAATTATGAAAAACTGGTCTGATTGACTGTATCTGACAGTCCTGAAGATGAGTTCTGATAGCATGAGTTCTGATAACTGTTATGATTGATAGCATAAGTGACTGTATCTGACAGTCCATAAATCTAAAGAAAACTATCTGAGTTCAATTCTATTTTTGAGTTGACTATATCTGACAGTCCTGATATACTGAAATCTGAAGAACTATTTGAGTTCTTTACTGAGACTGGGTAGCTATAGCTGACAGTCCTAAAATTTGTAACTGAAACTATGGGAAGTAGTTATCTAACCGACATGCCCCAAATACGCTATAATAGCTAAGCTGGGGTCCAATCTCTGCCCCGACTGGAGGGGTGTCAATATCGCACCACTGGTAAGGATAGCTGTGAGAACCCTATACTGGAGGGTACTCAATGAGAATGGTGGGAACCCTAAACTGACGGGTTAATCCACCTCATCAACCCTAATCTGACGGGTTAAGATATCTTAACCTACGCTGGCTATGTAGTTCCGGAACACAAGGATGACTGCTAAGAATCACACCCTGAACTGGCAGGTGAGTTCCCATCCTTGGGTTCACTCGGTGCTAACTTCTACTCCTATTTGAAGGACACTGAACTGAATAAATAAGCTGAACTGAATAACTGAACTGAACTGATTAGCTGAACTGATACTGATTAACTAGACTGATACTAGTGGTATTGTTTAGCGGAGCTAAACTAAGGTTACTGGATTCCGATGATTGACAGAATGTACTGAGTTCTGAGGACTAGTTGAGAGTATTGAAGTTACTGAGATTGACTGTGAATACTAAGGTTGCTGAGGTTACTGAGCACTGAGATTACTGAGATTATTGAAATACTGAGATTACTGAGATTTCTGAGTTTTCCTGAATCACATGACTGATTGAATTCTATAGATCAAGGATTGAGAGTATCGTGAAAACATAACATGGCTCTAGGCACACGGCTATATTTTTTGGGTACAAGTACCCCCAGGACTCGATGGAAGGAAACTGACACAACTTGAATTTCTTGAGTACACGACCATCAATAAAAATCCATAATACATGAGTGGGGGATTTCATGAAGTACATGGTCATCATAATATCTATTCTAATATCATAGGCATTAGGTTAGGTGGCGCCTAAACTTAGGAATGCTTATAATCAAGTCATAAATCTCATATTCTAATATCATGGGCATTCCGACAACATATACTATTCATAGCAATCGCATGGAAACCATTCAAGCGTAAGGGAACGGCAACATATAACGTTTAGTTCATATTGTAATGATTTGGGGATAATATACTTCATGTATTTATTCAACATCTCAAACATGGTAGGGAAAGCATGGATATATTTTGTGTACATAATTTATATCTCCATTATCATACATGCTTTATACCACAACAATAACAACACATAATTTGCATGGAAATTCATATTGGAGTGTATGACTAACATGAACTTGTTATTTAGATATCATGAAATCATGTAAATATGAAGTTCTAACATACTAGGCATTTTATCGAACACCTTGCATGCATTCTTTAAGGCATAGGTGGATTTCATCAAATTATACATCATGAACAACCAAATTTACATGTTTCCAACTCATATGATATCATGAAATTCAAAAAAAAACATATAAAGATTCCATCTTGGGAATCACCCAATATCAACAACATGATCATCAATACCCAACAATATAGAAATCATACTTTATAATGAAAAAGAGGATTTTTGAGCTTTATGGATGAAAGGGATCCATAAATCAACTCACGCATACTATTATATAGCAAAACAAACAAGCATCAACCTGGGTATGATCATATCACCACAATCAACCAAGATTTTGTATTTTAAAGATTGATTCTTGAACTCCACGGATGAAAGAAATCCGTGGATGAACACTATGCATACCTTGGAAGGGAGGTTCTTAATGATTGACGGAGGAATTTCCTTGAAATTTGATCTTCAAGCTTGATTGTGAAACCCTAGTTGTTTTTCTCTTTTAGTGCTCTTGGATGATGAGCTTTGAGATGTTAATAGGGTTGTAATGTTTTTAGAAGCTATATATTTCGTAGGGTTAAGTTTAAGGACATGTAAGGAGTGTTAAAAGACTTAATTACCCTTAAAATAACTCAAAACAGAGTATTTTTGGCACCTGAAACTGACTTAGGCGGCACCCAAGTGATTGCCTAAGTTAGGTTAGGTGGCGCCAAACCAATCGCCTATGCTTGGGTTGGGTTCCGCCTAACCAATCGCCTATGCTTACTGTCTCTCACGAAAATGGGCATAACATTTTGCTCGGGTATTGGATTAAGGCAAAATTGGTATCGTTGGAAAGATAATTTGATTCTCTACAATTTGGTGGGTCTAAATCAGCCAAAATACCATATTAACATCGAGTTATACTCGTTCAAAGATGACCCTTGCAAAATCGAACACTAAAACTTGATGGATTCAAAAACTCTTAGCTTGTATTACCTTAAGTGACTCATATGAACATGCTTAATGTATCATAAGCTATCTTATCGCTAGGATACTCATTGTAAGTCATGAATTAAAATACTACTCACAGGATAGGAGGTTTCATACGTAGAAAAAAAAAGGTTCGTCTCCTAGCTTAGAAACATACGGGGTATTATAGTAAGGGTGTGTTTGATGGCCTAAACTAGTAGCTAAAGGATCTAGCAAGTCTCGTCCTTGTTTCTCCCCTATTTGAAGCAAGGCTCAGACTTGGTTCTCTCCTATCTGAAGCAAGGCTCGGCCTTGGTTCACCCCTGTCTTAAGTAAGGCTCCACCTTGGTTCTCCCATGTCTAAAGCAAGGCTCCTCCCTTGTATTCCCCTTATGCCAAAAATCTTCAGTTCTTCTTCCATCATTTTAAGGGAATTATTGGTATTTTCCATTCCCTTTTCAACCTTAACATGGGATTTAATCCTAAATACCCCAAAATCACTCAAATTTAATCAAAATCTCTCAAGAACTCTCATTAGGGTTTCAACCTAAAGATTAAAATATCTCAAGATTCAACCATAGGTTTTCAATAATTTTTTTAGATTCAGGATCCCCATTGCGAGGGCTACAAGAAGCACCCATTAATTTAACGATTAGCAACCCAAAGTTAAGAGTTCATTCAAAGCTTCAAATTCAAGGTATGTGGAGTTTGAACAAGAACATTCTTTCATTCTTGTGCCCCAAAATTTTAGTTTTCTTAAAGAAATTTGTATTTTCAAGATGAATTCATATTATTTTGCTATATTTCAATTTTATGAGATTATGGAATTGTTTAAGCCTTGAATTGCATGATTATCTTGTTTAATTATGATCTAAATTGAGAGTTCATGATATAAATTTCACATTCCTATATTGATATCATATACCCAAGAATTGCTAAGATTTGTTGTCATGAATTGAGCTTTATTGTGAAAATGTAAGTCTTTGAGAATGAATTATTGATACTCCAAGAAGTGTACTTATATTTCCATGTTGTTGAGATTTTAAAGCTTTGATGAAAAGTCTATCAATATTTCAATAAAAGAATTGAGTTTTGGTCTTAAGCTAAGAAAGAAATCCATATCTTTTTTATTTAAGATAAGGGGAAGCATATTGGCTCCCATCACATATTTTTGAATTGTTTAAGGTGGATTTTCTTAAAAGTTCTGAGCTAAGTAAGGGAGTAGTATTTAGAACTGAGTTGGGCTTGATTTCGAGGTATCATGCCCCAGAACTACGTACCCCCTGTAAGTTTCTGATTTACCCCAAGTGGGTTAAGCTAGTGATCACTAAAAGCAAAGGTTCTACTCTGATGGCAAGGATAGAATAGCTCTCCCCAATGTGGGAAAGATGTTGGACTCCATGTAGCTCACATAGTTTATGTCGGTTAGAAGAAACACCCAAGTTTCATAGAGTCTCAAGTCTTAAAGTTCCAAAAGTACTAAGTCCTTAAGTTTTAAAGAAGCTTTACTATCCTTAATATAAAAGTGTGAGTTTGAAGGTATATGTATTTTGAAAGCTATGATCCTGAGATTTCTAAGATTCTCAAGTGTCATGATTATTAAGTTCCAAAGAAGTTCCTTGCTTTCATAAGATTAAATCGTATGTCCTGAAAGTTGATATTTTAAGATTTCATCTAGTTACAAGTTTGAGAATAAAGAAACTCCCCATTATTATTTCTTTTCATATTTATGACCATGTTTCTGAATTATTGTGTTTTTTCCGCATTACTTTGATCATATGAATTAGGTACATGATTACCAGACAGATAGGGGTGTTTCGGGCCTCCATGGTTCAAAATGCTCATCATGGCCAGGCCCTGGTTCGGGTCGTGACAAACTTGGTATCAAAGCACGATTTATGGTCCGAGGGTGTCTGCAAAATCGCATCGGGTAGAGTCCTATTTATGGGTGTGTAGCACGCCACACTTATAAGCAGGCGGCTACTAGGTGTTTAGGAAATATTTTCTTTCTTTGTGATTTAGTTCGTGCTTCAGAGTCTGAACTGTCCCCTAATCAATGATTACTTGTGTTTTAGAAACACAGTTATGCCTCCACGTTGTATCATTGATCAGAATACTCAGGAAGATGAGGTCCGTCCCACCCATGGGATGCGGACCATAACAGGCTCACGCTTCAGAATTTATCCCTACTCTGGGAGTCCCTCCAGTCCCGACTAGTCCACCTCGGGCTCCGCAGACTAATGTCAACCGTCCCCCAACTACTCAGGGAGATATTTCAAATTTAGAATTCAGACAGTCCATTCATATGTTGACACAGTTGGTAGCTAACCAGGCTCAATGATCGGAAGATGTTGGGTCTGTATCTGTTACATCTGAGGCTACTAGAGTGGGACATTTCATGAAGATAAACCCACCAAAATTTACTGGCACCAAGGTGGAGGAATATCTACAGGTGTTCGTGGATGAGATGGAAAATATCTTTAAGGTGATGCATGTGGATAAGGTAGAAGGGGTGGAGCTAGCAACCTATCAGCTCAAGGACGTTGCGAATCAGTGGTATGCTAACTGGGAAGATGCAAAAAGTGAAAGTGCTGAGCCTACAGTTTGGGGCAAATTTATGGAAGCTTTCCTTTATTGATTCTTTCCTCTGGAGTTGAGGGAGACCAAAGCAGAAGAGTTTATGAATCTGAAGTAGGGCAGTATGAGTGTCCAGGAGTTCACTTTGAAGTTAAATAAACTAGACCGCTATGCACCAGAGTTGACTAGTAATATGAGAGCCCAGATGAGGAAATTTGCATCTGGCCTTGCTGATAACCTGGTACTTGAGTGCCAGGGGGCAATGTTGAATAAGGAGTTAGACTTTGCTCGACTGACCGTTCATATGCAGTAGGTGGAAGAGAAGAAGAAAAAGATTGCTGAATCTAGAGAGAAAGACAAACAGGTTAAGAGAGCTCGATCTACGTACCAGCACCAGAGTCAGCCGTAGAGTGGTAACTAGGGTAATAAGTGGTCAAAAAAAAAGAAGTTTTGGAATAATGCACAGTCAGCAGCCAGTGCCCCAGCACCCAAACCACCGATAGACAGACAAACTCAGAGTTTTTAGACTCCTCATGGGTCCAAAGCTCTAGGTACATAGTCGTAGGGCAGTGTGGCCCAGCAGCATCGTACTTATCCGTGGTGTGAGGTTTGTGAAAGGAATCATCTAGAGAAGTACTGGTTTGAGGGGACAAACTGCTATACTTGTGGCAAAGTAAGTCACCTTCAGAGAGATTGTCCTTCCGTTGGAGTAAATACAGTGGGGGGGGAGGGGCTAAGTCCCAAGCTGTCTCCGCAGCTCCTTTTCCTAAGGGTGGCCCTTCAGCTGCCGGGAGCGGTCGTAACTAGTTATATTCTTTGACTAACCACCAGGAGGAGGAAGCTTCACCAGATATTGTCACCGGTATGTTACGAATCTTTTCTCATGATGTTTATGTATTTCTTGATCCTGGGTCTACTTTATCTTATGTGACCCCTTATATGGATGTTGGTTTCGGATTTAAGCCCGAATTCATTGTAGAACTCTTCTTTGTTTCTACTCCTATAGGTGATTCTGTTATTGCTAGAAGGGTGTATAGAAATTGTGTCGTGTCTATTCATAGTAGGAAAACTGTGGCAGACCTTATAGAACTGGATATGATAGATTTTGATGCCATTCTTGGGATGGACTGGCTCCATTCGTGTTATGTCACCCTTGATTGCAGAATCCGAAAGGTAACTTTTTCTTTCCCGAATGAGACACCAATTGTATAGGCAGGGAGTTCTGTGGAACCTAGAGGTCACTTTATCTCTTATCTTAGAGCCCGAAAGCTTATCTCCAAAGGTTGTATGTATCATCTAATCCGAGTAAAAGATTCAAAAGTTGAAAACTTTTCTCTGCAGTCAGTCCCTGTAATGAATGAATTCCCAGAAGTCTTTCCTGAAGATCTCCCAGGGATACCCCCTGATAGGGAGATAGATTTTGGCATTGATGTGTTGCCAGACGCTCATCCTATTTCTATTCCGCCATATAGAATGGCTCCCATGGAACTAAAGGAGTTAAACTAACAGCTTGCAGACCTCCTAGACACAGGTTTTATTCATCCTAGTATTTCCCCATGGGGTGCACCCGTGCTCTTCGTGTGAAAGAAGGATGGGTCCCTTCGGATGTGAATAGACTACCATCAGTTGAATAAGGTCACAATTAAAAATAAATATCCTCTTCCTAGGATTGACGACCTTTTTGACCAGCTTCGGGGTGCCAAGTGTTTTTCAAAAATAGACCTTCGTTTGGGTTATCATCATTTGAAAGTTAGGGAGTCAGACATACCTAAAACAGCCTTCCGAACCCGATATGGTCACTACAAATTTTTAGTCATGTCCTTCGGGTTGACTAACACCCTTGCAGCCTTCATGGATCTTATGAATAGAGTGTTTCATCAGTTTCTTGACTTGTTTTTCATTGTATTTATTGATGATATTCTGATCTATTCTAAGAGTAAAGAGGATCACGCCAATCACCTCCAAATTATTCTTCAGACCCTTAAGGATCATCAGCTGTATGCTAAATTTTCTAAGTGTGAATTCTGATTAGATGCTATTTCCTTCCTAGGGCATATTGTGTCCAGTAATGGGACAAGAGTGGATCCCCAGAAAGTTAAAGCAGTAAGAAAATGGCCCATACCCACGACTCCAACTGATATTTGGAGCTTCTTGGGTTTGGCGGGGTATTACAGAAAGTTCGTAGAGAGTTTTTCTTCCATATCTGCTCTGCTTACTAAACTGACTCAGAAAAAGATGAAGTTTGCGTGGTCTGACTTGTGTGAAAAAAGTTTTGAGAAGTTGAAGGACAAGATGACTACTGCTCCTATTTTGACCCTTCCCGAGGGTGTAGATAATTTTGTGGTTTATTATGATGCATCCCGTGTGGGACTTGGTTGTGTATTGATGCAGCGCAGTAAGGTAATAGCTTATGCATCTAGGCAGTTAAAGGTGCATGAGCGCAATTACCCCACTCATGACTTGGAGTTAGCAGCCGTGGTGTTTGTACTTAGAATTTGGAGGCACTATCTCTATGGAGTGCATGTTGATATTTATACTGACCATAAGAGTTTATAGTATGTTTTCTCACAAAAAGAATTGAATCTCAGGCAGAGGCGTTGGATGGAGCTTTTGAAAGACTATGATATGAGTCTACATTACCATCTGAGCAAGGCAAATGTTGTAGCCGACGCCCTCATCAGGTTGTCTATGGATAGCCTTTCTCATGTAGAAGAAGGAAAGAAAGAGATGGTGAAGGATATTCACCCCTTGCAAATCTGGGAGTGCGACTCTTAGATTCCAAAGATGGAGGGGTGATGTTCATGAGTTAGCTAAGTTATCCCTTTATGCTGAGGTTAAGGAGAAGCAGTTTGAAGATCCCATCTTGATGCAAATCAAGAAAGATGTGGGTCAATAAAAGGTTATGTCATTTGAAATTGGTGGTGATGGTATTCTGATATTTTAGGGTAGGTTGTGTGTTCTGAATGTCGATGGGCTACGAGAAAGAATCCTTAATAAGGCACACACTTCGAGGTATGTCATTCACCCAGGATCTACTAAGATGTACCATGATCTGAAAACCTTGTATTGGTGGAATAACATGAAACGTGATGTAGCTGATTTTGTGTCCAAGTGTTTGAACTGTCAACAAGTAAAGGTAGAACACTTGAGGCTAGGTGGTACTTCCCAAGAGATAGCCTTGCCTTTATGGAAGTGGGAGATGATAAACATGGACTTCATTATAGGACTTCTGAGATCTCGAAACAAGTATGATTCTATATGGGTGATTGTAGATCGGTTGACAAAGTCAGCCCACTTTTTGCCTGTGAGGACTAATTATCCGAGAGAGGTTTATGCTAAGATTTACATTGAGGAGATAGTTCGGTTGCATGGGGCACCAGTGTCCATTATATCCGATAGAGGTGCACAATTTTCATCACATTTCTGGAGATCTTTTCAGAAGGGTTTAGGTACACAAGTGAATTTGAGCACAGCTTTCCACCCTCAGACTGATGTGCAAGCAGAGCGTACCATTCAGACCCTCAAAGATATGTTGAGGGCATGCGTTATTAGTTTTAAAGGTAGTTGGGTAGATCAGCTGCCACTGGTTGAATTTGCTTACAATAATAGTTACCATGCCAGCATCAAGATGGCTCCTTTTGAGGCTTTGTATGAGAGGAGATGTAGGTCTCTGATAGAATGGTATGAAGTGGGTGAGACTCAGTTGTATGGGCCTGATCTTGTTCATCAGGCGATGGAGAAAGTGAAGATCATTAGAGAACGACTCAAGACTGCTCAGAGTCGTCAGAAGTCCTATGCCGATGTTCGGAGAAGAGACTAGAGTTTGAAATTGGTGATTGGGTATTTCTCAAGGTTTCTCCTATGAAAAGAGTTATGCGGTTTGGAAAAAAGGATAAATTGAGCCCTCGCTATGTAGGGCCATATCAGATTCTGAAAAAGATTGGTACAGTTGTATATGAGCTAGAATTGCCTGCAAGTTTGGGTTCCGTTCATCCGGTATTCCATGTATCCATGTTGAAGAAATACATTGGAGATCATTCTATGGTATAGCCAGTAGAGGGTATCAAGGTGACAGATTCCTTGTCTTCCGAAGAAGAGCCCGTTGAAATTTTAGATCGCCAAGTTCAAAAGCTGAGGAGCAAAGAGATAGCCTCAGTAAAGGTACTGTGGAGGAATCAGAAAGTCGAAGAAGCCACTTGGGAGTCAGAAGATGACATGAGAATTAGATATCCCAATTTGTTTGCTTCGATGGAGGATGAGACAGAAGGTACTATTCCTATCTTATTTTTCCTAGTCCTTTATTATGCTTGAAATCGTGTCCATCTGTGTCCCGCATCATCATTCGGGGACGAATGATCCTAAGGGGGGATAATGTAACGCCCCGCATTTTGGGCTACAATAAAGACCATGATTTCGATGCGTTGATAATCCCAAAGCCATAAAATCCTATGCCAATATGGCATGTTAATTATTTGTGTAATACGTGAATCCATTCAAGCTTGAATTTAGACCATAGAGGTCCTTCAACTCATGGACGAGTTGAAACTATTTCGATCGACTAAGTTTTAGTAGACGTTGTAAAGTGTGTCAGCTTCCATCGACCATAACTCTTTGTATATGTCGAATTAGGAAGCCTACTATGTTTCAAATGATAGGTATTCGATTTAGCTTTCCAACGATACCAATTTGGCTAAAATCCGACACCCGAGCAAGAAGTTATGGCTTTTCAAAGTGATATGCGCCGCCTAACCAATCGCCTATGGCCACTGGAAAGCATAGGCAATAGCCTAGGCGGCGCCTATGAAAACATAGGCGATAGCCTAGGCGGCGCCTATGTGAACATAGGCAATGGTATGGGCGGCGCCTATGTAAAGAATTCTAGTGACTTAAACACTCCGTTTTGGGGACAAAGTGGTCCTTTTCCACCCTTACTTAGTCCTAAAACACGAAATTCAGTTCCAAGGACCCCAAAATACACCTTCATTCATCAAAAGTGCTCAAAGATTCTCCTTAGGTTTTCAAAATAAAAAACCCAAATAGCTCAAGATTCGACCGTAGGTTTTCAAAGATAATTACATATTAGGAATCACCAATCCGCAAGCTTCAAGAAACATCTATTATCCTTGGAAATAGAGGTACGTGGGGTTATCCTAAAATCTCATGGGTGTAGTTTTTATGAACATGCATGCTTTTAAATGGGGGTTTTCAATCAAATGCTAATAACTTGATTTCAATATGATTTCTAAGTCATTTTTCTTTATGTCATGGGAATTGTTTGCTTATATACTTCAATGGTTGAAACCATGCATATGTGATTTGAGATTTTCCATGGAAGTTTGATAAATATGAATGATAAATTGCTTTCAAATTCCCATGATAATGTCTTCATACCCCATATCATATTGTGATCAACAAAAGAGAGCATAAATTTGAAATAAATATTGTTCACCACTTGTAAATGATGAAGCACCTTGGTTTTTACATGGTTATGCATATGTGGAAGTGATATTGAGGACTTGAAAGTTGGATATGACGATACCCTACAGAACATGATATGTGATTGAATCAGATGAAATTTGAATGCATTGATTTTTACATGAGAAAGGTGGATGCCCGAAGAAGGCATTTGAGAGTAAGGGCTCATCGCTGGAAAACATGTTTGCCGACACGGAATTTTGGTACCAGGCTAAGTGATCTTTTGTACTTGAATTCATGTCATTCCCAAATTGGGACTATAGGTAGGAACCCGGGCTAAGTGATCTTGGGCACTACCAGTAGGTCGAGACACCATGCTTTGTGGTCTTGAGTGTCTCTCCCTCACTTATACTCTAATCTCGGCGGCAACTGAGGTTAGACAGTTGGTGTAAATTATGTAGGGTATTCCACTTAGCGCAGTTGCATTTCATTGTTGTTGAGAAAACTATTGCATCACACCCATGTGCTTTCAAATGATTTGATACGAAATTGCTTTATAATGGCTCTCAACTATATTTTGTAAAAATATTATGTTTTGTTTTGATATCTCTGTGTGCCAGTACTTTTGTGCTGACCCCCTCCCTTCTCCAGCCTCTCAGGTTCAGAGGCCCAGTCTAGGGGTCAAGAGAATCAGTAGATCATTCAGACAGAGTTGCAGAGACAAGTGGTGAGCCTTCTATGTTTCGGAAGGTCTTATGTCTTGCAGTCCTTTTATCTTATATTCAGTTTTGGGGTCTACTGGGGGCCTTGTCCCAGTTTATATATGGTTATTTGACTCAGTCATTTGTTAGAGATTTTCGCAAACAGTTGTTTAGAGGTTAATTGATGTTGAGGGAACCTTACCTCCCCGTTATTGTTTCTTTTCATATTTATGACTATGTTTCCGAATTATTGTGTTTCTTCCCCATTACTTTGATCATATGAATTAGGTGCATGATTACCAGATAGATAGGGGTGTTTCGGGCCTCCATAGTTCGAAATGCTCGTCACGGCCAGGCCCTGGTTCGGATCGTGACACACAAGTTCTTTTAATGGTTAAATTTCACTGTGATATCTTCCAACTTTCAGATCGCTCATTGAGTAAAACCTCTTTTCCCTGCAAATTTTGATTTACAAAAGAATGTGTTTTCTCCTATATTCTTTAATCCTAATTTTCCACAGTAATTGCTAGTATCCAACCTCGATGCGCACCACTTCACATTAGAGTCTTATTCTTCTAACACTCTTAGAATATGGAACCAGCTTTACATCTGTTGGTTATCTGCCAAGATCCTACCTTCATAGAACCAAAATATACAATGTCGTGCTAAAAATGAAACCAATAAAAACAGACTGACTGACAATTAGGAACAAAGCAAACCAAATTTGCGGTAGTATATATCAACTGAGAATAGCGAGCAACGACTACACTTCTCTCCAAAAAATGGTTTACTTCATTTCTATATGTTTTCCTCTTTTGATCAGCCCATCAGGAAAATTAACTCCTTGTCACTATGCCGACGAAACAAGAAATACCCAACAAAAGAATTAAAGTTGAAGGATCATTTCGTAGGATATAATAGAAAAATGAAAATACATGTATTAGTCATAGTATTATTTAATTCTTTACTTGGTATGATTTTCAAAATTCTTGAAATGAAGAACTTTTCAGTGCAAAGAGAACATTTACCTCTTTACTATGCAGGTGAATTTTCATTAGTCAATCATATACAATATCACATTCTTAACCAAATATTTTTTTCGTAATATCGTTTTTTGATTAGTTGTTGTTGCACATAATTTAGCAGAGCAATAAAAAGACCGACCTTAGCAGCATTGACTACAAAAGTTCGAATTCGTGATAGTTACTTTTACTGTTGGAATTAATATTTGAAATTAAATAAGGTACTACTACAAGTTGGTTTACTTTTTTTTCAAAGATAAAACCGTATATATGAGCATTACGTATTTTAGTTTGCTTCTATTTGAATCACAGGTGTCACTTTGAGCTTAACATTGCGGAAGCCAGTGATACAATTACCGCAACAGTCTCAGAAACGATGGCAGAAACAATGTTGTTCCTCACTGCCGAACAAATATATAAAAGTGTTGCTGCCCAGGTACATAACTACATAGTGCTACAGGTAGGCAAAACTCAACTTCATTGAATCCTATTATACCAGTAAAGAAAAATGCCACATTACGTAAGCTCCTACTCACTGTGCCATCTTTTCTCCTATTCACTCCGAGAGAACCATTGTCTATTGTTCGTACAAATCAACTGTTTGCTCATAAACTGTTTAGACTCCAGGTACAAAAGCCAATCTACAGATTTTCCAACCAAACACCTAGTATGCTATATGAAGCAGAAACCCCAGTTCTTGGAATATTATCATTACCAATGGCTTCCAGAGAAACAGGTAAGAAGCAGAAAGTCCAATCGCCCACTCCAACGAAAAAAGTTTAAAGGTAACAATACTTTTAATATTTTGTTTGCTATTCCCCTCTAGCTTCTTACTCAGAATATTTGCATTAAATGACATGTGAAAAGAAGCGACAAATGTTGTCTTCGCACTAGGTCATGTTCGTAATTCAATTTTTAGTATTACTGATGCAAATAGGCATGTCTAAAATATAGATTACAAGTCATTCCAACAACTGCTTCGAAGTTTGCTACTCGAAAAAAATTTATTTGCGCTATTTAAACTTGCAAGGAATTATGTTTTATCTCTGAAAATTTATAGCATGTTAACCTCAACAAGCCGGTAAATATAATAATCATGCTCCCGTTTATTATTTCTTCGTACTCACTACAATTAAAATTAATTTGTCTCCCTTTTTTGTAGCCTCTCGATGTCGACAGGTAAATAGAACGATCATACACCCCTTCATTACTGCTTCCCTTTACTGCATCTTCTTAATAAAAAATAGAACACTATATTTTCCTTCACCTGCTTAAATTATCTCTGCAGGTGGCGAGTGTCCAAAGTTAAATGGAATCAAGTTTGCACAAGTGGTGTGACATGTACAACTAGATTTTGGTTGCCTCCACTGGTGTCAGCACATGGTAGCATGCACAGCTTCATTTTGCCTGCCTCCACCGATGTCATACAATCCGCCGCAGCAACAGACTTTTCCCATTTTTATGTAACTGTCAATCGCCATCTTCAATGTATGGTCAAAACTCATGTGACAAACCTACAGGTTAATAGTTTTTGTATAAATATATCACAAATGAAAATCTATGATGTTTCTACGATATATTTACGTATTATTACTTACTGTCTTCCTCTCAGTGATAAAAATGACGAATTTCAGCACGGGCCACTGCATCTAATTTATATATATATTGATCCTATTTTATTCACTATTTACACATCCACTAAATTGTTGACATGTTATACACACTAAAAGCAAATCACGTTAAAGTTTAAAAGAGATTCAATAGTCTTGAATCATACTAGAAGTGAAAATCTTACTGTGGGAGGAACTTGCTTTTGCTAATCAACGTAGCTTACCGAACTTTTTAATTACCAGTAGTGTAAGTTTCTTGTTGGTTATAGATTGCCAACATGGCCATGAAATATATATAGCACTTTTAATTAGGGGTGCGCAAAAATCGAATCAACCGATAAATCGAACCAATAAAAATGTTATTGGTTTATTGTTATTGGGTTATTGAGTTAACGGTTTGTTAATGGTTTTATAAAAAAAAAAATTATTGGGTTATTGGTTCGGTTAAATAACATAAATACCAACCCTTTTGAAAGTAATTACACTCTCTCCCACTTTTTAAAATACTTTACTCTGTCTTCCTTTTAATATACAACATAGCCGACATATACATAGCATTCTATGTATATGTTGGGATTTTTGTAATATGTTTAGGGAGTTGGGATTTTTTGTAATATTGAAAACATAAGTTGTGTATTTGTGTAATTTTTAATTTTTTTATTGGGTTATTGGGTAAACCGATAACCCAATAAGAATATATATATTTATGACTTATTATATATTTCTCTTAATTTCTCTTTAATTTCTATCAATTCACAAACCTATTATTTCAATTATACAAACTCTTAATTTCTCCTAACAACATTTAGTTCAAACTTGAAGATTCTTGTAAATTAAAACACATTATGTAGGATTTTTTATTGCAACTAAGATTCAATTTTTTTTCATGTTAGTTACTGTTATTTCTATTTTATAAGTATTTTCTTATATATATTCACCTCCTGTTACATTCATCAATGGACCTAACATCATAGTCATCAACTATTTGTTTAGCTATATGCTAGTGACTTATAAGTCTGCAGGAGACCAGCGATATAAAACGGATGACTTAAAGAATTTAGTTCATCTAACCTCCTACATTCGAAAAACAAATAATTTTTTTAAAAAAATATATACATTATTATTCCTATTTTACCCTCATGAAAAATTATGAAAATGGTATTTTTATTATTTTGTAGCTATGAAAATATAGAGATTGGGACGTAAATCTTTAAAAAAAAGGGAGAGGGTGCAAATTACAAAAGAAAATGCATGTTAGGGTGCAAAATGCGATAGACTCGTATATATATATATATATATATATACTTTTAAAATACGCAATGCATAAACGAAAATATCAAATCAAATTAACTTGTGAAATAAAAAAAATATCTCATACATTAATATCAGTTGTGCATGTCACATCCCAAAATACCCCCTAGATGTGACTGACATCCGCTAGCAGACTACCTGTACAAAAAATTAATTTTTCATACAGTTTACCATTTCAATAAGCACTAAGTTAAGATATGTGCAACTCGAAACACATCAATACTAAACAACAAATGGAGGATAGTAAACCAAGATTTGATAATCAATATAATAATTCAACAATTACTTGAAAACTATTTATCCACCCCAAATTCCTTATTAATACCATGGAGCATTTAATAGAATTCCATGACTTCAACTGTCGGCTATGCAAATCCAAGGAAAGAAATAAAAGACTCTAAACAAAGAAGGCTGAAGTAGTGTCCTCCACAAAACAATGCGGCGGGTCACCTCAGCAATAAAATCTATGTACAGACTTGCCAGTCACTAGTTTCGCTCTCCGTAACGATATCTGCATAGACATGCAGGTAAAGAGTGAGCTATATATAAATATAATCAACTAAAATCTTGGACCCGCTACTTCAATATCTCTGGAACCAGTGTTATAAATTAGATCAATAAAATAGTATGCACAAAATATATCTAATAATATAAAGCTCAATAAGGTCCAATAAATGCTTTATGACTTGTCATAAACAACAGTGAAGGTGATCAACCTAGCATGCCGACAAGTTCACAATATATATATATATATATATATATATATATATATATACCCCAAAATGTACTACGACGACATGTATAATGCCCCTATCATATTACGACAACTATGTAAGGCCCTAGTAACTATACCACAACAACGAAGAAAGGATATTCAACGCCCCAACGTCACACATCACCATTAAATAATTGGGAAAAAAGACACTCTAACACTTTTTAAAACAAATAGCTCAAGTTTAATTTGAAAATTTTCCAAAAAGTGTCCATTCGGATATACTATTTCCGCTTTAAGTCATTTCCTAATTTGTCATTTTGGCCTACGTAGTCCATATACAATCCATATACAATACTGATACAGTTTATATACAATATTGATACATTATTCAACTTGGGCAATTTGACCCTTTTAAAAATATTTTAATTTTTTTTTGCTATAAATTTTTTAACTGATCAAATATTCTACTTTTTTTATTGTTTAGAAATAATAATTAAATTATATAAAAATAATATAATTGTTAAATAGAATATGTATCTATATAAGATATATGTATAGAAATTGTATAATTCTATCAAATATGTATATGTATAAAATATATATTTAAAAAATATATAGAAAGTGTATGAAAATTATATAATTGTTGTATAGAATGTGTAAAAAAAAAAAAGTACAATTATTGTATAAATTGTGTATCAAAACTGTATAATTTTCGTATAGAATATTTATATATGTAAGATTTGTATAGAAATTATATAGAAGGTGTGTAGAAAAAGTATAGAACAAGCCAGTAAATTGAAATGGATAGAAAGTGAAATTTAAATTCCATGGCCATTTTCATGGAAATAGTTTAATTTGAAGTGTCGTTTCTATCCTTTCCCCTAAATAATTCTCATTACACTTTACAAAACATAACATATCCATGGCTGGTGAAATACCACCGATTCTGCCAAACACAGACTTGTCCAAGCCAAACACATGAAGATTGTCATTTGTAAATCCATCTCCTAAGTAAACTGCTCCCTTGAGACATAAATTTTCTAGTGCTAGCTAGTAAAAACCACTAATCTTTGGTGGCAAATTGACCTTCCATGACCACCAATCAATTAGAGTTCTGTTAGAATAATTCATGTTATTACCCTATTTGAGCATGTCATTTTTTAAGGGGTTGACAGCAGTAGATTGTAGTCTTTCAGAAAGTTCCTTAAATTCTTCAGAACTTTCAATCATTCAGGTTTGTCTCAAGCTAGGACAGACACCAAGTGTCTCCGTCCCATTTTTTGTGAAATACTGGACTTAGCATTGAAAGCAACAAAAACTGCCAGTTAATAAATTCATTCAAGAAACAAAAACTATCATAGAAATCATTGGATGACTTGTGTCCAAGTAATCGATAAAATGAAACAGCAGATACATGATTTTTATCAGATTTGACGATACCCATCTCCTTATACATTCAAAAATAATAACAAAATAACATCAAGTCTAGATTCGCTTTAGTACAATTAAAAATTTCAAAATGTTAGATCAACGCACCGAGAACACATTAAAAGATACAGATAAGTGTTTAGTCAATGCCAAGGGATGTACTTTTTATACCATACTTGATATTTACATGGCTGATCGCTCTCCAGTTATATAAGCTAAAGGGATTCAAAAAGAATTGAAAATACGACTGCCAATTTAATTGAATTAGTAGCAACTGATAGAGAAAGCAAACATGATTTTTTGTTTAATATGTTAAATAGTTTATGATTGAAAAACTTGAAAAGATAGTTGAGGAAATAATTGCGCTCACACTTGCTACTAGTCCCATATCCTCTATGAAAAAGCACAATTATCCTAGTCAAGAACTCGAGAATCAGAGAATTTGAAACACTGTGAAACCGACAAAAAAGATCGAACAATGGAGAATTTATAGAAACTACGTTATAAAAGCTAAATCTGACCTTCAGAAGGAAAGGTTTTCGACTCAGTCATCACTATTAATCTGTGAGTTACAACAATTATTTGGTCCATTCCTGAAATGAGAATTCTTCAGTCTCCAATTTCAAAAATCTGGTTAGAATCTCAAACTTTTAATCATAATATAAAGTGAAAGAAGTTTATTTACATGCAACTTCATGGACAAACGAAGCAAAAATCATAGAGAAGAGAATATTCTCAATGCAAGCTATCTCTTACTTATGTTTAGTGATGAGGCTACCTAACATACAGGTGACCACCCTAGTTGTGACTTCTTCCTTGAGGTAGGCCATCCGTGGTTGTCCTAGTTGTGATTTCTTCCTTGGGTAGAAAGCCTAGCATCATAAGGAGGACCCCCCCCCCCCCCCCCCCCCGGTTTTTCAAGTAAGGCACGATTTCGAGACAATTTCTTAAAAGAGAAGAAAATATGAATATTTTCTCTCCCCGATTTGCAGTTGCTGGAGATCAGTATATTGTTTGTTTATGTAGCTTACCCTTCAGACCTTTTTGAAGAAGGTTCTGTGTTGTAGTTTCTGTATTGATTTTCTTTCTTTTATGAATCCTAAGTATTGTTTCTATATTTTGAATTGTTTCACTCTGATTCTTTTAATATAATCTTATATTGTAGTTATTTTTCTTTGTTAATGGAGCACTTCTAATGCATTTTGATCGCTAGTTGTTTTCTAACTTTCACATAACTGTCTTATATCTTTTTACTACTCATGACTAAAATTACCAGTTCACCATATTGGATTTTAAATGTTATCAAGTTATGTCAAAAAATTATCAAGTTATTACAACCACTCATAACATAGTCTTGCTTCCTAATACCAAATAGGAGAAATAGAGAATAAAAATTGTTTCAAAAGTCACGTCTAGTGAGGAAAGAAGGGCTGTCATGTGGGCCGGCCCGGGCCAACCCGGAACCGGCCCTTGTCATTTAACCGATTTGTGGGCCGGGCTGGGGCCGGGTTGGGGTCTAAGTGGGCCGGGCCGGACTCAACAGTAAAAAAATTGAAAACAACCCTAACCCGACCCACTTAACTCAACCAGATCAAACCCGGTTAAAAATCCGGTCAAACCCTGTCAAAAATATAAAAACAAAAAACTTTTTTTCAATATACATTGTATATATCCACCTATATACATTATAAATACGTTAAACAATATATATACGCTATATATATAGTATATACTATATTAGAATTTAAAAAGTATATACACATTACACATATATACGCATCATCCAATATATATGTACTACTCTAAAGTTTAAATAAAATATACTACAATAAATATACATTACAATATATATATATATATATATATATATAGTTATATACTAATTTATAAAACATATACACATGTATACGTTAAACATACACATCTATACTAATTTTTAAAACATATACACATGTATAAGTTAAATATACATGTCTATAGAAGATATATACACATGTATACGCACCATCCAATGTATATATACTACTACTAATAAAATATACTACAATATTATACATTACAATATATATATAGATATAGTTATATACTAATTTATAAAGCATATTCACATGTATACGTTAAATATACACATCTATAGAAGATATATACACATGTATATGCACCATTCAATATATATATACTACTACTAATAAAATATACGACAATATATATACATTACAATATATATAGATAGATATAGTTATATACTAATTTATAAAACATATACACATGTATACGTTAAATATACACGTTTATAGAAGATATATTCACATGTATACGCATCATTCAATGTATATATACTACTACTAATAAAATATACTACAATATATATACATTACAATATATATATATATATATATAGCTATATACTAATTTATAAAACATATATACATGTATATGTTAAATATACATATCTATAGAAGATATATACACGTGTAAATGCACCATTCAATGTATATATACTACTACTAATAAAATATACTACAATATATACACATTACAATATATATAGATATAGTTATATACTAATTTATAAAATATATACACATATATATGTTAAATATACACGTCTGTAGAAGATATATTCACATATATACACTCTATTCTATGTATATGTAATACTTTAAATTAAATATACTACAATATATAT